>NC_029786.2:94179770-94193138 GCF_000816755.2 Arachis ipaensis
AGTTTCAGAAATAAGTTTCAGAAATACACACCGTCAAATCGGTCAAATCGCGATTCCATCACAATTCAATCCATCTCTGCCTTACACTTGGTTCAACTTCAGGAATTGTTTAAGGAAAGAGTAGTGGAGCACGAATTATTCTTAAACAATTACAGAAATATAAAAAAAAATTATTTAATATGAAAAAAAACATCCTAATACTTAACAAAAGAAATATTCAGTTATATTTTGACAAAAATAATTAGATATCTATAAAATTTAAAAAAAAAACTATAAAATTCTTAAAGAAATAAAGACATTCACATTTGTAATAAAAAAATTTAAAAATATATAAAAGAACATCCATTTAATATGAAAAAAAAAAAAACATTCTGATACTTAATAAAAGAAACATCCATATATATTAACTTATTTTTATTAAGATGAATTTTGAGATCCAGCCCATTAAAAAATTGGCCGGAGTTGTGTGAATCCCTCTTGTTCCCTAGTGGAATTGTTAAAGTGAAACAACAATCAATAAGGCTTCCATCTTAAAGATCTATATCTCTTCCCACCACGACGTTCATATACAAAATCAAGTTGAGGCACAATCTTGTATAGAGCTTCCTCTACTTTCTTGGAGTACCACAACCTCCATTTCTTCCACAAAATCAGTGGCATCATGAATATTCCAAACCCAAAAGTGAATCCCAACTCTACACTTAACAAACTCCAATTAACTGAACTACTACCATGAGAGTTAGTAGTTTTAGATGATGTTGGTAACAACCCTTGCTCTTCTCCACCACAACCTTGTGTCAATGGAGGTCCACATAACGCTTCATTTCCCACAAATGAATTTGCTCCAAACGATTGAATTTGAGTGCCTGTTGGAATTCTCCCTACAAGATGATTATAGGAGAGATTCATGATGGCAAGAAAAGATAAGCTTGCAAGCTCAGTTGGAATCTCTCCCCTCAGAGAATTCATTGACAAGTCTAAGGATTCAAGATTTCTCAAGTTTCCCAAAGTTGAAGTCCATAGAACTTATTTGACCTTAAAACCATGACACTTAGCGAAGAAATGTTCTTCAAGAAGCAGGGGAACTCGTCCATTAATTGATTGTTTCCAACATTTAGGAGTTGGAGATTTTGGCAGTTAGCCAAAGATTTTGGGAGGCCTCCATTTAAAAGATTTCCATTGAGATCTATAAACCTTAGAGAACATGAAGTTGAGAATAATGTATCTGAAATGTGGCCATTGAGTTTGTTTCCAGCAAGATTTAATAGTTTCAGAGAGCTACTCTTCCTTGTTGTCAAGCACTCAGGAATGTTGCCAATGAAGCCATTATATGAAAGATCAAGCATTCTAAGAGTTGAAATATTGCAAATGGATTCATCGATTTTTACATAAAAATTGTTGTTTGAGAAAAATATATCAACTGAGTCAGGAATAGAATTACCAATATCTGATGGTGTAATAGAACTGAATCTATTATTTGAGTAGTCCAGATGAACAATATTTTTTGTGAAAATGGGTGCTGGTCCTTGTAATTGATTTCCATGAAGATCAAGGTAGAACAAAATTGAACTAAGATTTTGGAAAGGACCTTCCATATCAGTCAAAAAATTGTTGGAAAGATTCAAGAAGCATAGAATTTCAAGTCTCCAAATCCAATTGGGTATTGTTCCTTCAATTTGGTTGTTGGACAAATCTAAAAAGAGTAAAGAAGACTGATTTCTCAAAAATGCAGGAAATACCGTCAACTTACATGAAGCCAACCAAAGATTGATCAACTTGGGGAATGGAAGATCATTGTCATCCACAATTAACAAGTTGTTGTTTGAGAGACCAAGTGTTGCCAAATTTTGTAGCCTTTGAACAACACTCAATTGTATGGTGCCATTGAACTTGTTTGTGGAAAGTTGAAGTAAACTGAGACTTTTCAGTTGAAAGATAGACAAAGGAACACGCCCTTCAAAATTGTTTTCACTTAAATCAAGCATCTCTAATGATGAGGAGGAACCATTTGGGAACTCTTCAAGTTGGCCATCAAATCTATTGTCAGCAAGAAAGAGCAGCTGCAGAGATGGAAGTGTAAACAAAGATGAAGGAAGTCTTCCATCTAGAGAGTTAACTTCTAAATTAATGCTCACAAGATCTATAAGGCCTTCAAAATGGGTGGGTGAAAGTGTGCCCTTTAGATAATTATGAGTAAGATACAAGATTCTCAGAGCCTTGGACCTATTGAAAGATGGAAGAGGACCAGTAAGATTATTGAATGACAAATCAAGATAAACAAGTTCGGCAAGATCGGACAATGAATTGGAAATTGTCCCATTGAATTGGCAATTTGATAGATCTAGTGTTGACAATTGTCTTAACTTGTTAATAGACTGTGGTAAAGGTCCTGAGAAATTTGTGCGGCTAAGATTCAAGTAATGGAGAGATCTTTGATGTAGAAAGTTTGATAAAGAACCATGAAGGCCTTGATTATCTGACACATCAAGGACATGAAGTGATGAAATTTGGAAGATATTTTTTGGAAAGACTCCACTCAAACCACAACTTCTGAGTTGCAAAGTGGTTAAATTAGACAAATTACCAAGGTACTCAGGAATTGGGCTTGCCAAATTGTTATGGTCTAGTTGAAGTATTGAGAGAGATTGAAGCTTTGTCAATGAAGAATCAAGAGGACCAGAGAGATTGCAAGATGACATACTCAAAACTTGTAGACTTTGCAGGGAAGATACAGCATGGCACCAGTCCTCTCCTTTGGCTGAAATTGCAACACCATCTAGATACAGTTCTTTCATTCTTGTAAAGTTTTGCACAAACTCTACCATGTTTGGCTTCTCAAGTTTCAAACCATGTTTTGATGATGAAGTGATTGTGGTAGACAAATCAAGAGTCTCCAACTTGATCAAGTAAGAGATTTCAGGTGGAATTTGCCCCATGAAACCAGCATTTGACAAATTCAGATACCTGAGATTCTTCAGGTTTTTGAACTCAGAATAAATTTCAAAGTGGAATTCATTATAAGCCAAATTCAAACTCCGCAAATATTGCATGTGGAAGAGACTGCTGAAGTTACCTCCAACTATAGATTCTTGGCTTAAATCTAGATCCACGACATGTCCCTTGTAGCAAGAGACTCCATTCCAGTGGCAACAATCGTGAACATGGTTCCAATGATTTTTGGACTGAGTTTGGTTATATACGAGGCTGTTCTTCAAATGGAGCAACAAAGAATGTTGATGACCAAGACAATGGGAAGTAGCAGCATTAATGGTGATGGTAAAGTTCACTAGGCACAAGGGTTCTAGCAAGCAAAGCCAATATAATAAGGGTCGTTCTCATCATCATCATTGGAGGGAAGCAACTTATTATCTATGATAATTGATAAATGGTTTTTAGCATTTGATTATATGTTATATCCTTCCTTTTATAGATTGCAAATCACACATTATATTCCCTCCTCATCAAATTAACTATATTTTTTTTTATTTTATTCATTTTAAAAGTTAATGTATTTAGATAGAAGAATTTAAGTTTGATGCACGAATTTACACAATCGTACAATCACGTTTATTCTTTTGAATGACTATTCATGCGGTCAATGGAAAAGATAATTATTTTTGTTGATATAATGTTACGTAATTAGATGCATGTGTAAAATTATTTTACGCTTATATACATCAAAAATAAATTCTTAGATTAAAATGTATTAAGGTGTTTGCTATGGTGTCTAAAAGATGTTATCTAATTGCTAAAATAAGTTAAATAATTAATTTTAAATTTAAAAATATAAAAATTAAAAAATTTTAAATACTTTTATCTAAATTATTTTTTAGAGACCAAACAAAAGTCACTATAAAATTGGCCATATATTAAATATACTAAGTTTTTAATAAACCAAAAGAAAAAAAAGTGAAAGCGTGAAACAGACCGCTAATTTGAATAATTGAATTTGAAAAGGAGATAGCGTGAGTCATGAATGAGAATCAGCAATGCTGCTTGTTTGGTAGTAATTAAGTCAACAAATGTATACACATTCTCAGATAGTCTAATTAATTGCATAGGGTTTGATTTTGTTATCCGGATATACTGAGCAAAGTCTTCCGGATTGTGATTGCACGAAACAGACAAACAATCTTTCCACTTATTCTTCATTGATGAAACAAACTTCATGACTTTGATATGGAAATTCAAGATATAGTTCAATAATAAATCACCCATTAATAAATGAGAGAATCAATTAAATCAACTCGTATAGTAAAAATGAGAGAACGAGAGCGAGAGAGAGCGAGAGTGTGGGCGAAAAACACTGGGAGGGATAGATCTAGAGAATATTAGGGTTTGGAAACAAAAAGAGTATCGGCGTTTAGAGCATGATTTCTTCACCATTTTTGTGAGTAATTTTTCGGAAGACATATCAAAACGAGAGTTATTCCATTTGTTCAACTGGACGGGACGCATCAATGATGTATATCTATCCTGAAAACAAAAAAAGTAAAAATATATACATCTTCACTTTCATTCGGTACACAACAAAAGGATGGGCGTTGAAAGTTATAGTGAAAATGAATCGAATGAGACTAAGAGGTAAGGTCGTCTTTGTGGGAGAGGCTAAGTACAAAAGAAGGTCGGGAGCAATGAACACAAATAATGGACAAAGAGGAGATGAAACACAAAACCTCACGAATTGGAAGCCAGATAGAGAAGTAGTGCCGAATGATGATGTGTCATTTGGACAGGATTTACGGGCCAAGAAGGTCGTGAAGGACCCACATGGAAATGGTTGGACGAAGAAGGTAGAGGCAGCAGTGGCGAAGGAAATTTTGGAATGGCTACAGCGAAGTCTTGTAGTGGGCACGACAAAGCCAATTAATTTTGGATCCTTGCGGGAAACGATCGTGAAGAACTTACCTAATGTCGTCCAGGTTAAGGAAATGGGCGCGTACAAAGCTCTCTTGACTTTCGATAGTGCTATACATGCTGAAGAAACATACACCTTAAACATCAATCGCCTACTGCATTTGTTCCACAGTGTATGGAAGTGGGAGGAGTTGGAGCATAGTAAAACTCAAAGAGTGTGGCTTGAATGTTTTGGGGTTCCACTACACGCATGGTCTGTCGACACATTCAAAACGATAGGAGGCCAATGAGGTGAAGTAGTTGGGTGTGATAGAGAGACAAAATTGTGCAGTTTGTTTACTGTAGGACAGGTGCAGATTGATACCTGTGTAATAGACGTAATTTAGGGATGGATTCATATCACCGTTGGCACGGAGGGCTTTGATGTGTTAGTGAAGGAGATTGGACATGAGGCGTGTAATCTGGAATGCACAGGAAGACTTGGTGATGGAAGGTCTTTAAATAGGGAGCAAAGGAACCACGATAAAACAAGTAAGGGTCCAGGAGTGGATATATGGCAAAAACATCATGTAGCATCATCGCGTGATGGTGGTCAAGACGAGGAGAGGTTGATGATGGTAACACGGGGAGAGGAAGAAGACAAGGGCAGATTAGTAATTCCACCAAGAATTTTGAACGAATGGAATAATGAGAGTGATTACCACAATCGCTTGAAAATCGTAACACATCAAGCCATTAATGGCGAGAATCAAGGCTTGGCTGATTTCGGGGGAGGGACCGTTATGAGTGAGGAGTTAGAGTCTAAGAGAACAATCTCTTGTGCCTTTAATGGGCTGGAAAGGGGACCTACTAGAGGAAAACAAAAAACAATGTGCCTAATTAAGGGTTGGGCCAGCCATAACAAAAATAAGGAGAAAGGGACTTATGCCCTGATGGGCCCAACTCCATCAGAAGTAAGTGGATCAGCAACTAGGCCGGAGTTGAGGAATCCGGATCGGGTGAAGGCCATTACCTTCAACGGTGCGTGCGAGCAGGACAGGAGGAGAAAAAACAGCGTGGGCCTCTCTGAGGGTGGCGGCGACATGCTCGCTGGGGATGGGGACGGGGCGTGCTGGCGGTCTGGGGGTCACGAGAACAGGCTGCGCCAAGGAGAAGATGCTCGTTCCAATGCTGATGGTTTTGTGACGGTAGGGAGAGCGGGTGAAGATCTTCGCTGTGAGGACGGAGGTGAGACAGATATACAGGGAACCATATCTAATAATGGGGCTAATGGTGAGAAGGCACAGCACCGGACGGGAGTCGACGAACATGGGGACTCGAACGAGGTTGGTGTGGAGGGAAGGGTGAAGCGGATTGGTGGCAGCGCTCAAGGCAGGTTCGCGGATCCAGAGACGTGAGCAAGGTGAGACAGGTGCGGAAGACAGTGATGCTCAGGAATCGAAATTGGAGGAGCAGATGCTGGAGAACAGAAGGACCTGGGAGTTGGCTAAGGAGTCAAGCGCTATGCTATACAATGAAGAAGATGACATTATGGCAATACTCCAAGCACAGAACGAAGAAATAGCTCGCAAAGAAAAATGGTGAAGCAGAAAGAAAAATTGAGATGCTGCAGGCCCAAACATAAGAAGCAGGTGTGTCAAAAGATTTTTAAATGATTTTTAGCTCTTGGAATGTTATGGAGTTACGGAGTGATGGAAAGATTAGAATGGTGAAGGATCTAAAGAATAAACATAGATTAGATCTGTTGGGTTTGATTGAGACTAAAAGGCAGGTAGTGACGAGGTTTGATGTTACAAGAATATAGGGGCAAGATGGTGCGGGATGGGAATACGTAGGCTCTGAGGGTGCAGCAGGTGGACTCTTGTTAATATGGGATGAATCAATGTTTAAAATGAATAATTGCTATAAGGTGGAGAGATGGTTGTGTGTTGAAGGGGTCCTGATAAAGAGTAGTTTCAATTGCGCCTTTTTCTTAGTTTATGGTGCACACAATAGGGATGAGAAGGTGCAGGTGTGGGAGGAGCTGAGCTACATGACTGGGTTATGTCAGATTCCTTGTTGTTACATGGGAGATTTCAATGAAATAGTACATATGGAGGAAAAACAAGGTACTGTTGTTTTACATCGGTCTGCGGATGACTTCAAGAATTGGATAAAAGATATGCACTTAGTGGATTTGCCGCTCACTAATCGTAAGCTCACATGGTTTCGGGGGCATTTTTGCAGTCGTATAGATAGAGTTCTATTTAGCTTATAGTGGCTAGAAGAGTTTTCTGAGGCCCGGTTACGAGGTGGACCTAGGGGCTTATCAGATCATTGTCCTATTTTAGTGGAAGACAAGAAGCTGAGGGGAGGTCCAAGGTCGTTCTGAAGCCTAGATTCCTGATTTACACATGAAGGCTTTCACAGAATGGTGAAGGAGGAGTAGAGAGGATTGGGGGAGATACAGTTCACGGATAAATTGAAGGCTTTGATGACTCCGATAGGGAGGTGGCACAAGGCCAACTTTGGTGAGATGGACAAGAAGATTATGAAGTTTGAGGAAAAAATTAAAAAGATTGATGATATGGTAAGCAATGGAGTGTATGATGGAACGATGGAGGCTAGAAGAAAGACACTAGTTACTTGTTGTGAGAGGTGGTATATGAGAAAAGAAGTTCACTGGAAACAGATGTCTCGATTTAGGCAAGCGAAGGATATGGTCAAAAATACAAGATACTTTCACAATATAGATTCAGCAAGAAAGAGGAATAATAGGATTGATACACTGTTAATCAACGGCAGACTGGTCAGGAATCAAGCTAGAATAAAAATTGCAATTACAGAGTTCTATAAGGATTTATATCACCAGGAAGATTCTCCGATGGTGGGATTCAGGGACGGTCTGGTGGGTAGGATAGACCAGGAAAATTCTGTGAATTTGGAGACGCTGACGTCCGCTGAGGAGATCAGAGAGGCTGTGTAGGATAGCGAGTCTTCTAAGGCACCAGGCTGTGATGCATACAATATGAATTTCATTAAGAGGTGTTGGGGCGAGGTTGGAACTGAATTCACGGCAACTGTGATGGGGTTCTTTCAGACATTCAGGTTACCGGATGATTCCAATGTCACCTGGGTAGCACTGGCACCGAAGTTCATTGGTGCAAGGGAGATTAAGGACCTACGACCTATTAGTATGGTTGGGTGTGTATACAAGGTTATTTCCAAGGTGCTGGTTAGGAGGATGAGATCAGTGATGCCAGAATTAGTAGGAGAAACTCAGAACGCATTTGTAAAGGGAAGGAAAATACATGATGGGGGTACTTATCGCGTGTGAAACAATAAACTGGCTTAAACTGAGAAAAAAAGAGGCTGTAATAATCAAGCTTGATTTCCAAAAAGCATATGATAGAGTCAAGTGGAGCTTTGTGGACACAGTAATGCAAAAGATGGGATTTGGACATAGATGGGGATCATGGGTTATGGAGTGTGTGGCCACATCATCTATGTCAGTTTTGTAAATGGTTTACCGACTAAGCCGTTCAAAATGGAAAGAGGGCTGAGACAAGGTGACCCACTTTCTCCTTTCTTGTTTGTCTTGGTTGTGGATGTGCTGCATCGAATGGTTGGAGAAGCAGTGAGGAACAGCCGCATATCCCATTTGTTGGTTGGGAGAGATAGTATAGAGTTGTCACATCTACAGTTTGCTGATAATACAATTATGTTTTGTCCACTAGAAGAGAAGACTATCAAGAATTACAAGCGACTCCTGAGATGCTTTGAGTTGATGTCAGGACTTAGTATCAATTTTGATAAGTCGAGCTTGATTCCAATAAATTGTGACGAACAATGGATCTAGCGTATGTGCCGCTTGTTGGGTTGTAAGCGTGATTCCCTTCCAGTTAAATACCTGAGAATCCCTTTAGGAGAAAATCCGAGGTTGGTGAAGACCTGGAAGCCTATAATAGACAAAGTGGAGGAGAAGCTCAACCTGTGAAAAGCTAAAGTATTGAACAAAGCTGGGAAGTTGGTAATGATCAAATCAGTTTTAAATAGTCTGCCAGTGTATTACTTAAGTTTGTTCAAGATACCGAAAGCAATGTTCTGAAAACCGGACCGGACCAGCCAGTCCGGTTGATGTCCAAAACCGTTCTACAAAAAACCGGTTTAAAACCGATCAAACCGGTGGTCAACCGGTAAACCGACTAAACCGGTTAGGGATGGCAACGGGTACCCACGGGGGCGGGGACATGCCCCCCGCCCCCTGCCCCCTTCACCACATATCCAGTCCCCGTCCCCGCCCCGTCCCCACCACAGGTAACGGGGACTCCATATCCGCCGGGGATCGGGAACTCCACGGATATCTGTGGATTTTTACAAAATTAAAAAAAAATTGGAAAAAATTGGGGGAAAAAATAAAAAACCATATCAATCATCATATTCCTTGTCTCCAAAGCATTAACAACAAATACATTAACAACATGTTCCTTATCTCCAAAGACATCAACAACATTAACAACAACAAAGATATTAACAATATTAAAGAAATAAAAACAATTGGGTAATTTTATCAATGAACATGAGTAGATTATGTGGCAGAAATGTTCATTTGATGCAAAATAAAATAAAAAAACAATTATTTCATGGATAGTAATTGCAGACAAGAGTAAAAACTTCATCTGCAACCATGTCAAACAAGCTGGAGCATCTTTTCTGTTTAGACACATTGTTTTGCCTGATGAAATACTTTTGAGCGTGACTGGCCACTTTAGTAGGGGTCCTTGATATAACATAGTTCCTTGCAATTCCACGCCAATCACCTTTTCCTAACTTTTGTAATCCAAGTAAAAATATTCTGTTCCTCCTCAGTCCTTAGATCCCCTACATATTAAAAATTATAATTTAACTATAAGAAAATGCTGCATGAATGTGTTTGCTTGCCTTCGTTTAGGATATATGGTAGCATTGTTGGAGTTATGTGCAATGTGAAAATGAAATTAATTTAGAACAAATGAAAACAAAACACCCATGAAATCATAGCGAAAATAGTAGCGAAAACAGGCATCTCAGCTAATGCTTGAACACCATTTAGAATCTAATTACCCTAATCACAAATCAGAATCAGAAGTTCATAAATTCAGAAATCAAAATCTAATTACCCTAATCACAAATCAAAATCAGAAGTTCAGAAATTTAGAAATCAAAATCTAATTACCCTAATTCAGAAATTCAAAATCTAATTACCTTAATCATAAATCAGAATCAGAAGTTCAGAAATTCAGAAATCAACTTACCCGACGCAGAAACCACAGCGAAGACCGGCGATTTGGCGGACGAACGGTGAAGAGAAGAAGACGACGACCAGCGACAGTGAGCTCGGGATCACCAGTGAGAGACCGAGCCACTCAGGAGGTGGGAGGCGGCGCGGGTCGTGGGAGGCGGCGGTCGGCGGTCGGCGGTGTTTGGGAAGGAGACAGAAGGGGCAGAGGGTTTGAACTTTGAGGAGGAGTGGAGAGGAGATGAGACGAGACTCCAACGCTGAGGGACCCAGAAGGTGGGAGGCGGTGGTCGGCGGTCGGCAGTCGGCGGTTAGCGGTGTTTGAGAAGGAGAGGGACTAATGGTTTGAGCTTTGAGGAGGAGTGGAGAGGAGAGGAGACGAGATCACGAGCCTCTCACTCTGTCTCTGAAGCAGGAATTCATGGAAGCATATGTGCGGCTAGGGTTGCTGTCCAATGGTTCAGTCACATATATATATATAAGGGCATTTCCGTCATTTCATCTAAACGGGAATTTAACGGGTCTCCATGGGGCGGGGACCTCTACCCCCGCCCCCGCCCCGTTTATTATACGGGGTCCCGTCCCCCGTCTCCGCGGATATAAATCACTCCCCATATCTGCTCCCCGGCGGGTAAATCCTCGCGGATACCCGCCCCGCCGGGAATTTTTGCCATGCCTAAAACCGGTCGGGTTTTTTAAATGTCCGGTTCTTTAATCAACACCAAACGGCGCCGTTTTGATTCCACAAAAAAAAAACTCCCTCCGTCTCCGCGGGTATAAATCACTCCCCGTATCTGCTCCCCGGCGGGTAAATCCTCGCGGATACCCGCCCCGCCGGGAATTTTTGCCATGCCTAAAACCGGTCGGGTTTTTTAAATGTCCGGTTCTTTAATCAACACCAAACGGCGCCGTTTTGATTCCACAAAAAAAAAACTCCCTCAGCCTAGAATGAGAACACCCCTCCCCCTTCAATCTCTCCAAATGCCCAAAGTCTCAAATTCAGCGACTCTAACCCTATCAGAGCAAAATCAACAAAGCAAATCAGCCACCATCAACCCCCACCACTATCGGCGGTGACAACCAGTGAATCATATCATAACTCAATTTGAAAACATAATCATTTAGGATCTCATCCAAATTTAGAAATAGAATAACTAATTATTCTCAAATCTCATTTAATATTCTCAATTATCATACTATTATTATATTCTTGGTGCTAGCAAAGAATATAATAATATTTCATTTGAATTAATATAATTATTTATTTGATCAAATCAAAATAATAATTAAATAATAATTAAATAATTTTGTAGCAAAAATTAGAACACTCGTTAGTTTGTGACCCCGTAGGTTCAATACTAAACGGGTAGTAAATTAGTCATACTAAATTTACTAATCAAGGTTGGCATCTAGCAACACTTCTCAACGACCCGATAGTATAAAGTAATATATTTTTACTAAGAACCTTAGAAGAACAAAGTATAATTCCTTCCATCTTTCTAGCTCTTGGTTAACCCTTAGAGTATGGTTTAATTGTCAAACTCTAACTTGTTACCATTATTATAATGAACTGCGAATGACTTAAGAAACTCATTTCTTCGTTCAATCAATCCCTTGGCCAAGGTTTTATTCATCTCAGTCATTATAATCATAGAGTTCAAACTCTTTACCGAGAGTTGACGGATTCCTTATTGACTAATCATTAATTCTACAAGTATTTAAATCATACCTAATATCCATTCAACTAGCACCCTAGGGTATTAGGTGTTCGGAATCAAAGTATAATAAATATGTTATTAATTACTACGACAGTCGCAGGTCAAAGGAAACTCTATTACCATGTTCATCTTGAGAATATCCTATTGACAAATATATGGTAATTATAACCATTAGGAATTCTCAAAGTGAGTCAGTTCAATGGTCATATCTCTATATGCATCATCTATATATATATAATTTAATAAATGAGATATATTAATCTTCATCCAATGAAGACCATTATATATATATTGATCTTTCCGGATTATTAATGTCCTTTTCAATAATCCTATGACCAAAAACAATTTAGATTAAATTATAAAAGATTTATCTCTCAATGTTATGATCACTATCACAATAATAAATCTCTAAATTTAATCAAGGGCCTTATTATATTAACATTTTAATATAATAACAATAACAAATTATTTGATACATAATTGATTGAATTGTGATCATACTCTTTATTCCCAACAACAAAGTCTTTATTTTTATATTGATAACACACAAATTGAAGGAAAATAAGAAAAAAGAAGAAAAAGAAAAGAAAACAACAACAACATACATACATCATATAAATTAAAGTGAAACAACAATCAATAAGGCTTCCACCTTAAAGATCTATATCTCTTCCCACCACGACGTTCATATACAAAATCAAGTTGAGGGACAATCTTGTAAAGCACATCATCTACTTTCTTGGAGTACCACAACCTCCATCTCTTCCACAAAATGAGTGGCATGATAAAGATTCCAAACCCAAAAGTGAATCCCAACTCCACACTTAGCAAACTCCAATCAATTGAACTACTACTATGAGAGTTAGTAGTTTCAGATGACGGCGGTTGTGACAGTCCTTGTCCTCCTTCATCACTACAATTTTGGGTTAATGGTGGCCCACACAACCCTTCATTGCCTATGAATGAATCCGCTTCAAAAGATTGGATTTGAGTACCTGTTGGAATTCTTCCCACAAGATGATTATAAGACAGATTCATGATGGCAAGAAAAGATAAACTTGCAAGCTCATTGGGAATCTCTCCTCTCAGAGAATTCATTGACAAGTCTAAGGACTCAAGATTTCCCATGTTTCCCAAAGTTGAAGGGATATGACCTGAGAAAGCATTGTGTGACAAGTTAAGAGCATGCAATGCTTTGAATCTCATGATCTCTTCTGGTATTGGCCCCTCAAAGTGGTTGGATGAGAAATCCAACGAAGTGAAAGCAATGAGAATCTTTTCCAACTTCCTTTTTTGACCTTTGATTACAATGGTAACAGAAGCCTCATACCTACGAAGACTTGTAACCTCCCCATAAACATGAGAGAGCAAGTGATCTACCACAAAAAGTGGCTCAACGGCAACAATTTTGGCTAACTTCATTTTACTAGTCTTTGTCAAAATTGTGGTTATAGCTGCAAAATTCACAGAACTGATCTTGTTATCATAAATATCAAAAGACAAATGGTCAAACCTTGATATATCTTCATCAGACAT
>NC_029786.2:94193357-94197283 GCF_000816755.2 Arachis ipaensis
CTAAATTTGTTGTCTGCTACATCAACAATTTGAAGCCTTTCCCAATTGCCAATCACATTAGAGCACCCAATCTGTCCATAAAATTTGTTTGACCTCAAGACCAGGACACTTATCGTATAAATTTTCTTCAAGAAGCACGGGAACTCGTCCATTAATTGATTGTTTCCAACATTAAGGACTTGAAGATTCTGACAATTGGCCAAAGATTTTGGGACACTTCCCTTTAAAAGATTTCCATTGAGATCTAGAAACCTTAGAGCACAAGAAGTTGAGAATGTATCTGAAATTTGGCCATTGAGATTGTTTCCAGCAAGACTCAGTAGTTTCAGAGAGCTACTCCTCCTTCCTGTCAAGCACTCAGGAATCTTTCCAACAAAGTCATTGTGTGAAAGATCAAGCACTCGAAGAGTTGAAATATTGCAAATGGATTCATCAATTTTTCCATGAAAACTGTTGTCTGATAGAAATATACTGATTGCTCCAGGAATAGAATTACCAATATTACCCGCTGGTGTAATAATAGAACTGAATCTATTATTTGAGTAGTCCAAAGAAACAATATTTTTGGCGAAAATGGGTGCTGGCCCCTGCAATTGATTTTCATGAAGATCAAGATAGAACAAATTTGAACTAAGATTTTGGAAAGGCCCTTCCAAATTCGTCAGAAAATTGTGAGAAAGATTCAAGGAGGTCAGAAATTCAAATCTCCAAATCCAATTGGGTATGATCCCTTCAATTTGATTGTTGGATAAGTCTAAATAAAGTAAAGTGGTCTGATTTCTCAAAAATGAAGGAAATGTACCCAACTTGCATGAAGCCAACCAAAGGTTCTGTAACTTGGGAAATGGCAAACCATTGTCATCTATAGCACTTGCAACAACTGACAAGTTGTTGTGTGAGAGATCAAGTGTTGTTAATTTTTGCAGGCCTTGAATCATACTCAATTGTATTGTGCCATTGAACATGTTTGTGGAAAGTTCAAGAAAAGTGAGTCTTTTTAGTTGAAAGATAGACAAAGGAATACGGCCTTGCAAAGAGTTTCCACTTAAATCAAGCATCCCTATTAATGAGAAGGAGCTATTTGGGAATTCATCAAGTTGGCCATCAAATCTATTGTTAGAAAGAGAGAGTAGTTGTAGAGATGGAAGGTTAAACAAAGACGAAGGGACTCTTCCATCTAGAGAGTTATCCCCTAAATCAATGCTCACAAGATTTATAAGGCCTTCAAAATGGGTGGATGGAAGTGGACCCTTTAGATAATTATGATTAAGCAACAAGCTTCTCAGAGCCTTTGACCTATTGAAAGATGGAAGAGGACCAGTAAGGTTATTGAATGACAAATCAAGATAAACAAGTTGGGCAAGATTTGAGATTGAATTGGGAAGTGTCCCATTGAATTGGCAATTGGACAAATCTAGTGTAGAAAAATGTTTCAAATTGCCAATAGTATCTGGTATAGGACCTGAGAAATTTGTGTGGCTAAGATTCAAGTGACTGAGAGATGCTTGATTTGGGAAGTTCGGTAAGGAACCATGAAGACCTTGATTATCAGACACATCAAGAACTTGAAGTGACGGTAGTTGCAAGATATTTTTTGGAAAAACTCCACTCAATCCGCAACTTCTGAGCTGCAATGTGTTTAAGCCAGACAAATTCCCAAAGTAATCAGGAACTGGGCTTGACAAATTGTTATGGTCTAGTTGAAGTACTGAGAGAGATTGAAGCTTTGTCAATGAAGGATCAAGAGGGCCAGAGAGATTGGAAGAGGACATACTCAAAACTTGTAAACTTTGTAGGGAAGAAACAGCATGGCACCACTCCTCTCCTTTGGCTGAAATTGCAACACCATCTAGATACAGTTCTTTCATTCTTGTAAAGTTTTGCACAAACTCTACAATGTTTGGCTTCTCAAGTTTTAGACCATGTTGTGATGATGAGGTGAATGTGGTAGACAAATCTAGAGTTTCCAAGTTGGACAAGTGAGAGATTTTAGTTGGAATTTGTCCCATGAAACCAGCATTTGACAAATTCAAATACCTGAGATTCTTCAGGTTTTTGAACTCGGAATTAATTCCAAAGTGGAACTCATTATAAGCCAAATTCAAATTCTGCAAATATTGCAGTTTGAAGAGACTAGTTAAGTTTCCTCCAGTGATGAATTCATGGCTTATGTCAAGAGCAATAACATTTCCCTTGGTGCTGCAAGCTACACCTTTCCATTGGCAACAATCATCAGTGTGGTTCCAATGAATTAGTTTATTGGACTTAGCTGGGCTAAATATGAGGTTGTTCTTCAAATGGAGTAGCAAAGATTGTTGATGGCCAAGACATTGGGAAGTAACAATGTTAATGGTGAAAGTGAAGTTTAATAGGGACAAGGGTAGTAGCAAATAAAACCACAAGATAAGGGTGGTTTTCATTATGAGAGGCAACTTATAAATTATAATCTATGACTATGATAAATGAGATGTATGGAAGAGTAGTGAATATGTTTTTTTTATTTTTGCATATGAGAATATGTTATCCGTTCCTTTTATAGATTCCAAATCATATGTTATACAACTCAACTGCGTGCAATATGTGGTATTGTAGTAAGTCGTCATCAACAAAAAATGCACAAAGTCCTCCAAGATTGTGATTGCATGAAGTAGTCTCTCCACTCATCCCTTATCTTCACACTTCAGTGATCAAACAAACAAACTGTGACTTCGTTCCATCGCCCAATCTTTACGTTTTATTTTGTTGCACCAAAATATTATCATTTTCTCCTTTTATTTTCTTCCCCTGATTGCCAATAATTTTCATTGATGATAACAACATATAAGAGTAGGGTATACGGTAGAGTGACAAGTAATAATGGGTATAAATGTTCCAGTAAATTAAAAACCTGAGCACCCGTTCTAAGTAAAAATAATTCGTTAAGATTATTAGATGATATGAATCTAAAATGAGTATTATAAAGTAATTTGTAGATATAGTATGTTGAAATGTAAAGATATAATAAATGACTAAATTAGACACTTTATAATATATAAAGTACATATTTGGAATAATTACTTTTAGTAAATGCTTTATTAAGTATTTGTTTGAATATTATTAAATTGTTAAAAGAAAAATTTAATAAATTTTTTTTATGTTTTAGCGTGTTTAAGAAAATTTTAGAAATAAAAATAAAAATATTAAAAGAATTAAAAAATATTTTTTTAGAAACTACAATTTATATTTTTTTAAAAAATAAAACTTTTTTATTTTGAAAAGTATGTTTTTAATATAAGGCCAATTCTCCCATGCCTATAACTTGAATGCCGAAATTGCCTAAGTTACTCCTTATAGCAAGATTTAAAAGACACACTTAAAATCGTAACTCTTCTAAAAACGTCACCTAATGGAAAAAAGTAAATTAGAAGATTTAAGAGAAGAAATAATTAAATTATCAAAATTAATAGATCAAAAATTAATGATTTTAACTAATGTTAATTGTAATGACACCGAATTCTTAAAATCAATACAAAATGATTTTTCTCAAAATCTTAATTTTACTATAAGTTTTATTGAAGGACTTCAAAAACCTGAAAAAACCTATTTTTCACACGGAATTTCTAAAAAATGTTACCATGGAATAAAGAGAGATGAGACTCTTAGTGGAATTTGAATCAGCATTCTACAACTTATCCGGACTCTTAGAAAAGCTCCCTGAAGGGATAAAGATGAATCTCTGCTATTTGATAAAAGACAGAGAAGACCACAAGTGCCAGCTATGCGTCTCAGAGTTATCTGAAGAAAGCAATAATAAAACGGAATCAACCCACATGATAAAGGAAGAAGACAACGCATCTGAAGGTCATATAATGAAAGAGGAAGACAGCACATCTGAAGCATCTCTCAACATTATTGCATAGTGACGTAAGCGCTTAGGTCATAGAGCA
>NC_029786.2:94197336-94220391 GCF_000816755.2 Arachis ipaensis
CTTTGGCACGGCAGATCGACCCGCCCCGCCCCGCCAAAAACCCACAAATTTGGCGGTGCAGGTTTGGCAGATTTTTGTTTTATTTGGTGGGTTTCAAATTCTAGCCTGACCCGCCTTTTTAGCGAGTTTGACAGATCGGCCCGATGGGTTCGACCCATTTTACCACCTTTACCTTTGATAGACCTAATCAATTTGGTGCAACAAAATAAAACATAAAGCTTGGCTGATGGAAGTCACAAGGTTTGTTTGTTTCATCACTCATGTTTGAAGCTAAGGGATGAGTGAAGAGACTATTTTATTTGAGAAAATATAGGAGGACAACGCTTATACTAATGAATAAAGTAAATAACAAATTAAAAAAATGTTAAATTAATTTAAAAAATAATATTTTTAATTAATTAAAAATAATCAAATTTTTTAATTTGAATCATTATGTCCTGTTCCCTCTCATCGCGTCAACCATCCGCCGTTTAGACTGCCGCCACTCCACCTTGCTCCGACAGTGTGCTATCACTCTGCCTCGCGTCAACCATCCATTGCGTGACGCCACTGCCATTGCCTTGCAATCCCCATGCCACGCAATTCCCGTAGCGGCCGCCGCTTCTGTTTCGCGATTTCAGAGGGCGCTGCTGCTACTGTCTCGCACCCTTCTCCCATGGAGTTACTGTTGTCACCCCACGTTCCACCGGACCACCGCCGCCGTGTGCAGCGTCGCTGATCGCTGATGCTCCATCCTCCATCGCGTCGCGGCTCCGACCACAAAGGCACCTCCTTCATTCTGCGACGCGTAATGACATCTACCCTCCATCATTCATGTTGCGCAGCCTCACAGACCATCGGTGCTGCATTTATCACGGCGGCGGCAGAGGAGCACTACTCCCTCCATCTCGTTGGGCATTCAAGTTGGACACTGCATAGACCTTCCCTCTTTCGTCCTCCTCTTATTGTTGTTGTTGTAATTTGGATGTTTCTTTTGAAATAAAATAGTACAGTTATTTCTCTATGAATAACTTTCACTTTTTTAGATGTTACTTTTGTTTTGGTGGATCTTTTTTTGTTCGTAGTTGGATATTCTTTTTATTATACATAAATGTTTCTTAATATAGGATTGCATATGTTTTTTTTGCTACTCTTAATTGGAGGTTTCTTTTTATCATATATGGATATTTTTCGGTATAAATTTTTATGGATGTTTCTTTTAAGTTTGATGTGGATATTTCTTTTTATTGTATATGAATTTTTTATTTCGGCGCTAAGGTCCGGCGTTGCTGGCAACATTGATAGTGTGATAGAAGAGGGGAAAGTGGAGTGGCTTAAGTGAAAATAGGATAATAAAAAATATGAAAGGTAAAAGGTGTAATTGAGAGTAAAGATGAGTAATTAGGTTGAGATTTTTTTTATGTTATTGAGTTTAAGATGCAACCCATTATTCATGTTGTTTACATTTCTACTGTCTATCTAGGAGAATTGACTTTATTTTGCAACATAAAACTGATAATTTATTTCTAAAGCATATATTAGTTATGTAAAATACATTTTTCACTAAAATGATTATTTTTTCATATTTTGTAATAAAATTTAACTAGTATTTAGTGTGTTTTTGATAAATTTTGATGAAAAGATTTTTTTAAAGTGATTTTTTTTAAAAGATCTTTTAAAAAAGTAAAAGTAACTTTATGTTTAAATATTTTATGTAAGAATATCTTTTTATTTAATAATTATATTTGGATATAATAATATAAAATTTTTTTTTGATTTATTATATTAAGGTGAGTGCTATGGTGCCTATATACACTTGCCTAACTTACTAAATGGGGAATGCAATGGTAAGGATGTCACTTTTATTTTGTGGTTGTTATGATTTAAAAGCGTATCACTAAAAGTGTTGCTTAAAGAGAAAGTGTTACCCTAAATCGTTAACTTGGCTCTGATACCAATTTTTAAACTTCGATTATTTAAACTTCGATTAAAGGATAAGTTGTAGAATGCTGATTCAAATTCCACTAAGAGTCTCATCTCTCTTTCTTCAATTTCATTCCTTTTACTAGACACAAGCAAAGTATTTCTGCTTTTATAATTAATTCTTGTGTGAGATTCCCTTGTTATCTTTTGAGTTCTTTCAAAGACCCTTGCTAGTGTGCTGGCTAGCCTTCCTTCATGACTGTAGATTGTTAAATCTTGAACTTGATCAATTGGTTGAAAATTTCCTGGGAAGACGGACATGAATATTACTTGATGTGCTGGAACCAAGCATTCTTCTTCTTCATTAAAAATAGGTTGACTGTTCGTAAATTTTAGGGATATATCCCTTGGATTTACGTTGTCAATCATATTTTTAAATCTCTTCACTGCATCAACGAATCCTGCAGGAAACTCACTAATAATTTTTAGATCATTAAAAATTAAAATTGTATCAATTAATCCATACTGGAAAAACTGATAGGTGTCCGATGGGGATGCATCTGGAAATATAACCAGCTTTGTTAGCTGTTCTTTGGCAATAGGATAATATCCCAAAATTGCTCTTTTTTCTTCAGTCCAGTTCAGGACTATATTAAGGGTTTCTCTGAGATTTGATCTACAGACCCTTTTCTTTTCTTTGATTTCAGCCCTTGTAGGAATGTTTCTTATTATCCCTGTTCTCTGGGTTTGAATTGGAGCTTTATCTGCTCTTTTTAGGGTTTGCTCTGGATGAAGAGCTTCATATTCCCTGAAAGATTCCTTTGCTTCTTCCAGTGTTAAAAACCCTCCTTTATGAATTATCCTTGATTGATGTGTAAATGGTGCTGCTTTTTCCCAGGCATCATATACTCCTTTCATGGGGCCATTATAAATTACATAATATTTTTTATCTTGGGTAGATTTTTTGATAATTTCAGCAATTGTTTTATTTTCTGGAATTTTTTCTTCACCTGATTTGTCCACCACGCTTAGCTGGCTGAGCTCTGATGGTTTTGGTTGTTGTGTTGATTTCATTGCTTCGATGGCCTTCTTGAGGGATTGGATCTGTGTCCTTATTTGCTGACAATGCTTGCATTTTTTGAGTTCTTGTTCGTATTTCTGAATTTCCTGATCTAATGCGTTGTAGACGAACTCCATTCTCTTGTTAATGTATCTGCAATAACATTTTTGTAACACCCTCACTATCAGAAGTCACGCTTCCGGCTGCGCTACTCTGATAGTAAGAAGTATTAAAACTAATTCACATATTAAATACTGAAATAGGAGCCTGTGACTCGACACTGTATCGCTGATTTTTTTAGAAAACCGAAAATAAATACTTTATCTTTAGAAAAATACAAGCAGGCATAGATTCATATACAAGACTCCTTACATAATAACTCAATATATTATACATATAAAACATACAATTCCTATCCCTCTTACAAAATTTTAATAACAAAGACGAGGGAAGAAAATAATCTAATTAATACAACATATAAACCAAACGCAGTATAACTCTTCTTAATGCTTCATCCGGTTCCTGAAAAGATAAAGCTGTAGGGGGGTGAGAACCTAACCACACGGTCTCACCACGCAGTTTCAAAGTTGTCATAAGAAGATATTTAATAAGAAAATTGTTTTCAAACTCAGTGATTATCATTGCCTTATGAATCTTTTAAAAAACCAGTAGGTAATCGTTCAAAACCTTTTTAAAGAAACGTGTAATTATTCAAAAATCCGAAACATTTCCTTCCTTATAAGAAAAATCTCAATTAGAAACCAACCATGCAATCAAACAACACAATCATTAATTCAGTACCAAAGTTTATTCTCAAATGTAGCATGCCAGGACAAACACAGGCAAGACAAACAAGGAAAGCACAAGTAGGTAGCAGTTACAGCAAATAGTTCAAGTAGCAGTTAAGAACAGTTTAGCAATTAGGCAAACCAAAACAAGTTCAAACCCAAACAAAGCATACAAATGCATATGATGCATGCCTGTCCTATGGCCGATGAGGCTCATCTGTCGGTTATCCAGCCAACCCGACAAGTCTGAATTGTCCTTAGACTGTCCCCCGACGTGCATCCCCAAGAGTCTATGCATAGTTTTTTCTCAAATAATCAATACTGCTCAATGGGGGTAACATTCCCGGGAATTTATATAGTGCCCGGTCACACTTACGTCGTAGGGTCAACAGAGTATCGAGTTTTCACCCTGGTACACGTGGTGGCAAGCCACGGCACTTAATCCAGGAACCTCGTATCTCAGATATTTCAAACTCATAAGCCACAATTCAGCGGCAGTTGCATCCGCAGTTCCGTTTACTTTCACAACAACAAAAACGGCTTTTACTCCAACCATGTGATTACCGAAACTCGACCCTAGAACGTCAATATCACGAAATTCTCAATAATTCATAGGAAAACAATAGCAGTAAGGATATCAAGGTTAAAATAACTTACTGCAGCTATAGAAAACAAAACGACGGAGCAGCAAAGAACATAATCAGGGACCTATGCATCTGTCCTGATGGCAGTAACATATTCCAATTGGTAAGGCAGCAGGGATATCAATAAAATCAGAATAGCGGAGCAAAATAGAAATAGAACAGATTCAAGAAAGGAGGAAGCAGTTACCGGTAAATCTGGCCTAGTTCCGACAACAACGTAGAGCCGAGTAACTTGCAACAACCAAAACCCAAGAAGATAGAGGCTTCAGATACGATCTCCGACGGCCACGGACACGGTTGCGCGACTCAAAACAGAACCAGGTAGAGCGGCGGTAGCCTCCAACAGCTCCGGTGAGTTTCTTCAACGACGGTGATGGCAGGAGCTTCGGCGGTGCTAACTGAGGCTGGACGGCGGCAGGAACGGCGGCGGGAGCTTCACGCAGCACGGCGGCGCCTATCCTTTCCCCCACCGCGAGCTCTCTGTCTCTCTCGCCCTCTGTTCCGATGACAACGACGATGGCTCCCTTCGGCGACGACGACAGCGCGAACAGTAACGGCTGCGGCGGTGAACTTCATCTGCGGCGGCGAGCTTCATCTACAGCGAGGAACAGCGTAATAGTATCGTTCTTCTTCTCCTCTGGCTCGTGGTCGGCGGCGACGGGCGCGAGGTCACTGGCGATCCGCGATGGTGGCAACGAGCTGGAGGACGAACGGCGGCAACTGTGGCAGCGGTCTTCCTCTCCCACCAACGCACTCTCTCTCTTTCTTGGATCTCCCCTTCTCTCGATTAGCAGCGGCGGCGGCGGTGGCAGTGACACCCACCGCGCCGCCTCCCTCTTCTCCCCCCTCTCCCTCCTTCCTCGGTCTCCCTTCCTTCTTTCCTTTTCTTTTCTTTCTTTCTTCGATGAGTGGGTTTATTGGAGTGAAAGTAATTGGCGGCTGAAGGAGGTAAGGGGCAGCTAGGGTTTCATTTGGGATAAAGGGAAAATTATGTGTTAATTAAGATTAGGGTTTTGTGTGTTTGATTTTAGGATTAGGGTTCAATTTGGGGCAAATGTGAAATTAGGGATTTTTGGACAATTTGGGATTTTGTTAAATTTTAATAAAATTAAGAGATATTATATTAAATTAAATATAAAATATCCATCTTGAAAATACCTTTCAATTACAAATTTATAAATTAGTTTCGATTAAATGCTAATTAAATAAAAATTGGAGACAAATAAATTAATTCTCCTTCATTTATAAAATAAGGTTAAAAATATAAATATTTAAAATTAAGGCATATAAAATATTCCCTATTTTTCAATTATAAGAACTCTAAATCAAAAATAAGAGTTTACTCAACTTTTATATAAAAATCTCCGAAATACAGTCTTAAAAAAATATAATGCATCGTAAATGATTAATTAATAACTTTTAAAAAGTTAGAGGTCTTACATCCTACCCCACTTATAAAAATTTTCGTCCTCGAAAATTAACTTAATACACACCATTTTAAAATAGTTTTGAATACTTTAGAAAAGCAGAGATCTTAGCAGATATATGTATTAATTTTCCAAATATCGAATAGTTTGTAAAACTTAGGCGTATGGAAAAAGTGTGGTCTGAAGCAAAAGTTACACGGGGGTTTAAAACAAGAATGTCACATGGGTCTGAAGCAACAGTACTTTACTTTCTAAATGCGTTTTAGATAAGCAAGAAAGTTTAGCATATTTATGTATATAGATGTTCAAATACTGAATAACTATAAGATTTAAATATATGGGTAAAGTATGGTATAAGGCAGGAGATACAAGATAGGCGTTCACAATGCAAAGTTATAGTTAATGTGGCAAAATGGCTACAAAGCAAGCTGGTATTTAAACAACGGGTAAAACGTTCATTCACCAACGTTGTATTCACTTCAGAACTTCAATTTGCAACTCCATCAATTACTTCGCAACCCAAAAAAAGTTGGTCACAAGCCTATCATCCACAAATTTTCACATGGAAATAAAATTACCACAGCCCCTTATTACGTCACACACTTACTACTTCATCTTTTCACGCTCACGAGCAGCATTCTAAGGAAACTAACGTTTCATTTGCTATGCCCAAAGGTCTTACGTGCCTCTAAAGCAATTCCCGAGTTATTTAGAAGGTTACAAGGCATGAGATAAGGTCAGGTGACAAGGACGACGTTCACAAGAATTTAAAAGACAACCTTGAGGATTAGACAACAACACAACGGTTTGAAATGAATTCAAGGTCAAGGAGTATGAGGTTTATAAAAAAGAAAATCTAAGGCCAAAGATAATTCACAAGATTCGAGTATCAATGAAACTCTTTCGAATGCATCATTTACCAAAATCGGAACTTAAGAAAATCATTTTTCCTTTCAAAAGAAAAGTATACAACAACATATTTGAAAAAGAATAACGAAAACATAGATGTGACATTTCTTGAATACAATTTCAGGTTGTAAGAGATTATGTAAAGTTTGAAAAGGTATGAGTAAAAATATTTAAGCGCTTCACTAGCCAAACGCATGCATAAAACTGACATATAGTCAAAAGAAAATCCAGTTATACTTCATCAAAACATTTTCCAAGTTTAAAAAACGGAATGGGAGAGTTTCAAGAAGTGAAAGCCATAACCAATCCCCAGTATTCCAAGGTCTAGTTCAATCTCAATCAAGGTTTTAAACTCATTCATTGTTATGCGACAATCTAAACAATCGGTCTTAGTTCGAAAACTTAGCAACCTGACACGTGCTCAAACACACCAGTACAAAATTAAATGCCATAACCTGCGACATTTTCAAACTCACCAAATTTACTTCCTGCATCAATAAGCTGTGTACTAAAAACTAGCATATTGTTACCCATGTCTAGGGGTTGCACATGACACTGAAGCACTCGAGTTTACTTAGAGGGATAAAATACCTAGGAAGAGCAAATCAAATGGCAAGGGCAACGTTCGCATGAAGTCAAAAGGATGAATAGAGTCGCAATTTAACAAGAATGCGCAATAACAATGAAATATTCCAGAAGGAGAGTCAATTTACATTTTTTTTCCTAGGAGATCCGAATCAAAGAACTTCAATAGGAATCATCAGAAAAGTTAACATATTTAGCCGAAACAAATTTAGGCCGAATAAAGGACATACAAAGTTTGCAAAAGAGAAGATAACATGATTTAAGACAATGTTTACAAGTATTTGAAGAAATGGTTTGAGTCACCAACAAACAAGAATTGTCAAAAATCATAAAGTGTGCCGGACAGAAAAATCGAAGTACAAATAGAAAAAAAAATTTTGATTTCAAAGATCTTCAATAGAAACCATAGAGTAGAATAGGGTAATTGTTTACAAAATTCAAGAAAGTCAATTAAAAACGTAAATATTGCGTCTTGTTAAAACAAATTCAAGTCGAGCTAGATTATGTGAGATTTATGAAATAAAAATTAGTTAGGCTAAGGATAAAACATTTTCCTGAAAATCTTGGTAGAAAATCAAATTGTAGTCTTAAGAAGAAACTTGAATTTAAGAACTCCTGTAGGAACGATCAAGAAGAAGAACAGTGCATTTATTTAAATCGGATTTGAGCTAAGTCGAAAATAATACTAAAAGTCATTGGTAGCGTTAACAAAGAATGGATAATCTCAAAAAGGAACGAATTCACTTTCTCAAAAGAAACATGAAATGTTTAAATAAGATTTTGCATTAAAACAACTCAAATTAAAATAAAATATGCAAAATTTATAAAATAAACTTAATTAAGCTATGAGCAAAAATATTCTTTCAAGAATCTTGAAAAATATTCAAGAGGAGAATCAAACCAGAATTACTTTGAAGACCCAAAACAAAAATTACAAGAGGGCTTTATAAGATAGGATGTATTACGGCAAAACAGGTTCAGATTTCATCGATAAATTACATCGTTTAAGTAGAAGAATACATAACCTAAAGCTGTGATGTCAAGAATCTATGGAATAAGTAGGCGCATGTTAAGAGAAGAATACGCATATGGTGCAAAGCATAGAGGCAAGATATCAAATCATAACTTAAGGAGAGAATCTAAATCAGAAAATTTTGCTATGAACAACAAGAAGAAAGATAATATATTGATCGAAGTAAATTCCAATTAAATTAGAGTACAAAGTTCTTATAAGAGAACGTCAAATTGAGGACCATAACATTAAGAATCCAGGGGATAGTCAAGAATATAATTTGACAAAGAATCAAACCGTATCTCAAGAAAGGCATTGAATCAAGGATTTCCAATGCAAATGATAAAGGTAAAAGTAACACCTATCACAGATAAGGATCACATGTCAACCAACTTCAAGAATTAATTTCTAATGCTCCCAAAACCCGCAACTCGCGTTATCTATGACTCGCATATTGTCTATCATAACCCATTGGTGTTTCCATATACATAATTTACTAGTGTTAAGCCGGCCAAACTTAATACCAGGAATTATGCAATGCAAGACTAATGGCATTAATCAATAGACCGTCATGTGTATAAAACTCTAATTCTCATTATCTGAACGAGACCTATTACATGTCAGACGCTCAGAGTATGCAATTGAAGCATAATCAGTCCATTCCTCAGGCTCTACAGGAAGGACCGCTCTGATACCATAATGTAACACCCTCACTATCAGAAGTCACGCTTCCGGCTGCGCTACTCTGATAGTAAGAAGTATTAAAACTAATTCACATATTAAATACTGAAATAGGAGCCTGTGACTCGACACTGTATCGCTGATTTTTTTAGAAAACCGAAAATAAATACTTTATCTTTAGAAAAATACAAGCAGGCATAGATTCATAAGGCAATGATAATCACTGAGTTTGAAAACAATTTTCTTATTAAATATCTTCTTATGACAACTTTGAAACTGCGTGGTGAGACCGTGTGGTTAGGTTCTCACCCCCCCTACAGCTTTATCTTTTCAAGAACCGGATGAAGCATTAAGAAGAGTTATACTGCGTTTGGTTTATATGTTGTATTAATTAGATTATTTTCTTCCCTCGTCTTTGTTATTAAAATTTTGTAAGAGGGATAGGAATTGTATGTTTTATATGTATAATATATTGAGTTATTATGTAAGGAGTCTTATATATGAATCTATGCCTGCTTGTATTTTTCTAAAGATAAAGTATTTATTTTCGGTTTTCTAAAAAAATCAGCGATACAGTGTCGAGTCACAGGCTCCTATTTCAGTATTTAATATGTGAATTAGTTTTAATACTTCTTACTATCAGAGTAGCGCAGCCGGAAGCGTGACTTCTGATAGTGAGGGTGTTACAATTTTTGTCACCCTTAATATATTCAATTTTTATTGGATATTGTAACAAAAATAATTGCCATCTTACCAATCGTCCATGATTATAATCAACTTTTAAATTATATCGTATGAAACCTGTTAGGTAGCTTGAATCTGTCCTTAATGTAAATTTTCTGGGTAGTAAATCAATTTTCCATTTCTTAAGAGATTTAATTGCTGCTAGAGTTTCCTTTTCATGAGTGGTATATCTCTGTTCTGTTGGAGTAAAAGTCCCTGAAATATACCTGCAAAGTAATTCCTTTGGGGAATTTTTAGAATCTAGTGATTCTTTTCCTTGTTCCAAACTTTTTATAGCTTTCTTAACTTTTAGACATCCCGACCAGGTTATGTCTGAAGCATCTGTTTCTACTATTAAGTAGTCATTTTCTTCTGGAATATAAAGTTTTGGAAGTTTTTCACATAATTCTTTAATCCTTTGAATTTGAATACTATCTTTTTCATCCCATTTCCATTCTTTTTTAGTACTTATTTTGGAAATAAGCTTTTAGTGTATTCTGTTATATTATTTAAAAATCCTTGATCAGAAATATAATTTATACATCATTTCCATGGTAACATTTTTTAGAAATTCCGTGTGAAAAATAGGTTTTTTCAGGTTTTTGAAGTCCTTCAATAAAACTTATAGTAAAATTAAGATTTTGAGAAAAATCATTTTGTATTGATTTTAAGAATTCGGTGTCATTACAATTAACATTAGTTAAAATCATTAATTTTTGATCTATTAATTTTGATAATTTAATTATTTCTTCTCTTAAATCTTCTAATTTACTTTTTTTTTCATTAGGTGACGTTTTTAGAAGAATTACGATTTTAAGTATGTCTTTTAAATCTTGCTATAAAGAGTAACTTAGGCAATTTCGGCATTCAAGTTATAGGCATGGGAGAATTGGCCTAATTGGTTTTCATAATCTTACTCAGCATTGACTTACAAACCATATCACAAGCAGTTTTGTCCTCCGTCGTTATTACTTGTCAGTTGTCACTCAGGCGCCGTATTGTATATGCCACTCTTATATGTTTGTTGTTACCATCGATAAACGAGATTATCATCGTTTTATAAGGCAGATGTGTGAATAAATCTGTTGGATCATCATCTCGTTTATTTGTTTAATTAAATAGGCAAAATTTTGTTTTTAAAATCAATCCTATTTTAAAATTTGAACTAAACAAATTGAGTCCAGTTAACTCAAGAAAATAATAGGATAAATGAATTAACTAATAAGATAAATAGTCGTTAATTTTTTTGTTTTTTTTTTTGTATTTTTCAAAAATATATTATTTTTAATATATTTTTTATTTGATAAAAAATTCGATTCGATCCATCAAAAATTTTATTTTCTAAGATTTTTTTTTTTGTTAAAAAGTGATTATTTTGTCTGAATTTTTTTTCCCTAAAATTTAACTTTTATCTAAATTTAAAAAGAAATAAAAAAATAAACGATCAGTTAACTTAACCTGTTAGATTAATAATAAATGATTCATGATTGAAAATTAAAATCTATAAACAAATAAAAAATAAATATGCCAACTCGTATAACTTGTGAGTTTAGACATACAAAATCTAAAGAGTCAGACAGGACCTTTTGATAGACCTAATCGATTTGGTGCAACAAAATAAAACGTAATATTTGGCCAATGGAAATCACAAAGTTTATTTTGTTTCATTACTTATCAAGTCTAAAGCTAAGAATGAATGAAGAGACTACTTCATTTGAGAAAGTATGAGGGATGCACGAATTATTCGAGTTATTCTAAAGCTAATGATATGAGTTATTCTAATTATGATAAAAAAAATTCCAATGCACGGGTTATTCGAATTTTTTTTTTTTGAAATTAAACAGCTCAACACAATAGAAGTGGAGCGATCAGGTTACATAAACTAAAAATAAGCGGAACTAACAAAATATAACTACACAAATTTGTCCCCATGTCATCTCCAGTATAGCCATCAACAACGAAAGGGATCCACACCGCTCCACTCGTTAGTACTACTCGAAGACATGTTGATGATTTCTTCAACTTCTTTGCTTGTGTGCTGAAAAATCCGTCTATTTCTTTCCAACCATAAGTTCCAGACGATCGCGCAGAAGCACCTCAACCGGTGATTACGCTCTTTCATCCTCCTCGGTTCCTCTGTCCAACTAAGAAAATGCCCTTTCATCGATCCCGGAACAGACCATCGTCGGCCAGTAGTACCTCTCCGTTCCTACGCGGTTCTTCTGTCCAACTAAGAAAGTGTTCTTTCATCGATCCCGGGTAAGACCACCGTTGGCCAAAGGCTGAAGTCCAAGCACTCCATACCTGCCATGTAAATATACATCCTAGAAACAAGTGATGTACATCATCCACCCCGTTGTTACAAAGAACACAAGTAACATCTTCCTGGCTGATGATTCCAAACCGGCTCAACCTGTCCTTTGTATTCACTCTTCCTATCAGAACAAACCAGACAAAGAGCTCCACTCTAGGCGGAACCAGCCCCTTCCAAATAGTCCTAGTGAAGCTGTAGCAGGTTACCTCCGCTGGGATCAGTTCCTCCTGCATCACCTGTTTTGCATGTTTGGGTTATTCGGGTTATTCTGTACTTATAAGTCTTTTTAATGATATAATAATAACAAGTGTAATAACCCGTGCCATGCACGTGATAAAATTAAAATTTAAATTTTAAATTATTCTATTAAAATTAATTTAAATTGTAATAATTTAATTAATAAATAAATAATATGATGTATATTGTTCGTATTTTTTTAAATATAATATTAAATATATTAACTCGAATGTAGCTATTAAGTGTATAAAAATTATGTTTGAACTTTGAATTATGAATTCTCTAAATAAAATTATCCCGTTTAAAATATTTAAATTATGCCTTCAATCATAAATTACAATTATGATTTAAAAAATTTTCTTTGATATAATATTACATTTTTTTCTCCACTTTACTATTAATATATTGATATTGCAAGTCTAAAGTACAGTATTTTACTTAATCTTGACTGAAAAAGAAAATAGTTACGTGTTTCTATCATTTAATTTATTTAATACACCATGTGCTAACACTAACGGTATTTTTTTAAAAAAATATATTGATAAAAATAGATGTAATATAATTACAAATATAACATAAATAAATAAAATATATAAATAAATGCAAAACCAATACGTTTACCGATGTCTTTGTTAAGTTTTATAAATTAGAGAATAAATTATGTAATTTTGGTTGCTCGGTGATTACATAAATGATCAAGTAATTAGATTATAAATTGATCTCATAGTGTACATCTTATTTTTTTTTATCATTTTTGAATGAAAGCGAGAATTAAGAGAGTAAGTAGTAATACATAAAGAAAAAAAATTACACCACAACACATAATTATTACCAAAAGAAATATTCATATTAAAATATTAAAATTTTACATAATGCAAATCATGAAGATCAATCATAATGTACTAATCACTTCTCTCTATTTTTGACCATGATATAAGTTTTTCTTTTCCAGTCAAGAGTCCAATAACATCTAATTGAACAAAAAATTGAACTAAAAGTACCAAATTAAGGATAAATGAGTAAATAATATAAGAAATTATAACTTCGTACGTGTATAAAATAAAGAGAATTTACTGATTTATTTTATGTTAAACGATAAAATTAACAATAGTATATTAATAAAAGGATATACCTTTAAAAAAAGTCACAATACAATTTCAAATATTTTCATAAATAAACTGTTAAAATTTTTATTGTCAATAAAATGATGCTATTATACAATTTTTTGGTAAAATTTAAAATCAAAAGGAAAATAATTGTGCGAGTTAATATAAATTAATTACATACCAAATAAGTAAAATCATTCATTTGTTTGTTTCAATATATCAGTATGGGCAAGCAAATTAAAATGATTATCTGGAATTTTATGATCATCGACGGTATGTACTATACGTAACTCCTTCTTAAAAGATATTTTGCACGTATGTACAGTCAGAATATATATTCCGCTTGATTTCTCAATCTCAAAATTTGAGAAGACATAAACCTTCCTTTCTACCAATTCATTCTAAAATATTTTTATCAAATAATTCTTGATTGAACAATGAATTTTATCGTACTACAAAATAAATTAAATATAAAAATTATTAGCATTTACAAAGCTATTAAAAAGAATTATCTTTGACTTGTGAAATGGTGTACTTATAAAATTAACTTAAAATATGAACTACAAATATTTATAAGAATTAATTTTGATGCACTGACAGTGTAAAGTAGTTTTATATACACATGCATCTAATTACGTAATGACACATCAATAAAAATAAATACCTTTCACATTGACCGCATGAATGGTCATCCAAAAGAACGGATGTGATTGCACGACTGTGTAAACTGCTTTACATTGTCAGTGCATCGAAATTAAACTCTATTTATAAATTGAACTTAGCGTTACTTGAAAAAATTTAGTAAATAAATCAACTCATCTTATCATCTATTAGAACTATTTCTATGTAAACCGTCTTACTCTTATCAAATTTGGATGGGACTTTCTATAACCTTATAATTTTTGTCTTTATTTTTCATATTTTCTCTTCGTATAATCTACTATAGGTGATACTATTGATAGGATCGTAGTCAATAGTCATTAAGTATGGAAAAAAAAATAGAATAAAGATTATATCAAAATTATAAATTTTTTAAATGATAAACATGAAAGAAAATTTACTATTGCTTATTATATATACTAATATGTCAATAATTTTAAAAATATACTAATAATATAATAATATTTTTAGTAGGATCTAGCTACTTTTTAGTATATTTTTATTAGTTTTTATGCAAAAATTATATTTCTGGACTTTACTATGAATTTGTGTATTTTTCTGTGATTTCAGGTATTTTTTGGCTGAAATTGAGGGACCTGAGCAAAAATCTGATTCAGAGGCTGAAAAAGGACTGCAGATGCTGTTGGATTCTGACCTCCCTGCACTCGAAATAGATTTTCTGGAGCTACAGAAGCCCAATTGGCGCGATCTCAATTGCGTTGGAAAGTAGACATCCTGGGCTTTCCAACAATATATAATAGTCTATAATTTGCCCGAGTTCAGATCATGCAAATTGGCGTTTAACGGCAAGTCTTTACCCTATTCTGGTGTTAAACGCCAGAACTGGCATAAAAACTGGAGTTAAATGCCAGAAACAGGCAGCAACCTGGCGTTTAACTCCAAGAAAAGTCTCTACACATGGAAGCTTCAATGCTCAGCCCAAGCACACACCAAGTGGGCCCCAGAAGTGGATTTCTGCACTATCTATCTTAGTTTACTCATTTTCTGTAAACCTAGGTCACTAGCTTAGTATAAAAACTATTTTTAGAGATTTATTTTGTACCTCACAATATTTTACATCAGAACTTGTATTTTCTACGGCATGAGTCTCTAAACTCCATGGTTGGGGGTGAGGAGCTCTGCTGTGTCTCGATGAATTAATGCAATTACTATTGTTTTCCATTCAATCACGCTTGTTTCTATTCTAAAATATTCACTCGCACTTCAACATGATGAATGTGATGATCCGTGACACTCATCACCTTTCTCAACCTATGAATGCGTGCCTGACAACCACTTCCGTTCTACCTTAGATTGAGTGCATATCTCTTTGATTCCTGGTTCACGAGTTTGATTGCATCTCCTGACAACAGAGCATTCAAATCCGTGAGATCAGAGTCTTCGTGGTATAAGCTAGAATCAATTGGCAGCATTCTTGAGATCCGGAAAGTCTAAACCTTGTCTGTGGTATTCTGAGTAGGATCTGGGATGGGATGACTGTGATGAGCTTTAAACTCACGAGTGTTGCGCGTAGTGACAGACGCAAAAAGATCAATGGATCCTATTCCAACATGAGTGAGAACCGACAGATGATTAGCCGTGCGGTGACAGCGCATTTGGACCATTTTCACTGAGAGGACGGATGGTAGCCATTGACAACGGTGATCCACCAACATACTGTAACACCCTAACTACCAAAGCTCACGCTTCCGGCTGCGCGACTCTGATAGCTCGGACATTACGACGACTTTTATACTATTTAATACTAAAATATGAGCCTGTTTAAAACTTCTAAACTGCAATACCGATTCAAAAATACTTTCGTTCGATAACATATATCCATAGATACCATACAACTTTCAAAAACTCATAAAGAGTACATCCATATATATACACATATATATAAATAATATTACAAGCATTAGCCAATACAATTTCTATCCCTCTTACAGAATATATCAAGATAAAGGCGAGGGTACAACAAATAATAATCTAAAGCAATACAGAGCATCTCAACAACGACTAAATAAACATCTTCTTGACTTCTGCACCCATATCCTGAAAGGGGAAAATGTAGGGGGTGAGAACATCATCCTCGAAAGGATTCTCAGTAGAGGGTTTTTGGAAATTACTATAATAGGATACGTGAAAATAAACTGTACCAGTGATTAATAACCGTCTTATGCCTCTTTTCAAAAACAACGATTTTCAATAAAAGTAAAGTCGGAAATCTTTTCTGAAAGAGGAACCGTTCAATTCTCAAAAACATCAAAAGCCTTTCAAAAAGGTTTATCTATGCTGAACCAAAATAGCCTTTCATATTTTTCCAAACCAGAAACACACAAAACCGAAACCAACCATCAGTCCATCTCATTTCAACCACGGCCCTAGGCCCAAACAATCCAACCATCAACCAATCACCACAATCCAACAGAGTCCCAGTTGCAAACACAGATAGAAAGTTCAAGCACAAACAAACAGTTACAGCAAGTAGAACAAATAGCAGTTAATCACAAGCAGTCACAAAGGCAAACCAAGTACAATATGCAAATCCAAACAATGTCACATAGATGCATATGATGCATGCTTGTCCTAGTGGCTGATGATATCATCTGTCGGTTATAGAGCCAACCCGACAAGTCCTGGTAGCTAACCATGGACTGTCCCTCTGTCGTGCATCCCCAACTCGAGTTATACTCAACATAAACTTGATCATAATCATAATCATGATCCATATCCAACACCCTCACTGGTGTATATTCACGGGGGCGAGCTCATCCGGGGCTTTCATAGTACCCGGCCACCCTTACGACATAGGGTCAGTAGAGTATCAAGTCTCAACCTGGAGCACGTGGTGGCTAACCACTGCTACTACCCAGGGAAACTCGTATCTCAGATAGGGAAAGTGTAAAATCACAATCATCAATATCTCAGCATATATGCATTCATTCTCAACCATGGATCAACATCCATCTCAGCCATCTGGCTCACGGTTCAATCCAGAACCAGCCAATATTGATAATCATACACAGCCATTCTGGCTCACGGTTCAATCCAGAATCAGCCAATATTCATAATCATACACAGCCATTCCGGCCCATAACGAAATAGCACTTCCACCATTCAAAATCATTAAATTCATAAAATCGGCATTTAAGCCGTAAATCATTTTTCTCAATTCATTTCACTTTGAAATCAAGTTTCAACTCTTTTCAGCCTTGGCTTTAAAGATCTCATTTCTCAAATCATCTCAGGCTCATAAGCCACTTTTACTCAAGGTAAATTTCCCTTTTAAAACAATGCCACTTCCGGCATCCTCTTTCCAAAACTTCCATAACCATGGAAGGTTAAAGATTCATTTTGAAACATTCAAAATCATCCATCCAACAATGAGATTTTATAACAAAGTTTCTCGGCAGAGTCCCAAGTCTTTAGGAGAGAATAACATAACTCATTTTTCCAAATTCATTTAAAATCATTAAAACCTTGGCTTTCCGATTTGAGTAATAAAATAGGATCTAAGCCAAACCGAGTCACGTAATCATTTACTTCTTTCAAAGCCGTTTCCTTTACTTAGGCAAAACCAACTTCAACCCCATGATAAATTCTAGAACGTTTCAACTGTTCAAAATTGTTTTAGTCTTGCAAGAATTCAAAATTCAAGAGTACTTAAAACCTTTCTCAAAACATTTCAAAATGAAACTTGTCAATAGACATTCACGTTCTTTCAAAGTCATTGAAACTCCTCTAATTGAAACCCTCAAGTAAAATTCAAAGGCATTGCCCTTGTCACATTTAAAACAGCTTTAAAACATAAGTTTCATCTAAATAACTTTCTCCTGAAAGAGATACAATGCCTTTCTTAAGAAGCAAGACTAAATCACAATTTCCTCTTTAATAATTCATTTCAAAAGTATGAATCATCTCTTTCTTGATAATTCAAATAAAATAGTAGAAGTCTTTAACTCATCATTTTCCAGACAACATTCAATAAAGACTCGAATTTTATAGAAATTTCGGCAGCACCTCCCCTAAAACTTGGACTTTGCCACCCGGTTCGATTCCCAACTAAACCGTTTCACAATCCTTTTCAACAGTCCAAATTTCAAAATCAGTCCAAGGCAAGCCAAAATCCAACAGTCATCTCAATTCCATATTTCAAGAAAACCGTTTCAAAATCAAATCATTATCATCCAAATAAACTCATTTCTAAAGCTTTAAAGAAACGGTTCAGCAACAATCATTTATCAAACCAGATTATTTAAAGCAAACTAGGCTGAATTCAAGAGTGTATTCTATTTTTCACATTCTCAAGAAAATCAACTCAACTCAAATCAATTCCCAACAGATTAAACTCGATTTCAAAGCTTTAAAAGAATCAACTTCAAAAGCAATTCGTTTCACAAAACCACACAACAATCCAACCAACAAACGTTCATAATCAATCGAGATAAATCAAACCAATCATAAGGCCGATACAATCACCAAATACACATTCTCTCACAGCAGTATCCATATATAATAATTCCAATATATAAAAATATAGTTTTTGGAAAGCGCCCCTACCTCAAAACGCAAAATTCCATAATCCAAATGCCCCCACACATTTTTGCAGCAGCATAAATAGCTCTAAATTACAACAAGCAACCTCAGTTACTAAACTCTAGGAACATTAATATCGTAAAGGCTTTAATACACGTACGGGACACTAACATAGGATTTTCGAAACATAATTTCTTACCAGAATAACAACACGAAACAGCTGCAATTTTGAACCAGCCCGGCAACAGCTAAGCAAACCAGGCTGAATTCAAGAGTGCATTCAACTTTTCACATCATCAAGATAATTAACTCAATTCAAATCGATCCTTAACGGATTAAACTCAGATTTCAAATCTTTAAAGAATCAACTTCAAAACATTACATTTCACAGAGCCGCACAACAATTCAGCCAAACAAATATCCATAGCCATTCGAGACAATCAAATAATACATAATGCTGATACAATCACCAAATACACAATGTCTCACATCAGTATCCATATGTAATAATTCCAATACATAAAACATAATTTTTGGAAAAGCGCCCCCTACCTCAAAACGCAAATCCATAACCCAAACGTCTCACAGAGGTTTTTCCGCCTCAACTCGAAATCACCAGCAACCAAAACCTCGGCTCCAAGCCAATTTCATAATAACCATAGCAACACTAATCACAACATACAATAATCAGGACTCGATTCCACGTTATCAAAACTCATATTCATTAACCAAACACAACCGAATACTAACGCGAGGCTTTTCGAAATATAATTTACTTACTGAACTAGCAAAACGAAGCAGGCGCAGCTCCATATCAACCCGGCAGCAACTCCGTTGGCCACCTCAAGCGACAGTGGCGGCGAAAAACCCCGACAACTGCGACTGCACGACAACGTCATGATGATAAAAACCCAGGAATAGAAAGGAATGAAGACCAAATGCAAGGACCCTTACCAGCAGTGGTTTTCCGGTGACTAAGCTGCATTCTCCGGCGGCAGAGACGGCAGAGCAGCTCGGAGCGGCCAACAGCAGTGGCGGCGCTAACCCAGCACCAACATCCACCACCGTCACCACCTTCCTCTCCGATCAGATCCAACGGCCGCAACTCAGCCGCAGCAACAATGAAACGGCAGCAAAAGGATCAGCCCCAACCCGCGATGGTGGCTTTCCGGCCCGACACGAGCCACAATAGGAACGGCAGCGGTGAGACCCCAATAGCGACGAGTTTCCCGGTGACAGAACAAGCAGGACTTGCGACGGCAAGGAGGCCCGGTGACGGCGACCCTGATGGCTCTCCGGCGCAACACCAGCCACAACAGGAACGGCGGCGGTGAGCCCCCAACAGCGGTGAGTTTCCTGGCGATAGAACAAGCAGAACTGGCGACGACAAGGAGGCTCGGCGACGGCGACCCAAGCGGCGATGGTCTCCCCTGTCGCGCTCTCCCTCTCTCTGCGGTGCAGACTCCCATCTCCCTCTCTCTTCGTGCTCGCCATCAGAGGCAAGATGGTGGCGACTCAGCAAGGATGAGCTCCTCTAGTTCGGTGACAAAGGCGTGGCTCAGGCTCCAGGGACCGGACGGCAATGGCGGCGACGGCACGGCTCAGCAATCGCATGGTGACGATGCGAACAGATCCTTCTCCCTTCGGCTAGCAACGGCGGCGACGCTCCTCGCGGTTCTGGCAACGAGGATGACGGCGTATCTCTCTCTCTCCACACGTGGTGAACTCCTCTCCTTCTCCCTCAAATTCGTTTCTTCCTTCCTTCATCTTGCAGCTGCTGCTGTGGTAGTTTTGGTTTGAGAAAAGGGGAAAAGCAAAATTGTGTTGCTGCTGCTAGGTTGGGTGAGGAGGAAACCGGGTCGAGTACGGGTTACTGGGTTAGGGTTTCATTTTGAAAATTAGGGTTAAGGGCATTATGGTAATTTCACATAAACTTGGGAATAATATAATAATTGAAACCCAATGTAAATCCAACACTAATTGTATATGGAAAAATACTATTTGCTCATCAATTTTACAAATTATTTTCAATAAAATGCCTAAATCTAAAAATTAGAAATAATATAATTAATTTTTTATTTTCCAAAATAGCAGTATTAATATTTAAAATATAATTATTTAATCCAAATCATATAGAAATCCTTATTATTTCACAACTACCAACTTTAAAATTTGAATATAGAAAATAATCCAATAATTATAAAATTGGATAATAATCTCAATTTATTTCAAATTCAATAAATTAAAACTTACTTTAAATTTCTTTAATAGAGAAATTTCTGAAATTAAAACTACAAAAACACTGAATTTGAAATTAGCTAATGATAGCCCTTTTTCAAAAGTTCTGGGTCTTACACATACAGCTTGCCATGGAAGGAGCCTTGCGTGCGTGAAGAAGAAGGCAGTCGGAAAGCAGAGATTCAGAAGACAGAGCATCTCCAAAACCTCAACCTGTTCTTCATTACTGCATAACAAGTATTAATTAATCCATGTTCTTTTACTCATTCCAATTAAAACTGAGAATTATTATTGATATCCTGACTAAGAGTTACAAGATAACCATAGCTTGCTTCAAGCCAACAATCTCCGTGGGATCAACCCTTACTCACGTAGGGTGTGTGTGGTTGAAGGAATTATAAATAATTCCTAGGAATTTTAAGATAGGAATATCATATTTCTATGTTTGGTTCAAAGTTTGAAAAGCTATTTCTAAACAAATTTGATTTCCGGGATTCAAAATACCATTATTTTAATTCTCACCTTCTCCTTGGGTATCTTTGATTCCCATGGGAATGGAATATTTATAACAAAGTAATACTTGAACCATACACACCCGTAAGGTATTGCTTGGACGACCCAGTGCACTTGTTGGTTAGTTGTGCAGAATTGTAAAAGTGTGATTGTGATTTCGTGGACTAATTCCCAAAATTAAAAACATACTATTTATTTTTTATTTAATGATTTTTTTATTTATACTACCAGTATATATTGATCGATTAGTCAATAATTTTTTTATTCGTAGGATATATTTATTTATTTTATTTAAATAATTTTAAATCTTTCCTTATTTAAGTATACATATATATTAAGTCATATATATTAATTATTTTTTATTTTTTGATTATAAATATTTTTTTTAGCCTACAATCATTCAATAATTTTATTATTCTATTAATACCATAAAGCAAAATCACGTATTGTGACTCTTTTTCCTTTTTCACGCCTTAATCTTAATTAATCAATCTTGTATCCATACAATATAATTAAAATTTTAATCATTCTAATCTGTTGATGAATTATATTTCTCTTAATAATTGCATTACTAATCTGAAATAAAAAAAAAGGTGATACATATATCTAAAAAAGAAAACAAACTTAAAAATTAAAAAAAAAAAAGAAAAAATTTCATATTAAAAAGTTTAAAAATAACATATCCAAAAAGAATAATCATAATATATAAATTGAGACAACAATTTAAATTTTCATAAAACTAATTTAATCAAATACTACCAATATTAGAACTAAATTATTTAAATAATATTTAATCTATTCTAATCCTTAGATATGTATAGATTAGAGTCAATCTCGTAACACCCAACCGAAATAACATCATAAGATCGAACATTTAGAATCCGTACAAATTTAGACTATCTTCTTGTTAAAATTGTCAAACTAAATTGACTTTTATTCTCCTCAATGACATTGCATTAATGCACCAGAAGGCTGGTAGTTTCTGAAAAAAAATCAAATATGTTATAAAATTATTTTTAATACAAAAAGCTTAAGAAAAAAAAATTTAAATATAGTACCAATCTTTGAATTGCGTCTTCACAGTTGACACGAATTTTTCAAAATTGAACCTAAATTGAGGAAATTCAATCTCATTATATGCTTCACTTCGAATATTTTCGAACAAACGTAGAAAATTTGGAGGGGATATAATTTGAACTTGACTTATAAAGCTCCTTAGAAACAATTTTCCAATCAAAGAAGAATAACAGATTAGAAAAAAAAGAATGCTTTGATTCTTAGATTTAGACTCACTAACAAAAAAGAAACACTATAAAAGAAACACTATATATAGCCTTTAGTAGTACAAAAATAATTATAGAAATTAATTATTACAATATCAATTTACCATTATGAACGTTAGTATCATATTTATGGCAATTAGAATTATAAATTTATGTTTAATTTTTTATATAATTATAATTAAGATATTTTTTAAATTAGTAACTCACTAACAAACACTATAAAAGAAACACTATATATAGCCTTTAGTAGTACAAAAATAATTATAGAAATTAATTATTACAATATCAATTATCAATTTACCACGTTAGTATCATATTTATAGCAATTAGAATTATAAATTTATGTTTCACTTTTTATATAATTATAATTAAGATATTTTTAAATCAGTATAATTATGCATTATTCATTAAATGCTAATTGTAATATAATT
>NC_029786.2:94223227-94225357 GCF_000816755.2 Arachis ipaensis
TTGCAGTTCGTGAGTCTAAATCTAAGAGCTAAAGCATTCTTTTTTTTCTAATTTGTTATTCTTCTTAGATTGAGCAATTGTTTTCGAGAAGCTTTGTAGGTCAAGTTCAAGTCTCATTCCCTCCACGCTTTCTATGTTTGCCCAAAAATATTTGAAGTGGAGCATATAATGAGATTGAATTTTCTCAATTTAGGTGTAGTTTTGGAAAATTCGTGTCAAATTTGAAGATGCAATTCAAAGATTGGTACTATATTTAAATTTTCTTCTCTTAAACTTTTTGTATTAAAAATAATTTTATAACATATTGTGAGATTTTCAGAAACTACCGGACTTCTGGTGCATCAATGCAATGCCATTAAGAAAAATAAAGGTCAATTTAGTTTGACAATTTTAACAAGAAGATGGTCTGAATTTGTACGGATTCTAAATGTTCGATTTTATGATGTTATTTCGGTTAGTTGTCGTTACTAGAATAACTCTAATCTATACGTATTTAAGGACTATAATAGATTAAATATTATTTAAATAGTTTAATTCTAATATTAGTAAATATATATGTATTTAAGGTCTAGAATAGTTTAAATATTATTTAAATAGTTTAATTATAATATTATCATTTAATTAAATTAGTTTTAGAAAAATTTAAATTGTTACCTCAATTTATATATTATGACTGTTCTCTTTGGATATGTTATTTATAAATTTTTTTAATATGAAATTTATTTCTTTTTTTCGATTTTTAAGTTTATTTTTGTAAGACCCAGAACCTTTGAAAAGTCTTATTATGATCAAGTCTCAAATCATATGGTTATTTATAACCTTAATTTCAGAAATTATTTTATTAAAGATAATTAAGGTAATTATTATCCAATTTTATAATTATTGGATTATTTTCTATATTCAGAGTATAAAGTTGGTAGTTGTGAAATAATAAAGATTTCTATATGATTTGAATTAAATAAGTAATATTTTCAATATTAATACTGCTACCTTGGAAAATAAGGGATTTAATTATATTACTCCTAATTATTTGATTTGGACATTTTATTGAAAATAATTTATAAAATTGATGAGCAAATAGTATTTTTATACATTATTATTAATGGATTAGAATTTATTTCCAATTATTATAATATCCCTATTTTTATTTGAAATTACTAAAATACCCCTAACCCTAGTTTTAAAAAAAAAATGAAACCCTAAACCCTTCATCCCAGCAGCCAAACCCTTACCCTGTTTTCCCTTTCACCCACGGACAGCACACACGGTTTCCTTTTCTTTTCCATAGAAGAAGGAAAACAGAAATGGAGAGAGGGGGAAGCTGGGATGCGGACTGCCGAACGACGAACGAGGAAGGACGGCGCCGGCGGGCGTCACTGCCGCCGTTCCTCTATCCATATGTATTCTTGTTTGACCTTAAGTGCATATGCTGGTTTAAGATCTTTGTTGCATCTATCTTCCTCTGTTTGAGTTCTTCTTGATTCAAGTATTCTTTGATATGGTCTTGAACCTGTCTTAATGTGCTGTGACTTTTAACTCCGGATTCTGAGTCCATTCTTTGAGAAATTGTTGATTCAGTTTTTCTCTTACTTGACAGTGATCACAGCCAATTTTGAGATTTTATAAATTGCTGTTGATTAGATATATGCTTTTCTATATATGAGACTTTGAAATTATTTATACAGTTTAACAACTATTTCTTTCTAATACTTTGCCTGTACTTTTACTGGTTTACGCAATTGTACTTATTTTAAAAGTAAATTTTGACCTTCTAGTAATTTTACTATAGTTCCAATGGACATCTTTATTTGATTGTGTATTTGGATATTTTCTGAAATACTGGAAAGAAAGAATTTTTCGCTTTCATTCCGGTTGAGTTTCATTTGATAAACTTTACTTAATTCATTTTGATTTGAGTTTGATTTAGCATACTACATGGTTTATGCTATTGTTGTTCTTTTGAAAATGTTGGACTCATAGCTTTCTTCTTATGATCAGACTCACTCCTTCTTAAGCTTTTCACCTCTATGACTGTCATACATGATTCTATTTTTAACTAATCTTTTACATCTTGTGAAATTACCATTGATCTTGGTTTGTCCTCTCTTGTGAATCTCATTCGTATGTGAG
>NC_029786.2:94225612-94225815 GCF_000816755.2 Arachis ipaensis
TTGGAACCGCCGTGCTGCGCGAAGCTAACGCTTCCTCCGTCGGAAAAAGCCGCCATTAGAACCATTACTGATTCGGTGAGCTTTTCCCCTGTTTCTGGTTCTGTCACAGCCATTCCTGGAGAAGAAATCAGTAGTGCCGCCGTGCCTGGCCGCCGGAAAATGCCATTTACCGTCACCGGAATACACTGCCGGTAAGGTCTTGT
>NC_029786.2:94235815-94236619 GCF_000816755.2 Arachis ipaensis
TTTAACGGGTCTCTTGAAGAGGGTAGGGACCCATGTCCCCATCCTAGTCTATTTCACGTGGACAGGTCTTTACCCGTAAAAATTTCACTGATCCCCATTTAGTGTCAAATGGCAAGTAACCCGGCGAATATCCATTTGGCTAGTCTTTTTTTATCATTCCAATTGTTAGCATTTGTTGGTTCGTGACGTGAAACTACTCTAGCCACTTAGTAAATAGAAAATAATATATTTATAAATAAATAAAAATAGGAAATAATATATTTGTAAATAAATAAAAATTATTATTAAAAATTGAATATCCAGATAAAACTAAAATAAATTATAACTTGAAAAAATAATTTATAAGATTTGTTACACAAATATTAAAATGTATGAACCGTGATGTCACTAACACAAATACAAATCATACATTATAAACAAATGAAATATGTAACACCCTACCATACAGAGACTTATGCTTAAGTCATAATTCAGAGATGGCAAGGTATTACGACCTCTAAAACAAAAATTTAGTATGTATAGTAGTATGAATAATTGATTATAACTAGGAGCCTTTGTAGAAAAAAGGGGTAAACAAAAACCGTAACTCGAACACGCAACACTCCGATCGATAACGTAACGAACAAGGATAAGCTAGCGCAAGATCATATATATAAAGAGTGTCAAAAACAAGAATATCAAGACTCAAAACCCGGCTGCGAAGAGAACCGGTCCGAGCACAGCAATATATACATATGATAAAATAAGGAAACCCCAAAGGAAACCCAAAGGGACACAAATACAAAAAACCTATTCTCCAAAAAT
>NC_029786.2:94241461-94243208 GCF_000816755.2 Arachis ipaensis
AATAAATAGTAAAAAAATAAATGTTATAAGCTATATTTTTTCATAAGTAAATTTTTTAAGTTGTACATTATGTTTGTCATGGTTTATTTGTATATCATTTAAATTGGCATTGTTTTTATAACTTTTTAGAGTTTTTGATACCTTACAATAATTATCGATAAAAAAGAAACATATATTATTCTTTTTGCCCTATTTTCACATTAAATAAATTTATTTTTTATCCTATTTTCACATTAAAAAATTTTTTGTTCTGTCTTTTTTTAACTATCATCATGTTATTATAATTAATAAATAATATTAGAAAAAAATCTTTAAAAATAGAAATAGCGATGACAATTCAAATAATTAATTCAATAGAATTAAACTTAAACGAACGAAATGATTCAATTAATTATACAGATAATAGTATATTTATAAATATTAATAATAAAAATAGTCTCATTAATATAAATGACCAATACAATAATTATATAAAAAAATAAATAATTACATAATTGCATAATTTTTAAGATCCTATATGATTGAATTTAATGGACAAATTCAAAAATATCTATACGATAATGTTCAAATATTTCAGCATAATGTAAATTATACTATAATTTTATATATCATATTATAACTTTAAGTCAACTCCTTAAACACATGAAGTACATATGATAAAAGAGAATATTACAAAATAAAATTATAGTAAGATTATTTAAAAATATCGTAAAAAAGACACATCTCTTTTGTTAATCAAAAGCTCGAAGGAAAAAATATGCACCTAATCATAAGCAACTAAAATAGACAAAAAACTTTAAAAAATATAAAAAATAAAATATATAAATAGTGATAAAAAAAAATACAAATGAAATAAATTACAAAAATTGTACCCTAAAGTTCTAAACACAAGAGATGAGAGAGAAAAAGAGAAAAAGAGAGAAAAGAGAACAAATGAGTAAAAAACACATGATTTCGTATAAATAGATGTCATTGAAAAAAATAAACTAATTAAATTAATTTGTGTATTTCGTTATCATATTTATTATTTACTAAAATAATTTGATATTTACTCCAATCAAATCAAATCATTAATATAATTAACTAAATTAATTAATTGATATAATTAATTATAATTAATAAATTTATATACTTTAATGAGTTAAACAAAATAAAGCAGAAGCATACTACGTTGATTCTATCATTAAAGGTAAAAATTTGATTTTTATATAATAGAATAGATAATATAATAGACGGCGAGAAAGAGAAAGATAAACATTTTAGATCCTAAGTTGTTTCATTTGGATGTTACAATGTGGGTATCATATTATTTTACTTATTCTACCTTATGAACCCTTTTGTAATTTTATTTCAGTATCAATGGAATTTCACTACCTTTGAGTACTAAATTAAAATTTAAAATGAAACCAAAAAAAAAGTAAGGAATATAAAATTATTGATTAAAAAACACTCTAAATAATAAAAAGCCAAATTAACTTTAATATTAAATTTATTAATATGATTTTAATTTTATATAATAGTTAGATAATAGATTAGTAAAAGCAAAAGTATGAGTGATTATTATTATTCATTATTAATAATATTTTGTTCATAACAAAAACTAAAAATATAATTATTTAGATTTAGATTTTAGAAAAATAAACGTATAAGTAACAAATAATCTATTTTATCATGCATATTATAAATTAATGAATTAAACTAACTGATATAATGAATTATAATTAATTAATTGGTATAAATTATAATA
>NC_029786.2:94244163-94267519 GCF_000816755.2 Arachis ipaensis
TTTCCTTGTTAGTTATAATTAATTATAATTGATATAAGATTTAGTGAGATATATGCATTAATTAAATCAATTAGTAGTATAATTTATTTGTTATAATTGATTTGATTTAATTTATTTGTTATAATTAATTGATTGATATAAATTGTAATAAATTATATGATATTTAAAAAGAAAATAAAATGAATAAAAAAATAAAAAGAAATAGAAGAATATAAGAATACAATAAAATAAATTGAATGTGAGTTTTTTTTTTTTACAAATTTTATATCACATCCGCTTCAATAATAATAATAAATAAAAATACATCAACTTAATATCTAAGAGAAAATGATGAGATAAAATCATAACACAATTCTAAAATAAAAGCTTAAATTAAACCATAATATCATTGCACAATACAAATTGAAAGTAATTTCACACTATAATATACCACACAAATTGGTAAATGACTTAAACTTAATTATGAATTTTTTTATTTATGCATACATGATAACATCATGGTCTATAAATGCTTAATGGATAACATATCATATATTGCTCTGAATGATAAGCACAGAAGTTAAAGAGTGTGTGCTGATTTGTGTCCATGATAGTTGCCTTATTGTGACAACGCCTCATAGGAAGAAAAAAATTGTTGTAAAAGCTACCCAATGAAAGAGTAATTGGTAAATGAATGATATTTTCTTCTAGCATATATGATCTTTTATAGTGGTAAAATAAAAATAGAAGGAATAAAATTTGCATTTTTATATTAGAAATAGAATTTGATATTTATCCTAATAAAATTAAATAACTAATTAGTTATATTTAAATAAATAAAATAAATTAAATAAAAATATTTTTAAGAATTAATCAAATCAATTAGTCAATACAAATAATTAGTATAATTAATTTTATTTGATTTATTGAATTCAAAAAATAAATTAAAAAATAATTGATTGAATTAATTAGTTGATATTGTAATACCCGGTCTAACCGAAATTAATTAAATAATAAGTTAAATAGGAGCGAATATGGTTGGAAGATTTGGCAATTAGAATTTGATAATTTAAATATGATATTTGGATTCAGTGAATTTTTCCGAGTCGGAAAATATAGTTTTCTGCGTAAAAGCGCGCAGTGAAATTTTGACCGGCAGTACCGGCTAAGATCTGTCTGGTACTACAGCTGAGAAAATTGATTATGGGTAAATAAGATTAAGAAATGAGGAATTATAATTAGGGAAGGTAGAAATATTTAAAGTGCGATTTAGAGCGCTAATCTTAAAGGTTTTGGCCCAAAATTGGGCCAATGGGCAAAAATAAGTGAACCGGGCCTAATTGGGCCCAAGACCCAACATATATAAACATTAGTTGTGAGCATTTCAGCTCATTTTACCCTAAAAAGAAGGGTTGGGGCGCTGATTTGAGAAGAGAGAAAACCTAACTCTCTTTGATCTTCAAACCACCATAACTTGAGCTACGGAGTTCCGACTGACGAGCCGTTTGTGGCCACGCATCGCTCTTCTCATCCTCTACAACTCTATCTAAGTTTGGTGATAAGTATTCCATTCATCTCTGCCCAGTTTTCGAAATTCCCCACTGTTACACGTTTTTGGGTAGTTAGTGTTGAAATCTTATGATTTTGGGTGTTTAGGGATACTCCAACATAGATTCTAAGTGGGTTCTATCCCTACTTCATATGGGCTGAGGTAAGAAGTGCTCAAACCCTTGTGATTTGTCATTTTTATGAGCCCTAGGTTGATGTATGTATGTGATATTGGTTATGTTAGTGTATTTGGTGATATTGGTGCACAATTGGGAGATTGGTATTGCTTGAGGAGCTTTGGTAAGGCTTGGAGCTAAGGTTGGTGAAGAATTCCAAAGAAGAGGCTCAATTGGTTTGGCTACAAGAGGTACGGTTTAAGTTTCATTTAAGTACCGTGTGTTGTGATGAGAATTCCTAGGCTAGATGTCCCTAGGATTAAGTTTGGATTGTGTAAATGGTTGGTGCTAATATGCATAGTTGATATGTAATGTGAATTAATGATTGGATTGAGAATTGTGTGACCTTGTATGCTTGGTGTATTGAGAATTTGATGTACTGGGTAATGAGTATTGATTTGTGGTTTATGCATTTAAATTGTGAAAATTGGGCCGGAGGCCGGAAAGAGGTAAGAAAGGTAAGTCGATGTGTGCATTGTATGATAGCACAAGTGATTGGATGAATTTCAGATAATGAATATATGAATGATTAGATTGGTTATTGAATAATAAGGTTTGAGAAGTTGAAGTGTAGAATTTGGTAATTTTGGGTGAAATTATGTAGATGAGGTATGTTTGGTTCGGTTGAGATATATTCTGTGATCATATATGTGATTATGATTATTGATGCCTTGATGGTATGATGATGCATTAGAGATATGTATGTTGTGATATATGCTTGGAGAATGATTAAGGTTGATTTGTGGGTGAAATCATGTGATAGTGAGTATGATATTGATATGTATAACGATGGTTGATTGGAAATGGTATTATTGGAAATTGGGATGAGGAAGGATGTATGACATGATATTGTGTTTGTCCTTTAGCCATTTGATTGAGAAGTGTTAAAATGGTTGGATGTGGTTTTGGGAATTTTTGATAAAGTGTCAATGTGTGAGTTGAGGATGGCTTGATGTGGATTTTGGTACATTTTGATTGATTTCAAAAAAGGTTAAAATTGGCATGTTTTGGTTGATTTTGAAAAGAGTTGAAAATGGCACCTTGCGGTTTTGTATGAAAATATAGTTTTGGAGCATACTTTGACGGGACATAACTTGGACTACGGATCTCTGTTTTGTGCCAAATCTGTTTAGAAATGAAATTGGATCCGGGATGTCCATGCCGTTTGAAGAACGGGTGAAAAATAATTTAAAATGAGAAAGTTATGTCCGTCGAAAGATTGGGGGTTGAATCTGTAAATTCTGCAGCTTTTAACTTAGAAAATTTTTAGCAGAACGACCCTCCGCGCGTAGGCGCACTTGGCGCGTACACGCCGTTCTTCAAGAAAGCACCATCCACGCGTGCGCGTGGTGTGCGCGGGCGCGTCGATGCGCTGCACCAAATGCCCAGCCATTTTTCCGAGAGTTGTGCCAGTTTTGTGCCTGGGGCACAAATGTATCCGCGCGTACGCGTGGCTGACGCGTACGCGTCGTTTGGCAAATTTTCAATCCACGCGTCCGCGTGCATGACGCATATGCGTCGATGAGTTTTGTGGCCATCCACGCGTGCGCGTGAAGTACGCGTACGCGTGGCCCTGTTTTCATGCCAAAGTTGATTTTTGAGTTTTAAAAGCCAAATCTCATACTTCTAAGCCTCTGATCTCAGCTCTTATGTATTAAATCATTATGATACGCCTAGCAATGAGAAAGGAGCTAGGGGATGTGGTAACTTGCGAGTAAAGCAAGGGGAAAAGTTATGATCAATGTTGATCAAAGATGATTATATGAGATATGGAGGATGACGGTGGAAGTACCGTGTATGCCATGAGCCGGAGGGCTATATTTATTGATAAATGGCCAGTTCTTGATTGGACATTGTGCCGGATGGCTGAGTTATTGCCGGGTTACGGCAAAGCCATTATTGTTTATGGCTGAGTATAAATGCATATATGATTAATGAATGAATATGTTAAATGGATAATAATGAAAAAAAAACATTGAAATGTGATGTGCGACCTCGGGTAGTAGGCAGTGGCATTGTCCACTTGCTCCGGGTATGAGACGGGAAAGGAGGATTATGATAAACGAGTTTAATCATGGAGTTTTGAATAAATGTGTATTTGTGATACCTGGGTAGTAGCAAGGGTCGTGGTTCGTCCCGCTTGCTCCGGGTCATTGTCTGAGAATTGATAATAATGAAGGGTGATTATGAATAAATGTTTATTTGTGATACTTGGGTAGTAGTAAGGGTTGTGGTTCGTCCCACTTGCTCCAGGTCAGAGATTGTGACGCCTGGGTAGTAGCGGTAGTAGTGGTGAATCCACTCGCTCCAGGTTGAACTTTTAAACACCCGCCTGGGTAGTAGCCGCAGTAGTGGTTATTCCACTGGCTCTGGGTTGAGCGGGTAGTAGCAAGGGGGTTGTAGCTCAAACCTACTTGCTCTGCAATGGGTGTTTCTGTCCAATGGTTAGCTACCAGGACATGTCGGGTTGGCTATATAACCGACAGATGATATCATCAGCCACAGGGCAGGCATTCATCATTTGCATATGTTTGAATTGTTTGGGTTTACCATTTGTCTTGGATTTCTACATCATATATGCCATGTTACCTGACTATATGCTACTTGTTCTACTTGTACCATGTTTATGTATTACTTGCCTGTATTGCTTGTGTTAGTACAACTGAGAGGCCCCTCATGCTGGTGTCGGTGGGTGTGAGGGCTGTTCTTGATGGGATGAATTGATGATGCGATTGCATGATGATGATGATTATTGAATGAGATAAGTGGGGCTCCCTGGGTAGACGCAGTGATGTGGTTTCACTAACTCCAGGCGAGGGTATGATGTATTGATATAGAACTGCTAAGGCAGAACAACTGGTGATGGTTTTGCTTATGATTCTGAGTCTGATTCGTGGAAGAGTCAGCGAGTTGGGAAACATGTGAAACATGAATTGAATTTAGCACTCCCTTATGACAGTTGCCTATTCATGGATTAGCGGGAACCTAGGATGAATAATTGGTGAAGAAGTTTAGGATGCTTAGTGAGTTTTTATTGCAGTACATTGAATTTATTTGGCACTTTTACCGTACTGGGAACCCATGGGCCCGGGGTTCTCATTCCGTATATATCTCTTGTTTTTCAGATACAGGTCCAGGTGCTCAGAAGTGAGTTATGGGTCGTCTGAGAGATGGTGAAGATCTTTATTTCCTCTACTTTGTGTTTTGATTAGAATCTCTCCACCTTTGTTTTGGAAAGTTTATATTATGTATTGAACTCTTTGAATTTGCCTATAGAGGCTCTCATGTTTCCTTCGAGAGAGATTAGGATATACTGTTGTCAACTACTTTCATACTGTACCCTAGCCGACCTAAACTTCGCGGGTCGCGACTAGTGGCTATTTACTTATGTTATATATATCTATCTATTATCTATCTCTTAATCTCCTCTACGCCTTGTCCGTATATCGTTTTCGCCTTCACGGTTTATCTTTTGGTGTCGAAACGTGATAGATACGTCTTCGCGATTTTATTTTCTACTCTTTTCAGGCTTATCGATTAATACTCCTTTCGAAATTACCTATATTTATTTATTAAAAATCTACCTGAGAGTCGTACCACCGTAATATCATTGACTTATGACTCGAGCATAAGGATTTGAATATTAGGGTGTTACAGATATAATTAATTTATTATAATTGATTTTATTTAATGAATTAAAAAAATAAATAGAAAAACATAGGAGATAATAATTTTTTAACTAAATTAATATGTATTTATTGTATTTAATTAGTATAAGTAACAAATCATTTATGTTATTATGTACCTTATAAATTAATGAATTAAAATAATTGATATAATAAATTATAATTATTTGATTGATATAAATTATAATAAATTGTGTGATATTTAAATACATAATCAAATCAATTAGTTGATATAATTAATTTACTGTAATAAATTGTATTCAATGAGTTATAAAAAATAAATTAAGAAACATGCTAAGAAGTATGTTACGTCCATCATGAAGTGCAGAAATTCAATTTTTATATAATAAAAATATACATTCTTATTTTTATATATGTTATAGAAATATGATTTCATTCCATTAACTTGCTTATTTTTTTTAACTTGCCACCTATATTCAGCATGGAATTTTAATTTTTCTAAAATAAATTTAGAAGAGAGAATAATACTTTCATTTTGGAGAGAAAATAAATTCATGAAAATTGACACCTTGCTTTCATTAGTTGATAATGCATTAAATATTAATTTTATATAATTATAATAAATATATTTTCCTAAATTAGTATAATCATACATTATTCATTAAATGTTAACTGTAATATAAATATAATAAAGATATTTTTCTAAAATAAATTTAGAAGAGATAATAGTGCTTCTACAATAAAATAAATTGAATGTGAGAGTTTTTTTGGTACATTTCATATCACATCCGTTTCAATAATAATAATAATAAATAAAAATACGTCAACTTGATATCTAAGAAAAAACGATGAGATAAAATCATAATACAGTTCTAAAGTAAAAGCTTAAATTAGAACATAATATCATTAAACAACACATATTGAAAGTAATTTCACACTACAATATACCACAAACAGGTAAATGACTTAAATTTAAATACGAAATATTTTTTATTTATGCATACATGATAACACCATGGTCTATAAATACTTCATAGATAACATATCTTATATAGCTCCAAATGATGAGCACGAAAGTTGGAGAGTGTGGTAGTTTGTGTCCACGATAGTTGCCTTCTTGCAACGACGCCTCATAGGAAGAAAAAATTGTTGTAAAAACTATCAAATGAAAGAGTAATTAGTAAACGAATGATATTTTCTTTTAGCATACATGGTCTTTTATAGTGGTAAAATAAAAATAGAACGAATTAAATTTTATATTTCTATATTAGGAATAGAATTTGATATTTATCCTAATAAAATTATTATTATTATCAATATAAATGACTGGGTTTTCCCCCAACTAATGAAAGTGAGGTGTCACTTTTTTTTCTCATCTTTATCATTTAAAAAATTTATAATTTTGATATGATTTTTATTCTATTTTTTTCATACCTAATGGATACTGTCTACGATCCTATCAATAGTATCACCTATAGTAGATTATACGAAGAGAAAGTATGGAAAATAAAAACCAGAATTATAAGGTTGTAGAAAATCTCATCCAAGTTTGACAAGAACAAGACAGTTTACATAAAAATAGTTCTAATAGATGATAAAATTAGTTGATTCTTTTACTAAATATTTTCAAGTAATGCTAAGTTCAGTTTATAAAAAGAGTTTAATTTTGATACACTAACAGTGTAAAATATTTTACACAGTTGTGCAATCATATATGTTCTTTTGGATGACCATTCACATAGTCAACGTAAAAGGTAGTTATTTTTACTGATGTGTCATTACATAATTGGATGCACGTGTAAAACTACTTTACACTGTTATTGCATCAAAATTAAATTCTTAAAAATATTTGTAGTTCGTATTTTAAGTTAATTTTATAAGAGACCATTCCACAAGTTAAAGACAATTCTTTTTAATAGCTTTGTAGATGCTAATAGCTTTTATATTTAATTTGTTTTGTAGTATGATAGATAAAATTCATTGTTCAATCAAGAATTATTTGACAAAAAATATTTGAGAATGAATTGGTAGAAAGGAAGGTCTATGTCTACTCAAATTTTGAGATTAAGGAATCAAGCGGAATTTAATTTCTTACATTATTCACTCATTTGTTCTTATAATTTCTTATATTATTCACTCATTTGTTCTTAATTTGGTACTTTTAATTTAATTTTTTTGTTCAATTACATGTTATTTGACTCTTGATTGGAAAAGAAAAACTTATATCATGGTAAAAATAAGGAGAAGTGACCAGTACACTGTGATTGATCTTCATGATTTGCAGTATATAAAATTTTAATATTTTAATGTAAATATTTTTTTTGGTAATAATTATGTGTTGTAGTGCAAAATCTTTATTTTCTTTATATATTACTACTTATTTCTCTTAATTCTCATTTTCATTCAGAAATGAGAAAAAAATAAGATGCACACTATGATATCAATTTACAATCTAATTACTTGATCATCTATGTGATCACCAAATAATCGAATACATACTTATTCTCTAATTTATAAAATTTAACAAAGACATTGGTAAGCATATTAGTTTAAGATTTATTTATATATTTTATTTATTTATGTTATATTTGTAATCATATTATATCTATTTTTTCAATATATTTTTTTTAAAAATATCGTTAATGTTAGTATATGGTGTATTAAATAAATTGAATGATAAAAACACGTAATTATTTTCTTTTTTAGTCAAGATTCAGTAAAATACTGAAATATAGACTTGCAATATTAATAGTGAAGTGGAGAAAAAAATATAATATCATATCAATTTTTTTAAATCATAATTGTAATTTATGATTGAAATCATAATTTAAATATTTTAAATGGGATAATTTCATTTAGAGAATTCATAATTCAAACATAATTTTTATACACTTAATAGCTACATTTGAGTTAATACACTTAATACCATATTTAAAAAAATGAACAATACACATCATATTACTTATTTATTAATTAAATTATTAAAATTTAAATTAATTTTAATAAAATAATTTAAAATTATAATTTCAATCTTATCACGTGCATAGCACGGGTTATTTATATATATATATATATGCATTTTACCTACAATGGCTATTTATAGCCTGTGACATTCATTTCTTCAACTTTTCTCTCACTTTTATCTTTTTTTAATCAAATTTTCGAATTACTTCAAGATTATGGCGTGCACCGATAATCACAATGCGGATATCACATTGCTGGCACAACTGACTTTGAGGTTGGTGTTGTTTTTCATTTTTTGTTTATGTTAAAGCATAGATGTATTGCCATATTTAGGTTACTTTTATAGAAGTAGTATGTAGTATATATTAAGCGAATAAATATATTGTTAGGAATAGTTTAATTGATAAGGTGTGATGTTAGGCATACTTTAAAATGGACTTGTCAGTTAAATATTTATTTAGATTTGTTTTTCTTTAATCTAAGTTATCTACTTAATATACTAAAATTGGGTTTTTTCCCAACTAATGGAAGTTAGGTGTCGATTCCTCATGAATCCATTTTTTCGCCAAAATAAATTCACTATTTTCTCTTCTAAGTTTATTTTATAAAAATATCTTTATTATAATTATACTATAATTATCATTTAAGTAATAATGCATCTTTGATATTCGGGTTTCGATTTCTTGAGATTCGTAACTCCAATAAAAAATTTAATCCGGTAAAAGTGTTCGTATCCTTATTCTCTACGTTTTGGCGTCACCTTTGACCGATGGAAGTTGACGGTGACGTAGCTCCTCTTCCCCTTGAGTTCGGCTAACTGGAGTTCTAGGAAGCACAGACGATTTCTGACGCTTTCTCCTTCAGCAGCTCGATCAGAAAGCTTCTCCGGAGCTTCTGTTGTTTTGATTTTGTACGGAGGTAGGGGATTTTATTTTGAAATTAACTGTTTTTAAACTTTGAATGCCATGGAAGTCTAGTGGGTATTTGTAAATAATTTATGATTGTTTGAAATGACTGAATGATGAGTTTGAGTTGTGTTTGTGACTGAATTTTGATGAATATGTATTTGATTTCTTGATTGAAAAGAGGTTGAAAATGGTTCAGTTGGGACCCGAAAAAGGGTGGCTAACCCCGAGTTTTAGGGGAAGTGCTGCCGAAATTTTATAAAAATCTGAGGTTTTATTTGAAAAGTTATTTTTAAAAGATTTGGTTTTGAAAAATTAAATTATTTGAGATTTATTTAGTTGAGAAAAATGTGTATTCTATTTTTAAAACTAGATTTATTAAGAAACACATAATGTTTTAAATCCAGTTTTGTAAGGAGAGATTTTGTTCTAAGTGTTGTTTTGAGCTTGGTTTTTTTAAGAAAATGAATCTCTGCCACAGGAGAGCAGAGAACAAGGATTTAAAGAATATATTAATTAATGAAATGTCTGCCACAGGAGAGCAGATGTGATATTGTTTGGGCCTTAGTGCCAAATGTAAAGTGGGGACGCCCACACACTGAGAACTGTTTTCCAGATGTACGCTTATTGATTTGGAAATTCACACTGATGCGGCCTAGCCGTACGACTTATAAGCACACTGATGCATCTGGAAAGCCATATCTGGGACTTGTGCTATATTTAAAATTTGTTTTGAGTTTAGAAATTTAAAGAAAAGTAATTATTTATCTAAAGTAGAAAAAAAAAGTATTTCCAAAGGTTTAACAAAATAGTTTTGCTAAGTAAGTTAATTATTTGCATTAAATTCATTACTTTTACGGCATTCCCATTCCCTACTGAGAACGTGTGGTTTGTTCTCACCCCAAAATCTTCCACCCTTTCAGTGACACAGGTTCGAAGATTCAGTTAGAAGATGCAGACGACTAGTAGTTTTACTTGTGATTCCTGTTATTTTTATAGAGTTCCCTCGCCCTTGTTGCTTTAAGTTTTATTTTATCCAGAGGGATAGGTATTGTATTTGAGTTTTATTTTAAATTCATTGTATAGCATTTATTATTATTAATAATTGTGTGATTTTAATTACTACAAAATAATTTTTCTGGTATTTTCTTATAAACTGAAATGCGATATCGACCTAAAGGCTCAATATTAAATAGTAAATAAGGAGAACAGGTTAGTAACTCCTTACTTTTGGTACGATCATGACGTGCTAAAAGTTAGGGTGTTACAGAAAGCATAAATGATAAATAAAACAAGAAAATAATTAGAAAAATAGAATATTAGTAATTACTTAAAATAGATAACAAAATAAGTTATAGGGTATTATTTTATTTAAATTACTAATAATTAAAAGAATAAAAGGTTAGTAATTATTTTTAAAATAGACATTAAATTTAGTTTTATGATACTAATTTATTTGAGTTGTTAATAAAATTTTATAATTTTTAGATGATAAATGTTGGGAAATTAATAATTAATAAAAAATATTAAAACATCACTATTTAAAAAAAAGATACATGAAAAAAAGAAAAACGAAAAATTAAAATATTACTATTAAAAAAGCTGTTAATATACATATAAATGGGGCCGAGATTGAGGAATATATATGGATATAAAAAATAAAAAAGTATTGCACGATTGTACAATAAAAAAAATCATATATATAAAACGAAATAATTATAACAAAAAATAATTAATATATGTGATTTAAATATTTTTAATAACCGGTAACATAGAATTTATCATGATTCTTTCAAGTGATGCTAGGTCCATTTTATAAATATTTTTTGTTCATATTTTAAGTTTAAGTTTATTTGATAAGTAAACCCTTGCACTAATCAAAGAGTGTGCGATTTTATAGATTTATAAGTGCTAATTATATTTAATTTATTTTATAGTGTGATAATAGCCAATATATTTGTTGATGAATTTAACTATTACTATATTATTTATGATCATATTCAGTATATATGTCTGATTTATTGAAGAAAGTAGATTATTAAAATCGATTAATAACTATTTTACAGTTAATCCAATTAACACTAGATTAAAAAATAAATAATGCATAACAGGTTACTTTTTTATTAATCAAATTATCATAATTTAAATTAATTTTAAAAAATAATTTAAAATTATAATTTCAATCTTACGTGCATGGCACGAGTAATTACACTTGTTAAGCATATATTTATTACTTTAGTTATTAATTAGGGTTATTAAAAATTGTTAGTAAACTTAATTAAGTAACAAGATGTTTATGTTTCCATTTACTAAATATTTAAATAAATGATTTTTTTTATTTGTTATTACTTAAATTAAGTTATTAAGTTGATGGTGTATAATTATTTGTTATTTAAGTAAATATTTTTATTTAAATGAATTTATAATGTAAATGTTTATAGTTATTTGTTAAAATAGTTTACTTAAAATTTAAATTAATTTGTTATGTAAACATTTGTTGGTAGAATTTTTTACTCTGAAATTTTTATAGTTTTATAGGTTTACACATTTCTGATTCTGGTTTTTTATTGTTTACTAGAAGTCTCGTCTACTTCTTCTGGTTTTTTTATTCTTGAGTGGTGCTACTCAAGAATTTTGTTTTTGACAACTCCCTGATTATGGCATTTGTGAAGCGTTGGCGTCTAAAGACCCACGCCTTCTACTCGTCATGGGGTGAGTGCACCATCACCCTACAGGACGTCGCGTACTAGCTAGGGATCCGCGCTAATGGAGAGCCAGTAAGTGGGTGCTTTCGTGACTTCCATACATGGTACGAGATTGAGGTATAGGAGTTGGTTGAGCAGCTACTCGAGGTTAGGCCTCTTGCAGTCAGTGACGGACCTAGAAAATTTATGTTGGGGGCAAAAATAATACACATTACTATCAAAATATATATTAATTTAAATTTAAAAATATAAAAGTGCACATTAATTATTCGAATAAAAAAAAACTAAAAATTACATTAGCTGCTAACGTTCTTCGCTTCAAATCTTGAAGGTACTTCTCTTTTTGTTTTCCTATTTTGAAAATGTTGAATAATTGTTTCATTATCAACTTGATTGAATGTCTCTCTTTCTATATATGTAACCAAACAATCATTCAACCAGTCATCTTCCATTCGATTACGAAGTCGACTCTTTATGATATTCATACCAAAAAATGTATAAATTCATGAAGAGAATAAAAAAATAGATTAATACCTAAATTATAATTGTTTAAATTAAAATTTTCAATTGAAAATATCAAAAAGAGAAACAATAAAATTGAAAGATACATAGAGTCATAGAAAACTATATAAAACAAAATATAGAATTTAAAATTTACTTTTTGATGAAGAGAAGATAACTACTAGACAAGGAATAGAAAAAGAAGGTTGAAAATATGAAACTAAGAAAAGGGTTTAAGAGAATAAATGAGTGAGGACTAGAATTTAAAAATAGAAGAAGACTAAATTTAATTAGGTTAACTAATAGTTAAAATCATAAAAGGATAAAAATGGGCTTAAACTTTTAATAATTGGGCTTAATTTATTTGTAGTGGGATTATTTAAAATTAAAAATAGGGGCATATTATATATATAATGGTTTAAAAATATAAAATAACACTGGGGCAAGTGCCCCCCATTCATAAGCATGGGTCCGTGCCTGCTTGCAGTCCAGCAGCAGGGAGCATAGATGAGAGTTTTTCTCCCTAAAGTTGGCATGTGTAACACCCTAACTTTTGGTACCTCATGATCGTACTAAAAACTCAGGCATCACTTACCTCTAAACCTTTTTACTTTATACTATCTTTATTTCATATTGAGCCTTCGCGAATATGAATCGAAATTTTAAACAAGAAATCAAAAGAAGACTATTTTATAACAGTTAACCACAAAAGTATGGATATTCACATAGCTCTATATACATAAACTTATTTAAAGATTCTCAAATACAAGTCCTACCCCTCTAAAAATCAAAGACAATAAATGGCGAGGGGAAAGTCTAAGGCTAAACCAACTATAGAAAATACGAATACATATATACATAAAGTTCTGATGTCCGGTCGCGGCTCTGCGTCAAGGATTTCTGAACCTGTTGCTGAAAGAAAAATCTGTAGGGGGTGAGAACGTCGTCCTCGCATGTTCTCAGTAAGAAAAGTGAATGCCGTAAAAGTAATGAACACAATGCAAATAATTGACTTTACCCCGTAAAACTATTCTTTTATCAAACCTTTGAAAATATTTTTTAATTTTACTTTAGACAATTAATTGCTTTCTTTAAAATTTCTGAACTTAAAACAAAACTCATTCACAACATTAATTCTTAATCACTTCAATACATAAACTAATAGTACCAGAGATCCAATTGAACACACAAGTAAGGCAGGATAAGACAACCAACACAATCACAAGGAAAATACAACAAGCAAAACACAACCAAGTACAAATGCGCAAACAATATGATGCATGTCTGTCCTAAGCAGGCCATGAGCTCATGCATCGGTTGTCTACCCGCAATCCGGCATTACTTGAGGTGAACCCCAAATATGGTTTCTTTACCGTGTCAGTTAGACACAATTATCATCATGGGCGAATCCATATTAGTCAGGATATATTGGCATCACGGTAAGAAACAGGCTATCAGTTAGGCGAACATTCCCGCATTAGCAATCTCAGGCTATCAGTTAGGCGGGCACTTTCACATTAGCAATTTGGCACAAAGGCGCATTCAATCAAGCAATATGCTATCAGTTAGGCAGACATTCCCACATTAGCAATCTTAGACTATCAGTCAGGTGGACACTTCTGCACTAGCACTTTGGCACAAGACCCATTCGACATACACTTTTCATGATTCATTATCCGTTTCAGTTATCTCTTTCATACATGGCTTCTCATTTTCTTCTTCTTTATTATGCCATCACATCACCAATTACATACACACACCTCTACATCACTTATATTATTAAACGTACCTCCGCATCACCGTTTAGTTACACATACCTCCGCATCACCAAATAATCAATCACTCTTACCTCCAAATCACCTCATAGGTATACTTTCAGTCTTAGTATCAAAATATTTAATTTTCAAATACCCAAACTTCTTTAACTTTCAATCAAGATAAAAGTCACTTTCTTAATAAACCAAACTCAATTCCTAACTTAAAACAATTTTTTTTAATAAGTCAAAATCAATTAATACGATTCTTAAATTAAATTTTCTTTTAAATAACGCTTTAAACAAGCCTCAGAGTTTTTTAAAAATTTCTATAGCATTCAGCTAAAATTCGAATTTTACCACCCTTCAAAGGTCCCTACCAAACCATCCTGAATTCTCAAAAACCCTTCTTGATAATTCAAACAAATCAAACTCAATATTATAAATCCATTTTCAATTCTCAAAGATCTCTTTCAATAAATCAAAATTTTAATACAAGAATCCTTTTCTCAATTATGAGTAAATATGTAAACCAAATCTTTTTCTAACATAGAGTTATTTCTCAAAATAAACTTGTCAATCAGTTTTCCAAAATAACATCACTTTTTCGTATATTTTTACAAGAATTCAGACAGAACCTTCTCTTAAAAATAGGCTTCACCACCCTCAAGCTCATTTCCATGATTTCTTAACTTATCTCAATCCAAGCCAGTACTCTATTCATGCATCATTTTACCAAGGCATACACATAATTTATTCACAGCCACAGTTTTGACAATTCTCAAACATTCAGAAAACCAAATACATATTCATTAAATTCAATTATTTTCACAATCACAAATCCAACACAAATTCGTCATTCAACCAGTCCAGACAGTCATAAATTGTTTTCAATTACTCATTAAGCTTTTGAGCATTCATGAATTAAAAAACTTATAATTTAAAAAATGAATTCTCTAACTCCATACAAAATTCAACGAAAATTCTGGAGAAACTTTTTGACCAAGCTGCTAAAAAGGAAAACGTTAAAAATCATCTGTACTCCTAAACCTCCAACTGGCCAAACTCAAGGAGAAAGGGAACTACGCCACCGTCAATTTCTACCGAACAAAAATAATGCCAACGTATAAAGGAGGAAGATATGAATACTTTTATCGAATTAAATTTTTTTTATTGGAGTTACGGATTTCAAAAAATTAAAGCCAAAAATCATGGAGGAGTCATGGCTCTCCTTCAAGGACACTCGATCTCTCTCACTTTCATTCCCTTTCCAAGTTTTAATTCGGGGATGATATTGAATATAATAAAAGGTATGATGGTGATTATTTGAGGATTTATGGTATTAAGGCTTATGTGTCATGATAATATATATGTATACATGCATTAAGTCTACGTTTCAAATTTTCTTCCCTTTGTTCTCTTAATATCTCGTGCCTCCTTTCTTTTCTTTTGCTTCCAAATGGCTTCGGCCAATTCATTCTTTTTTTTGGAACTTTAATAAAATAATAATAATTTTTTTAATATATTTTTTAAAATATTTTATTATAATAAAAATTATTTAAAAATTTTAATTAATTTTAAATTTAAAATATTATAAATTTAATTTAATTACTTTTAAAAAAATATTTTTTGAATAAAATTATTAAATATAATAAATTATAAATAACTCAATATTTAATTTTTTAAAAGCACGGGCTGTTATACCATGTCTTTGGGAGTATTTCCGACAGATACCTGTTACTGATGATCCAGTCACCCTCCGACAGTACGTGAGGTGCTATATATTGTTGATGATCGAGAGTTACCTGATGACTGATAAGTTCAATAATTAGGTCCATCTTTGGTAGCTTCCACTACTAGATAACTTTCAGATGCGTTCTCTGTCTTGGGATCTGCGGTGCTAGCATGGGCGTACCATTCCCTATGTTCTGCAACATACTGCTCCACCATGGACACAGTAAGCATGAAACGCTCTAGGAGGATGCCAACCACTATCATCAACTCTCAGTGCAGCCTTGATCACCTGGGATCTATTAGAAATAATCAACAAGCACGTCACCTCAGATTGGTAAGGAAGAAAGACCATGACTTCGTCATCTCGGACTCAATAATTGCAAAGACTACAGGAAGGATATTACTGTTACTGTCCTGTGCCACTGCAATAAGCAAAACACTACCATATTTACCATATAGATGTGTGCCATCGACGAAAACAAACGTCTTACAATGTTTGAAAGCCTCCACACAGGCAAAAAAGCCCAAAATACCTTATCAAGCATGTTGCAATCACGCACCATAAGGTGCCCATCATATTACGATACAACACTGATCTCACATATCGTTCTGGGATAATAACTTTGCAATGTTTGCAGCAACCTTGGCACCTTATTGTATGACTCCTCCTAATCACCATATATTTGTACAATTACCTTTTTCTTTGCCTTCCAGACTTTTCTATACGAGGGTTTGAAGTGATAACTTTGCCTAACTGCACCCTGTAGGACAGAAATGCTGACGGATGGGCTTGATTGTATCAACGGGAGGATGACACGGTAGATGAGGCCGCTGTCCAACTGTTGATGGTCCTGAAACATGGTGGGTGCTAAACACATGTGCGAGATCCTCCCACCCTACACACCTCCCTAACGAAATAGAACAATCATAGTTGACATGTACAACAAGCATAACAATGATAATTGAGAATATAGAACACAATTAAACTTAAACTTACTGTTGAGTTTGGAAAACTTATATTTAATTAAATGATGATCAAATATTATTAAAATATAAATTAGAAAATTATTAAAATTATTATTAAGTGTCTTATTTAATAACTTCTAATGGGTTGTTTGATATTTTTGTTAGTGTGTAGGAAGAAAAATAAAATTGTTATCTTGGCCCAAGTGATGAAAGTCCAATTTAGTAACCAAAAATTAATTCAATTCAATTTATTTGCATTGAAAGCTCCACGGTTACCTACTCCCCATTGTGGAATGAAATTTAAAATTCAAATGGATTAATTGCTTGCATAGGTAACTGAAACATAAAGTTAAATTGAGTTAATTTTACGTTGCATGCTTTGTTTCTTTTCTCTCTTCTCTCTCTTATTTTTGGTTGTCACTTCAATCAGAGAAAAGAAGCAAAAGCAAGCTATCAGAGAAATTACAGTGAAGCTATGAAGAAGAAAAAAGGCTAGGTTGATGATGGTCTGTGCAAAAGAAAGATCTGAAACATGGTGTGGCTAAGATCTTTGCCACTGAAGGAAAGATTTCAAGAAGAAGCTTCAAGATCTTCATACCAAGAATAGAAGCAATCAGCCTCGGTCAGAGAAGAAGATCTCTGTGGTAAAGCTCGTTTCCATTTTTGTTCATCCAAGACAGAAGGTAGCTACTGGAACTACGTAGAGGAAGAAGCAAATATGGAAAAGAAGGAGCTGTCAAGGATCAAAGATTCATCAAGTGTTAGAATTCATTCTTGGGGACAAAGTCAAGATGAAAGGCTCAGATTGATAAAGCTTGATGAGAAAGGATGAGAGAGAGGTACATGCATGTTGATTTGCTTTTGGTTTTCCCTCTCTCTTCTCTCTGTCTGAACCGGCTATGCATTGGAGAAGATGTTGGTGGCTTGGTTAAACCGGTTTCAACCTTGGAAGCTTCCCCATCTATAATAAGGGTGAACGGCCAAGGGTTGAGACAAGAAGAGAAAGTGTAAAGCACATAGTTCTTATAGCTACCCAAGCTTCCTGAGTTCTTCTGCTTCAAAGATGTTCATTTTCTTTTCTTTTTTTTAGTATTGTCTGTCTTGATTTCATGATAAAAGGAAAATATGGTAAGGTTTGTAAGAAAAAGCTAGTGAGAGAAAAAAGGCAGTGAGTAAAATTAAAGAAAAAGACATAGATGTCTTAGAGTTTCTTTGTACATCTGTTTGTTGTGTTTCATGATCCTATAAGGATTTCCTTGCAAGTTGGGTTAGCACTTTGCGGTTGAAAGCTTGGTAGGTGACCAAGTCAAGTTCAGATTTGGGGATAGAATCTGGATTTGTCCTAGATAGGAATGGGTAGTTCCTAGAGAAGAATTGGTATATGTAATCTGATGATTATAGTGAAATTCCATCACTGTTGTAATGGAGACTGGATGTAGGCTGCATTGCACTTAGCAGCTGAACCAGGATACTTCTGGGTGTGAATCTCACTCTCTCTTCTACTCCTATTCTGTTTCTGTTGCACTGGAGACAAAATTGAAAAATATCTCCTAATCGGTTACGAGACAAAAAAGAAAATGTCTCTTGACTGGTTATGAGACAAAAAGTAGAAATATCTCCTGAAGCTATTTAAAAAAGTAGAAATTAATATACAGCAAAAAATGGGCTAAGATTCAACCCCCTTCTCTTAGCCATTGATTACCATCGATTGGTATCAGAGCTTGGTCTCAAAGAGATCAAGCTTTGCAGCTTGGAGAAAAGATCCTGATGGCGGCTAACAGTGGCTCAAATCTGGTGGCCTATACTCTGACAGAAGGGCAGTCAAGTAACAGACCTCCATTCTTCAATGGAAAGAACTACAGTTACTGGAAAGAAAGAATGAAGATATTTGTTCAATCTGTAGACTACAGACTTTGGAAGATAATCATGGAAGGTCCACAATTTCTAACCACTACTGGAGTTGATGGTGTAGTTACTCTCAAAGGTGAAGCCGATTGGAATGAGGATGATAGAAAGAAAGTAGAGCTCAACACCAAAGCAGTCAACTTGCTCAACTGTGCAGTCAGCTTCGAGGAATACCGGCGGGTATCACGATGCACAACAGTAAAGGAAATTTGGGACAAACTTTAAATCACTCATGAAGGCACAACTCAAGTCAAGAGATCCAGAATAGACATGCTGAATAGAGAATATGAAATATTCTCAATGAAGGAAGGAGAGACGATAGATGAATTGTTTTAAAGATTCAACGTCATCGTCACCGGCTTGGATGCTATGGGGATCACATATTCTGAATCTGTGCTTGTGAGAAGAATATTGAGATGTCTTATAAAATAATTGGAAACCAAAGCAATAGTGATAGCTGAAAGTTGTAACATCGATACTATGACCTATGATGATTTGAGGGGGAATTTACTTGCACCTTTGAAAATACATATTTGAAAAAAGATACAAAAAAGAAAGGAATTGCACTCAAATTTGTTACTAAACCTCTAGAGAATGAATCCAGTGATAAATCTTCTGAAAATGAATTTGTTTTGTTTGCTAAGAAATTCAGAAAAATGGTGAAGCTGAAGGAACGAAACAAAGAAGGCAGCTCAAGGAAGCCAAAGAGGGATCTCAGCAAAGTAATCTGTTACAATTGTAAAGAAGCTGGGCACTTCAAGTATGATTGTCCAAAACTGAAGAAGGAGGACAAGCCGAAGAAAGGAAAGAAGAAAGGCCTCATGGCATCTTGGGAGGATGATGAGCAGATAATTTATACCCTTTTTGGCATTGTTTTTACATAGTTTTTAGTATGTTTTAGTTAGTTTTTATTATGTTTTTATTAGTTTTTATTCAAAAATCACATTTCTGGACTTTACTATGAGTTTGTGTATTTTTCTATGATTTCAGGTATTTTCTGGCTGAAATTGAGGGATCTGAGCAAAAATCTGATTCAGAGGCTGAAAAAGGACTGCAGTTGCTGTTGAATTCTGACCCTCCTACACTTGAAGTGGATTTTCTGGAGCTACAGAAGCCAAATTGGCGTGCTCTCAATTGCATTGAAAGTTAGACATCCTGGGCTTTCTAGCAATATATAATAGTTCATACTTTGCCTGAGATTTAATAGCCCAAACTGGTGTTCAAAGTCAGCCCAAGGAATTCTAGCGTAAAACGCCCAAACTGGCACCAGAATTGGAGTTAAACGCCCAAACTACCACCAAAGCTGGCGTTTAACTCCAGAAACAGCCTAAGCACGAAAAAGCTTCAATTCTCAGCCCAAGCACACACCAAGTGGGCCCTGGAAGTAGATTTCTGCACTATCTGCACTTAGTTACTCATTCTCTGTAAATCCTAGTAACTAGTTTAGTATAAAAACTACTTTTAGAGATTTATTTTATGTCTCTGAGCTTATCTTTAATATTATGTAACTTTTACACTTTGAGACCTCCATGGGAGGCTGGCCACTTGGTCATGCCTACCCTATTTTCACTTATGTATTTTCAACGGTGGAGTTTCTACACCCCATAGATTAAGGTGTGGAGCTCTGCTATTCTTCATGAATTAATGCAAGTACTATTGTTTATCCTTCAATTCATGCCTACTTCTTCTCCAAGATATACTCTTGTTCTTAATTCAGTTAAGTCAGAATGAAGGGGTGACCCGTGACAATCATCCAATCTTCGTTACTCGCTTAGCCAAGATCCGCATGCCTGACAACTACAAAGCGGTCTACATAATGTTCAACGTAATCATTGGACACCAGCTGGAGTATATTCTCTTGGATATCCAATCCACGGACCGAATCCGTGAGATTAGTATCTTCGTGGTATAGGCTAGAACCATTGGCAGCATTCCTGGGATCCGGAAAGTCTAAACCTTGTCTGTGGTATTCCGAGTAGGATCTGGGAAGGGATGACTATAAAGAGCTTCAAACCTGCGAATGTGGGGCGCAAGTGACAGTGTGCAAAAGGACAATGGTCCTATTCCGACGCTAGCGGGAACCGACAGATGATTAGCCGTGCGGTAACAACGCATATGGATTTGTTTTAATCCGAGAGGATCATACAGCTTGCCATGGAAGGAGGTAACGCATGGTTGGAAGAAGGCAGTAGGAAAGCAGAGGTTCAGAAGTAACAAAGCATCTCCATACGCTTATCTGAAATTCTCACCAATGAATTACATAAGTATCTCTATCCTATTTTATGTTTTATTTATATTTTAATTATCAAAACCTCATAACCAATTTAATCCGCCTGACTGAGATTTACAAGATGACCATAACTTGTTTTAAGCCGACAGTCTCCGTGGGATCGACCCTTACTCACGTAAGGTATTACTTGGACGACCCAGTGCACTTGCTGGTTTGTTGCATCGGAGTCGTGAATGAAAGTGTGAGAATCACGATTTCGTGCACCAAGTTTTTGGCGCCGTTGCTGGGGATTGTTCGAGTTTGGACAACTGACGGTTCATCTGTTGCTTAGATTATGTAATTTTCTTCTTGTTTCAACATTTGTTTTATTTTCAAAAAGCTTTCAAAAATCTTTCAAAATATTTTCTTCTTTTTCATTTTTCCAAAATAATTTTCGAAAAATATCAAAAAAATTAACAAAATCATAAAAACCAAAAATATTTTGTGTTTCTTGTTTGAGTTTAGTGTCAATTTTTAAGTTTGGTGTCAATTGTATTTTTTTTTAATTTTTCTTAAAATTTTCGAAAACTCATGCATGGTGTTCTTCATGATCTTCAAGTTGTTCTTGTTGATCTTCTTTGTTTGATCTCTAATTTTTCTTGTTTTGTGTCTTTTCTTGATTTTCATATGCATTTTCAATTTGTTAGTGTCTCAACATTAAAAATTTCTAAGTTTGGTGTCTTGCATGTGTTTCTTTTCTTAAAAATTTTTCAAAAATATATTCTTGATGTTCATCATGATCTTCAAAGTGTTCTTGGTGTTCATCTTGACATTCAAAGTATTCTTGCATGCATTAGTTGTTTTGATTCATAATTTTTATGTTTTGTTTCAATTTGGTGTTTTTCTCTCTCCTCATTAAAAATTCAAAATAAAAAATATCTTTCCCTTATTCTTCTCATAAATTTCGAAATTTTGGATTGAGTTAGTAAAAAATTTTTAAAATTTAGTTGTTTCTTATGAGTCAAATCAAAATTTCAATTTAAAAATCCTATCTTTTCAAAACTTTTTCAAAAAAATCAAATCTTTTTTATTTTTCTTTCATGTTTTTCGAAAATTTTAAAAATTAATTTTCAAAATCTTTTTCTTACTTTTATTTCATATTTTCAAAATTAATTGCTAACATTTAATGTTTTGAGTCAAAAATTTCAAGTTGTTACTTGCCTATTAAGAAAGATTTAATCTTTAAATTCTAGAATCATATCTTTTAGTTTCTTGTTAGTCAAGTAATCAACTTTAATTTCGAAAATCAAATCTTTTTAATTTTATTTTCAAATCTTTTTTAAAATAGATTTCAATCATATCTTTTTCAAAATCAATTTCAAAATCCTTTTCTAACTTCTTATCTTTTCAAAATTGATTTTCAAATATTTTTCAATTAACTACTTGACTTTTTGGTTTGATTTTAAAATTCTTATCTTTTTCAAAATCATTTAACTACTTTCCTCTCTCTAATTTTCAAAAATTATTAACTTCTTTTTCAAAATTCTTTTTAATTAACTAATTATTTTAAATTTTAATTTTATTTTATTCCTTTTTATAATTTCGAATTCTAACTAATAATTAAAATAAAAACAAAAATATTTTTCTTTTTTTTTTAATTATTTTTGAAAACTCTCTCTCACTCATCTCTTTCTATTTATTTGTTTACTAACACTTCTCTTGTTCTTATAATTCGAACCCTCTCTTCCTCTCTGTGTTCGAATTCTTCATCTCCTCTCTATATCATTCTTCTATTCTTCTCTTCTTCTACTCACATAAAGGAATCTCTATATTGTGACATAGAGGATTCCTCTTCTTTCTCTGTTCTCTTCTTTTTCATATGAGCAGGAACAAGGATAAGAACATTCTTGTTGAAGCTGATCCTGAACCTGAAAGGACTCTGAAGAGGAAGCTAAGGGAAGCTAAAGCACAACTCTCTAGAGAAAACCTTGCAGAACTTTTCAAAAAAGAAGAAGACATGGCCGAACCCAACAACAATGGTGGAGATGCAAGAAAGATGATTAGTGACTTTGTTGCACCATCTTCTGACTTCTATGGAAGAAGCATCTCAATTCCTTCAATTGGAGCAAATAACTTTGAGCTTAAGCCTCAATTAGTTTCTCTAATACAGCAGAATTGCAAGTTTCATGGACTTTCATTGGAAGATCCTCATCAGTTTTTAGCTGAATTCTTGCAAATTTGTGACACTGTTAAGACCAATGGGGTTAATCCCGAGGTCCACAGACTTATGCTTTTCTCCTTTGCTGTAAGAGACAGAGCTGGGATATGGTTGGACTCACAACCTAAAGAAAGCCTGAACTCTT
>NC_029786.2:94268036-94283807 GCF_000816755.2 Arachis ipaensis
TTTGTTTCTTGTTAGTCAAGTAATCAACTTTAATTTTCAAAATCAAATCTTTTTAAATTTCTTTTTCAAATCTTTTTTCAAAATAAATTTCAATCACATCTTTTTCAAAATCAATTTCAAAATCTTTTCTAACTTCTCACCCTTTTAAATTTGATTTTTAAATCTTTTTCAATTAACCACTTGACTTTTTGGTTTATTTTTAAAAGTTTACTATTTCAATCATATCTTTTACAAAATCACCTAACTACTTTTCTCTCTCTTATTTTCGAAAATCACTAACCTCTTTTTCAAAAAAATTTATTTTCATTAACTAATTGTTTTAAATTTTAATTTTATTTTATTCCTTTTTATAATTTCGAATTCTAACTAATAATTAAAATAAAAACAAAAATATTTTTCTTTTTTTTTTAATTATTTTTGAAAACTCTCTCTCACTCATCTCTTTCTATTTATTTGTTTACTAACACTTCTCTTGTTCTTATAATTCGAACCCTCTCTTCCTCTCTGTGTTCGAATTCTTCATCTCCTCTCTATATCATTCTTCTATTCTTCTCTTCTTCTACTCACATAAAGGAATCTCTATATTGTGACATAGAGGATTCCTCTTCTTTCTCTGTTCTCTTCTTTTTCATATGAGCAGGAACAAGGATAAGAACATTCTTGTTGAAGCTGATCCTGAACCTGAAAGGACTCTGAAGAGGAAGCTAAGGGAAGCTAAAGCACAACTCTCTAGAGAAAACCTTGCAGAACTTTTCAAAAAAGAAGAAGACATGGCCGAACCCAACAACAATGGTGGAGATGCAAGAAAGATGATTAGTGACTTTGTTGCACCATCTTCTGACTTCTATGGAAGAAGCATCTCAATTCCTTCAATTGGAGCAAATAACTTTGAGCTTAAGCCTCAATTAGTTTCTCTAATACAGCAGAATTGCAAGTTTCATGGACTTTCATTGGAAGATCCTCATCAGTTTTTAGCTGAATTCTTGCAAATTTGTGACACTGTTAAGACCAATGGGGTTAATCCTGAGGTCTACAGACTTATGCTTTTCCCTTTTGCTGTAAGAGACAGAGCTAGGACATGGTTGGACTCACAACCTAAAGAAAGCCTGAACTCTTAGGAAAAGTTGGTCAATGCTTTCTTGGCCAAATTCTTTCCACCTCAAAAATTGAGTAAGCTTAGAGTGGAAGTCCAAACCTTCAAACAAAAGGAAGGTGAATCCCTCTATGAAGCATGGGAAAGATACAAGCAGTTGATCAGAAGGTGTCATTCTGGCATGCTTTCAGAATGGAGCATCATATGTATATTCTATGATGGTCTATCTGAATTGTCAAAGTTGTCATTGGAAAACTCTGCTGGTGGATCTCTTCATCTGAAGAAGATGCCTGAGGAAGCCCAGGAACTCATTGAAATGGTTGCAAATAACCAGTTCATGTACACTTCTGAAAGGAATCCTGTGAATAATGGGACAACTCAGAAGAAAGGAGTTCTTGAGGTTGATACTCTGAATGCCATATTGGCTCAGAACAAAATATTGACTCAGCAAGTCAATATGATTTCTCAGAGTCTGACTGGAATGCAAGCTGCATCCGGCAGTACTAAAGAAGCCTCCTCTGAAGAAGAAGCTTATGATCCTGAGAATTCTGGAATGGAAGAAGTGAATTACATGGGAGAATCCTATGTAAATACTTACAATCCTTCATGGAGGAATCATCCTAATCTCTCATGGAAGGATCAATAGAAGCCTAATCAAGGCTTCAATAATAATAATGGTGGAAGAACACGGTTTGGCAATAGCAAACCTTTCCCATCATCTTCTCAGCAACAGACAGAGAATTCTAAGCAGAGCATCTCTGACTTAGCAACCATAATCTCTAATCTAAGTAAGACCACTCAAAGTTTCATGACTGAAACAAGGTCCTCCATTAGAAATTTGGAGGCACATGTGGGTCAGCTGAGTAAAAGAGTTAATGAACTCCCTCCTAGTACTCTCCCAAGCAATACAGAAGAGAATCCAAAGAGAGAGTGCAAGGCCATCAACATACCCCACACGGCCGAACCTGGAGAGGAGAAAGAGGCAGTGATTTCCAGTGAGAAAGACCTCAATGGATGTCCACTGGCCACTAGGAAGTTCCCTCATGAGGAATCAAAAGAATCTGAGGCTCATACAGAGACCATAGAGATTCCACTGAACTTACTATTGCCATTCATGAGCTCTGATGAGTATTCTTCCTCTGAAGAGGATGAAGACATTGTTGAAGAACAAGTTGCTCTGTATCTAGGAGCAATCATGAAGCTGAATGCCAAGCTATTTGGTAATGAGACCTGGGAGGATGAACCTCCATTGCTCATCAATGAACTGAATGATCTGGTTCAACTGAAATTACCTCAGAAGAAACAGGATCCTGAAAAGTTCTTAATACCTTGTACCATAGGCACCATGACCTTTGAGAAGGCTCTATGTGACCTGGGGTCAAGTATAAACATCATGCCCCTCTCTGTAATGGAGAAACTAGGGATCTTTGAGGTGCAAGCTGCAAGAATCTCACTAGAGATGGCAGACAATTCAAGGAAACAGGCTTATGGACTTGTAAAGGATGTCTTAGTGAAGGTTGAAGGCTTTTACATCCCTGTAGACTTCGTAATCCTAGACACTGGGAAGGATGAAGATGAATCCATCATCCTTGGAAGACCCTTCTTAGACACACCAAAAGCTGTGATTGATGTGTACAGAGGAGAGTTAGTCCTTCAATTGAATGAGGACTACCTTGTGTTTAAGGCTCAAGGATCTTCTTCTGTAACCATGGAGAGGAAGCATGAAAAGCTTCTCTCAATACAGAGTCAAACAGAGCCCCCACATTCAACTTCTAATTTTGGTGTTGGGAGGTCAACACTAAGCTCTGAATATCTGTTGAGACTCTCCGAGCTCACTGTCAAGCTATTGACATTAAAGAAGCGCTTATTGGGAGGCAACCCAATGTTATTTAATTATATTTCTATATATATATTCTATTGTTATTTTATGTTTTCTTTAGGTTGATGATTATGTGAAGTCACAAAAACAACTACAAAATTAAAGCGGACTCAAAAACAGCATGAAAAATAGAACACCTTGGAGGACAGGCTTACTGGCATTTAAACGCCAGTAAGGATAGCAGAATGGGCGTTTAACTCCCAGCCTGGCAGCATTCTGGGCGTTTAACGCCAGAAAAGGGTGTCTGGCATTTGGCTGGCATTAAACGCCAGAAATGGCAGACAGACTGGCGTTTAACGCCAGAAAGGGGTAGCAGACTGGCGTTTAACGCCAGGAAAGGTAGCAGAGCTGGCGTTAAACGCCAGATTTGGCACACTGAGGGCGTTTAAACGCTAGAATGGTGCAGGGACTTAATTTCTTTGACACCTCAGGATCTGTAGACCCCACAGGATCCCCACCTACCCCTCCCTCTTCTTCTCTCATCTTCACACCTTTCCATAACATTCTTCCCCATACACCCTTGACCAATCACCTCAATACCTCTTTCCCAAACACCCTCACCTATCAAATCTTACCCTCTTCTCCATACTCTCTTCACCACTCACATCTATCCATCATAAACCCCACCTACCTCACCATTCAAATTCAAACCATTTCTCTCCCAAACCCAACCCCTCATACACAGCTACCCTCTCTCCCTTACCCTATAAATAACCCTCCTCACTACCTTCATTTTCACACATCTTACACACTTAAACCCCCTTGGCCGAACCCACTCCTCACCTCTATCTCCTCTATTTCTTCTTCTTCTCCTCCTTTCTTTCTTCTTTTGCTCGAGGACGAGCAAACATTTTAAGTTTGGTGTGGAAAAAGCCCCGCTTTTTATTTTTTCATAACCACTAATGGCACCTAAGGCTGGAGAAACCTCTAGAAAGAGGAAAGAAAAGGCAATTGCTTCCACCTCCGAGTCAGGAGAGATAGAGAGACTCATCTCAAAAGCCCATCACTAAGAAAAGGATAGAGCAAACAAGAGAGCCCACTCATGGACCTCAACAAGAGTATGAGGAAGTTCCTCATCATGAAATCCCTGAAATGCCTCAAGGGATGCACTTTCCTCCACATAACTATTGGGAGCAAATCAACACTTCTTTAGAAGATTTGAGTTCCAACATGGAGCAACTAAGAGTGGAGCACCAAGAGCACTCCATCATCCTCCATGAAATTAGAGAGGACCAAAAGGCCATGAGAGAGGAGCAACAAAGGCAAGGAAGAGACATTGAGGAGCTCAAGAACTCCATAAGATCTTCAAGAGGAAGAACAAGCCGCATTCACTAAGGTGGACCCATTCTTTAATTTCCTTGTTCTTTATTTTCTGTTTTTCGTTTCCTATGCTTTATGTTTTATCTATGTTTGTGTCTTTACTACATGATCATTAATATTTAATGTCTATGCCTTAAAGTTATGAATGTCCTATGAATCCTTCACCTTTCTTAAATGAAAAATATTTTTAATTGCAAAAGAACAAGAAGTGCATGGTTTCGAATTTTATCTTGAAGTTAGCTTAATTATTTTGATGTGGTGGCAATACTTTTTGTTTTCTGAATGAATGCTTGAACAGTGCATATTTCTGATATTGTTGTTTATGAATGTTAAAATTGTTGGCTCTTGAAAGAACAATGAAAAAGGAGAAATATTATTGACCATCTGAAAAATTATAAAATTGATTCTTGAAGCAAGAAAAAGCAGTGAAAAATAAAGCTTGCGAAAAAAAATGGCAAAAAAAATAAAGAAAAAAAAGAAAGAAAAAAGAAAAAGTAAGCAGAAAAAGCCAATAGCTCTTTAAACTAAAAGGCAAGAGCAAAAAGCCAATAGCCCTTTAAACCAAAAGGCAAGGGTAAAAAGGATCCAATGCTTTGAGCATTAATGGATAGGAGGGCCCAAAGGAATAAAATCCTGGCCTAAGCGGCTAAATCAAGCTGTCCCTAACCATGTGCTTGTGGCGTGAAGGTGTCAAGTGAAAAGCTTGAGACTGAGCGGTTAAAGTCGTGGTCCAAAGCAAAAAGAGTGTACTTAAAAGCTCTGGACACCTCTAATTAGGGACTCTAGCAAAGCTTAGTCACAATCTGAAAGGGTTCACCCAATTATGTGTCTGTGGCATTTATGTATCCGGTGGTAATACTGGAAAACAAAATGCTTAGGGTCACGGCCAAGACTCATAAAGTAACTGTGTTTAAGAATCAACATACTGAACTAGGAGAATCAATAACACTATCTAAATTCTGAGTTTCTATAGATGCCAATCATTCTGAACTTCAAAGAATAAAGTGAGATGCCAAAACTGTTCGGAAGCAAAAAGCTACAAGTCCCGCTCATCTAATTGAGACTAATCTTCGTTGATATTTTTGAAATTCATTGTATATTCTCTTCTTTTTATCCTATCTTATTTTTAGTTGCTTGGGGACAAGCAACAATTTAAGTTTGGTGTTGTGATGAGCGGATAATTTATACCCTTTTTGGCATTGTTTTTACATAGTTTTTAGTATGTTTTAGTTAATTTTTATTATGTTTTATTAGTTTTTATTCAAAAATCACATTTTTGGACTTTACTATGAGTTTGTGTGTTTTTCTGTGATTTCAGGTATTTTCTGGCTGAAATTGAGGGACCTGAGCAAAAATCTGATTCAGAGGCTAAAAAAGGACTACAGATGCTGTTGGATTCTGACCCTTCTACACTCGAAGTAGGTTTTATAGAGCTACAGAAGCCCAATTGGCACGATCTTAATTGCGTTGGAAAGTAAACATTCTGGACTTTCCAGAAATATATAATAGTCTATACTTTGCCCGAGATTTGATGGCCCAAATTGGTGTTCAAAGTCAGCCCAAGGAATTCTGGCATAAAACGCCCAAACTGGCACCAGAATTGGAGTTAAACGCCCAAACTGGCACCAAAGCTGGCATTTAACTCCAGGAACAGCCTAAGCACGAAAAAGCTTCAATGCTCAGCCCAAGCACACACCAAGTGGGTCCTAGAAGTAGATTTTTGCACTATCTGCACTTAGTTACTCATTCTCTGTAAACCCTAGTAACTAGTTTAGTATAAAAACTACTTTTAGAGATTTATTTTATGTCTCTGAGCTTATCTTTAATATTATGTAACTTTTACACTTTGAGACCTCCGTGGGGGGCTGGCCACTCGGCCATGCCTACCCTATTTTCACTTATGTATTTTCAACGGTGGAGTTTCTACACCCCATAGATTAAGGTATGGAGCTCTGCTGTTCTTCATGAATTAATGCAAGTACTATTGTTTATCCTTTAATTCACGCCTACTTCTTCTCTAAGATATACTCTTGTTCTTAATTTAGTTAAGTCAGAATGAAGGGGTGACCCGTGACAATCACCCAATCTTTGTTACTCGCTTAGCCAAGATCCGCGTGCCTGACAACCACAAAATAGTCTATATGATGTTCAACTTAGTCATTGGACGCCAGGTGGAGTATATTCTCTTGGATATCCAATACACGGACCGAGTCCGTGAGATTAGTATCTTCGTGGTATAGGCTAGAACCATTGGCAGCATTCCTGGGATCTGGAAAGTCTAAACCTTGTCTATGGTATTCGAGTAGGATCTGGGAAGGGATGACTGTAAAGAGCTTCAAACCTGCGAATGTGGGGCGCAAGTGACAGTGTGCAAAAGGACAATGGTCCTATTCTGACGCTAGTGGGAACCGACAGATGATTAGCCGTGTGGTAACAGCGCATATGGATTTGTTTTCATCCGAGAGGATCATACAGCTTGCCATGGAAGGAGGTAACGCATGGTTGGAAAAAGGCAATAGGAAAGCAGAGGTTCAGAAGCAACAAAGCATCTCCATACGCTTATCTGAAATTCTCACCAATGAATTACATAAGTATCTCTATCCTATTTTATGTTTTATTTATATTTTAATTATCAAAACCTCATAACCAATTTAATCCGCCTGACTGAGATTTACAAGATGACCATAGCTTGCTTCAAGTTGACAGTCTCCGTGGAATCGATCCTTACTCACGTAAGGTATTACTTGGACGAACCAGTGCACTTGCTGGTTAGTTGCATCGGAGTCGTGAATGAAAGTGTGAGAATCACGATTTTGTGCACCAGAGGACTTGGAAAATGACTCTGATGAAGATGATAAAACAGAAACCAAGTCACAAACGTGTCTCATGGCCGACATAGTTGATGAGGTTTGCTTAGCATCCAAAAGAAAGGACAACATGTGGTATATGGATAGTGGGTGCTCTAGACATATGACCGGAAAGTCAATATTCTTCATCAAGCTTGATAAGTATGATGGAAGCTTTGTTACTTTTGGTGATAACGGAAAAGGTAAAATAGTAGTCATAGGTAAAGTTGGTAAGAACTTCTCTTCCTTTATTAATAATGTTTTTCTTGTTGATGGATTGAAATATAATTTACTAAGCATTAGCCAACTGTATGATCTTGGATATTGGGTTATTTTTAGACAATTGGATTGCTTGGTTGTATGTGAAAAATCCGGTGATATTTTGTTTGAGGCTAAAAGGTGCAATAATGTGTATGGATTAACTCTAGAGGATTTAAAAGATCAAAAAGTAACATGTTTTACTTCTCTTGAATCTGAAAAATGGCTTTGGCATAAGAAATTGGGTCATGCAAGCATGTATCAAATTTCTAAGCTTGCTGAGAAAAATTTAGTTAGAGAAATTCCTACTAGTAAATTTGATAAAGATGTTACTTGTGATACTTGTCAACTAGGCAAACAAGTAAGATCTTCTTTTAAACCAAAAGATGGAATTTCCACTAAGAGACCATTAGAAATATTGCATATTGATCTTTTTGGTCTAACTAGAACTCAAAGTTTGGGTGGTAAACACTATGGTTTGGTGGTGGTGGATGATTACTCTAGATTTGGTTGGGTTCTTTTCTTAGCTCACAAGAATGATGCATTTCATGCTTTTTCTTCTCTTTGTAAAAAGATCCAAAATGAAAAAGATTTAAAAATTGCCCACTTGAGAAGTGATCATGGAAAGGAGTTTGATAATCAAGATTTTGAAAATTTTTGTGATGAACTTGGAATAGCACATAACTTTTCATGCCCAAGAACACCTCAACAAAATGAAGTTGTTGAAAGAAGGAATAGAAGCCTTCAAGAAATGACTAGGGTGATGCTTTGTGAAAATGATGTTCCCAAAATTTTTGTGGGCTGAAGCTGTAAATACAGCCTGTTATATTTTGAATAGAACCATCATTCGAAAAGGTTTAAAGAAAACTCCATATAAGCTTTGAAAAGGAACCCCACCCAATCTTAAGTATTTCCACATTTTTGGATGCAAATGTTTTGTACTCAACAATAAAGAAAATCTTAGAAAATTTGATCTAAAATCTTATGAAAGAATGTTTGTTGGATACTCCACCACTAGCAAAGTATTTAGGCTTTACCTCAAAGAACATAGAATAATAGAAGAATCCATACATGTGTCCTTTTGTGATTCTAATTCTATTCCAAGTGCTGTGTTAGATGATGATGCAGGAAGTGAAGCTGTGAACCATCAAGCATGTCAAGAAAAACCCAAAACTATCCCAAGTGATGAATCTGTCCGTCTAAAAATGTCTCATCAGGATGGAGGAGACATTTCAGTTTTGTCTCATGAACAAGCCAGAGAATTCATAACAGAGCTGACCACTAAAACTCGTCAAGGCATAAACTTTCTTCAAAGGCCACGAGAATGGAAATTCTTGAAGGATTACCCACATGAATTCATCATTAGTGATCCCTCACAAGGCATAACCACAAGATCCTCAAGCAAGAAGCAAATCGAGTCAAGCAATGTTGTCTTCTTGTCCCAATTGGAGCCTCTCAATGTGAAGCAAGCTCTTGAAGACCCCTCACGGGTCAAAGCCATGAAAGAAGAGCTAGCCCAATTTGAAAAGAATGAGGTTTAGACTCTTGTACCAAATCCAAATGGTAAAAAGGTAACCGGTACAAAATAGATTTTCAAAAATAAATTGGGTGAGGATGGTAGTGTTGTTTGTAATAAGGCTAGACTAGTGGCCCAAGGTTACGATCAAGAGGAAGGTATTGATTTTGATGAGTCATTTGCTCCAGTAGCAAGAATGGAAACAATTAGGTTGCTTCTTGCCTATACTTCCCATAAGGGCTTTAAAATGTTTCAAATGGATGTCAAATGTGCCTTCCTTAATGGTTTTATAGATATGGAAGTATTTGTGGCTCAACTCCCCGGTTTTGAAAGCAAAGAGTTTCCAAATCATATTTTTAAACTCTCTAAGGCTCTTTATGGCCTTAGGCAAGCTCCAAGAGCTTGGTATAAAAGATTTAGTGCCTTCTTGTTGAAAAATAAATTTCAAAAGGGTACCACTGATACTACTTTGTTTATAAAAGAATCTAATGATGATATCTTGCTTGTTCAAGTTTGTGTGGATGACATTGTGTTTGGCTCGGCCAATGAATCCTTGTGTGAAGAGTTTGGAAAACTTATGACTAGTGAGTTTGAAATGAGTTTAATGGGAGAATTAACCTTCTTTCTTGGTCTTCAAATTAAACAAACTCCTAGTGGTATTTTTATTCACCAAGGTAAATATGCCAAAGAGTTAATCAAGAAATTTAGTCTTGAAAATTCCAAACCAATGGGAACTCCTATGTATCCAAATACAAAACTTGACAAGGATGAAAATGGGAAGGATCTGGATGAAACAAAGTATAGAGGAATGATAGGATCCCTCGTGTATCTTACATCCTCTAGGCCGGATATTGTTCAAAGTGTGGGTGTGTGCTCAAGGTTTCAATCTCACCCAAAAGAATCCCATCTTTCAGCCGTTAAAAGAATCATTAGATACATTAAAGGCACATGTGATATTGGCTTGTGGTATCCTAAATCTAAAGAATTCTGTGCAGTGGGGTTTTGTGATGCAGATTATGCGAGAGACCGAGTGGATAGAAGAAGTACTTCCAGAATGTGTTGCTTCCTTGGAAGCTCACTTAACATGTGGTCAAGTAAGAAGCAAGTCATGGTTGCTTTGTCCATGGCTGAAGCTAAATATATATCAACCGCTGCATGTTGCTCTTAATTAATTTGGTTAAAAACTCAATTGGAAGATTACAAATTGAAAATCAATAGTATACCTCTGTTTTGTGATAACATGAGTGCAATAAACATTTCAAAAAATCATGTACTGCACTCTAGAACCAAGCACATTGGGGTTCGATATCACTTTATTAGGGAACATGTGCAAAAGGGTACTATTGATGTCCAATTTGTTAAATCTGAAGAGTAACTTGCTGACATCTTTACTAAACCACTGTGTGAAGATAAATTTTGTTCATTGAGGAACAGTTTGGGGATGATGCATTTGAGTTTTGTTGAAAAAATGTAATGTTTATGCCTCTGTTTATTTTTGTCTCGTAGGCAGCAGGGAGACAAATCTGTGCAAGTGATGAACTCTTCAAAGGAAGATTTGTATAAAGCCTAGAAAATTTGTGGATTAAAAATGAAGAACTGTGTCCTATTGCCCAGCATGCTGTAACCACCTTTTGGGCCTATGTAAGACAAACTTTGTTCACATGATATGGGCTCATTATTTTTAAATCATAAAACTCTTTTAATTTTTGAAATTAATTTTTCAACATGCCATCACTTTACTCCATTTCAAGTCATGTCAGTTTTAATCTTTTGTCATTCCTCATGACTTGTATTTTCAGTTTTCATGTTTTTTAAAAAATTCAAATTAATTTTTGAAAACCGTTTTCATTAATGATTTTGAAGGTTTATTCCTAGCATTAATGACAGTTCTTTTACTCCTAAAAAGCATATTATATTAGAGGGTAGATGTTTGTGATACCCTTGTTCTTTATGCTGTTTTGAACTCCATTCCCATATCTTTAGCTTACTTTATGATTCGTCATATGCGAGACTGTGTGAAAAGTGATAAAAGGAGTAACTTGCCATATGGTATATTTTTTATTTGCTTGATTGAGCATTTTAATGTTGATTTGAGTAATGAGCCTGTTGAGAATAAAGTGTCCACAATCAAAGGTGGTGGTGTACCGCAACATGCTAAAGGTAAAACTGTTCTCTTGGAGTTTGCTACCATGACCAAGCAAATGGTAAATCTAGCAAAGAAGCTAGAAAGCTTGCATTGCAAAATGAAAAGGCTTGGCTAAAATCTTATGAAAGGGTAAACTTGCTCTTAAAGTATTTGGATTCAGTTGATGAGGACATGGCTCATTTCGAGAAAGAAGATGATATTCTGGAATCTAATGATGAAGAAAATTTTGATGCCTAAGTTTGCTCCCTGTTGCTGCTGCTGCTGAATGTTTTGTTATTTTGCTCTCTGTGTATTTGACTCAGTGGAACTATTTTCATTTGTCTTGGATGACTGTACCAAACTTAACATTGATGCTGTTTTGTTTTATGCTTGAATTATTATGGACTGCATTGCTTTTCTCCATTTTTTTGTAGGGTTCCTCCTTGATGACAAAAAGGAGAGGAAAAGATTAAAAAGGGCTGAATTGAAATTGAAATTGGGGCTGCTGGTTGCTCTAATTTAGCTCTGATTTATTTTATGCTCTGTTTCATTATTTTTGAGCTGAGCTCTGTTTATACTCTATTTTATGAACTGTTTTAAGCCCTACTTTGATATGTTCTGCTCTGTTTTCATGCTCTGATTTATTATGTTAAGCATTTTATATTAGTGGATTAATTCCCATCTTAACTTTGAATATAGTAATCTACTCAAGTACATGTGTGATGGATTATGGATTTATATTAAGATGTTTCGATAATCCTTTTCACTTGAGAAAATCTGGCTCTGTTTTAAAAGTTTTATTTTTTTGAAAATTCTTTTTGGAACTCTTTTGAGCATGGATACAGGTGTTGCTTCCTTGATTATCTTGTTAAATTAGGTACACATTAAGGGGGAGCTCACCGAAAGGGGGAGAGATTTTGAATATTCTTCAAAGGGAAGTTTTCTAATCCTAATCCTTTCAATTCAGTTTTAATAATGTTTGTCATCAAGGGAGAGATTGTTAAGTTTGAAAAACTTATATTTAATTAAATGATGATCAAACATTATTAAAATGTAAATTAAAAACTTATTAAAATTATTATAAAGTGTCCTATTTAATAACTTCCAATGGGTTGTTTGATATTTTTGTTAGTGTGCAGGAAGAAAAATAAAATTGTTATCTTGGCTCAAGTGATGAAAGCCCAGTTTGATTACTAAACATGCTTAGCCCAATAATAGTTGTTCTCTTCAAGTGGCTGAGTATTAAAATAGAAAGAAAACTAAAGGAACCCAAGTCTCTCAAAATCCAATATTAATTGTTCACTTCATGTGGCTAAAAGGCAAAGAAACTCAAAGTGGACCAAGAATTTCAAAAGCATGCTTCGTTGCTCCAAGCCTTGGTTATTTTCAACTCAATTAACTTTATTCCTTGGTAACCAAAAGTCTGACATGTGACTTTATGCCTTAGTAACTAAAAATCAATTCAATTCAATTTATTTGCATTGAAAGCTCCATAATTACCTACTCCCCATTGTGGAATGGAATTCAAAATTCAAATGGATTAATTGCTTGCATAGGTAACTGAAACATAAAATTAAATTAAGTTAATTTTACATTGAATGCTTTGTTTCTTCTCTCTCTTGTTTTCGGTTGTCACTTCAATCAGAGAAAAGAAGCAAAAGCAAGTTATCAGAGAAATTATAGTGAATCTATGAAGAAGTAAAAAATGCTAGGTTGATGATTGCCTTTGCAAAAGGAAGATCTGAAGTATGGTGTGGTTAAGATCTTTGCCACTGAAGGAAAGACTTCAAGAAGAAGCTTCAAGATCTTCATACCAAGAATAGAAGCAATCAACCTCGGTTAGAGAAGAAGATCTATGTGGTAAAGCTCGTTTCCATTTTTGTTCATCCAAGACAGAAGGTAGCTACTGGAGCTACGTAGAGGAAGAAGCAAATATGGAAAGGAAGGAGCTGTCAAGGATCAAAGATTCATCAAGGGTCAGAATTCATTCTTGGGGACAAAGTCAAGATGAAAGGCTCAGATTGATGAAGGTTGATGAGAAAGGATGAGAGAGAGGTACATGCATGTTGATTTGCTTTCGGTTTTCCCTCTCTCTTCTCTCTGTCCGAACCGGCTGTGCATTGGAGAAGATGTTGGTGGCTTGGTTGAACCGGTTTCAACCTTGGAAGCTTCCCCTTCTATAATAAGGGTGAACAGCCAAGGGTTGAGACAAGGAGAGAAAGTGTAAAGTACAGAGTTCTCATAGCTACCTAAACTTCCCGAGTTCTTATCCTTCAAAGATGTTCATTTTGTTTTCTTTTTCTTAGTATTGTCTGTCTAGATCTCATGGTAAAAGGCAAACATAGTGAAGTTTGTAAGAAAAAGTCAGTGAGAGGAAAAAGGCAGTGAGCAAAATTAAAGAAAAAGACATAGATGTCTCAGAATTTCTTTGTACATCTATTTGTTGTGTTTCATAATCCTGTGGGGATTTTCTTACATGTTGGGTTAGCACGTTGCGGTTGAAATCTTGGTAGGTGACCAAGTCAAGTTCAGATTTGGGGATAGAATCTGGATTTGTCCCAAATAGGAATGGGTAGTTCCTAGGGACGAATTGGTGTATGTAATTTGATGATTATAGTGAAATTCCATCACTGTTGTGATGGAGACTAGATGTAGGCTGCATTGCACTTAGTAGCTGAACCATGATACTTCTGGGTGTGAATCTCTCTCTCTCTTCTACTCATATTCTGTTTCTGTTGCACTGGAGACAAAATTAAAAAATATCTCCTAATCGGTTACGAGACAAAAAAAAGTCTCTTGATTGGTTATGAGACAAAAAGTAGAAATATCTCCTAAAGCTATTTGAAAAAGCAGAAATTAATATATAGCAAAAAAGGGGCTAAGATTCAACCCCCATTCTCTTAGCCACTGATTACCATCACTTACCAATATATGAGATTTTGTCGGAGAGCAACACGGAGACTCCAAGGGCAGCCTGCTTCATATTGTCAGCAATGCACATGGTACTTTAATCGATCTGACTTCATAACTCGGTACTCAACACTTCTGTGAATGTTGTAATTCCTCACACCCTGCATTACTGTATCTCTGCTTTTGAATTTTGGCCAACCCAAAACTCCACACCTCCGTCTAATTTGTAATTGTCTTCACCCGTGTTGGAAAATAGAATTTTCTCTTCCATTGCGTCCAAATCCAACGTATGATAGTGACTGGGTATAGATGACAAGGCCAAAATTGGATGCGGGGCAGGAAAAAGATACCGACGTGATTGCTCGACCGGGNNNNACCGCTCTCGTTGCTATCCGCAACATACTCCTCATCTGAGTCCTCACCGTCAATGTCCATGTCTTCTACTGGACTAGCAACGTGTAGCGGTGGTGGTGCGAAAGGTGGGTCATTCTGCACAAAGTCCGACTGTCCAGATCCACCGCCACCGACATCACCAACCTCTGCAGAAAGCTCCATCACTTGTTCCGCTCTAATTTTCCCATCGATGTCAAACATCAGGCGCACATACTTGTCGCCATGGAGCCAAAATAGACGAAACCGAAAAACTATGTTTTTCATCGGTGCTAGCAACATATACCTTACCCTTCCGATCTCTTTTCTCCCGTTACCACCGACGCTACTCAATATCAGACTCTTTAGCTCCGACAGAGAACTAACTCGCCAGATACGCAACAGAATGGGATTCTCACACTCATATATCACTCCATTATCACTATTTCTCACATGACAATTGGGATACCCACTTACAACCAAATATCCACTACTACTAGACATTTTAGTTTATTTTCGGAAGAAAAAGGTAGAGAAAAAGTAGTGAAATATTTGTGGAGAATACAAAGGGTTGTACATCCTTTTATAGCTGCAAAAAATTTATCGTAAGGTATCTCATTTACATTGTAAACATCATAATTAATAACATATCTCGTTTACAGTGTAACAAAAATAATACTACATGTATCTCGTTTATATTGTAAACAAAATATATACGTCGCCCACTTCGTGTTTTATCTCATTTACATTGTAAACGAGATAAGACATAGGATGCATTTTGATAAAAATACTACAAAATATTTATTTTGGTAAATAAAATATTTATTTTATTTATTTAAAAAATCCAATAAAAAAGTGGTTCTTGAGCTTTTTGTGTAATTATAATTTTGTATTGATAGTCATCATTGTTATTCAATGTTATTTTGTTCTTGAAAAAAATTGAAAATTAATTTTTTTTATCAATAACTAACTAACTGTTTTTTTTATAATAACAACCCAAATTCTTAACCCTCACAAAGTTATAATTGTTTATCCACTTTTTGCGGGATGTTATTGATAAAAAAAATGGCGTTAGACAAAATTTTTTTGGTAAAAAGTAATGTTGAGAATACAATAATTTAAAATTATCTTATCGGTTTCGCTACGTTACCAACAGCATATCTGCCAACATCTGCCAACTCTTATTTATAATTGTGTTTTATGGAAGTATGTTCGTAGATGTGTCTAATAAAAATGTCTTTTTTATAGCTGTGTTTAATAGAAGTGTCTTTATAGATATATTTTCTGGATGTGTCTCTTTATATATGTATTTAAAATATATTAATTATTAGACACATCCACGAACACACATCTATGAAACACAATTATAAATAAGAGTTGGCAGAAGTTGGCAGATAATATGTTGGTACCCTATACTTTTCCTTTAACTTAACTTATAATTTTATATATATACCA
>NC_029786.2:94283860-94285162 GCF_000816755.2 Arachis ipaensis
TAACTTTTTTGACTGATTTTAATTCTCTTTTATTGTTTCCTTGACATTTTCGTTTTGTAAAAATCATGCAATTCATTGATTTAATTTAATTTACAGGACACTTATAATACCACATGCAGTCATGCAGACATTCATGTAATATAACACACGCAAATTAAACATTCGTGTAATCAATCTCTCTTCACTTCTAAGGCTAACTCTAAAAGAAAAGCTTCAAATAAAACTATTATGGTCATAACTCATACGGCCTACCAACGGCTAGCTTCAACCTAACTAACACAGTTCTTATTTTTATACTGATCACACACAAATTAAAGGGAGATAAGAAAAAAAAGAAAAGAAAAGAAAAGAAAACAACAACATACATACATCATACAAATTAAAGTGAAACAACAATCAATAAGGCTTCCACCTTAAAGATCTATATCTCTTCCCACCACGACGTTCATATACAAAATCAAGTTGAGGCACAATCTTGTATAGAGCTTCATCTACTTTCTTGGAGTACCACAACCTCCATTTCTTCCACAAAATCAGTGGCATCATGAAGATTCCAAATCCAAAAGTGAATCCCAACTCTACACTTAACAAACTCCAATTAACTGAACTACTACTATGAGAGTTAGTAGTTTTAGATGATGTTGGTAACAACCCTTGCTCTTCTCCACCACAACCTTGTGTCAATGGAGGTCCACATAACGCTTCATTTCCCACAAATGAATTTGCTCCAAACGATTGAATTTGAGTGCCTGTTGGAATTCCCCCCACAAGATGATTATAGGAGAGATTCATGATGGCAAGAAAAGATAAGCTTGCAAGCTCAGTTGGAATCTCTCCCCTCAGAGAATTCATTGACAAGTCTAAGGATTCAAGATTTCTCAAGTTTCCCAAAGTTGAAGGAATATGGCCTGAGAATGCATTGTGAGACAAGTTAAGAGCATGCAGTGCTTTGAAACTCATGATCTCTTCTGGTATTGGCCCTTCAAATTGGTTGGATGAGAAATCCAATGAAGTGAATGCAATGAGAATCTTTTCCAACTTCATTTGTTGACCTTTGATTACAATGGTAACTGAATCCGCATACCTACGAAGACTTGAAACCTCTCCATAGACATGAGAGAGCAAGTGATCCACCACATAAAGTGGCTCAACTGTAACAAGTTTGGCTAACTTCATTTTGCTGCTCTTAGAGAAAATTGTAGTTATAGCATCAAGATTCACTGAATAATTGATGTTGATATCATAAAAATTAAAAGATAAATGTCCAAATCTTGATTTATCTTTATCTTCATCATCAGACAT
>NC_029786.2:94285385-94286329 GCF_000816755.2 Arachis ipaensis
AACAACAACAACATACATACATCATATAAATTAAAGTGAAACAACAATCAATAAGGCTTCCACCTTAAAGATCTATATCTCTTCCCACCACGACGTTCATATACAAAATCAAGTTGAGGCACAATCTTGTATAGAGCTTCGTCTACTTTCTTGGAGTACCACAACCTCCATTTCTTCCACAAAATCAGTGGCATCATGAATATTCCAAATCCAAAAGTGAATCCCAACTCTACACTTAACAAACTCCAATTAACTGAACTACTACTATGAGAGTTAGTAGTTTTAGATGATGTTGGTAACAACCCTTGCTCTTCTCCACCACAACCTTGTGTCAATGGAGGTCCACATAACGCTTCATTTCCCACAAATGAATTTGCTCCAAACGATTGAATTTGAGTGCCTGTTGGAATTCCCCCCACAAGATGATTATAGGAGAGATTCATGATGGCAAGAAAAGATAAACTTGCAAGCTCAGTTGGAATCTCTCCTCTCAGAGAATTCATTGACAAGTCTAAGGACTCAAGATTTCTCAAGTTTCCCAAAGTTGAAGGAATATGGCCTGAGAATGCATTGTGTGACAAGTTAAGAGCATGCAATGCTTTGAAACTCATGATCTCTTCTGGTATTGGCCCTTCAAATTGGTTGGATGAGAAATCCAATGAAGTGAATGCAATGAGAATCTTTTCCAACTTCATTTGTTGACCTTTGATTACAATGGTAACTGAATCCGCATACCTACGAAGACTTGAAACCTCTCCATAGACATGAGAGAGCAAGTGATCCACCACATAAAGTGGCTCAATAGAAACAACTTTGGCTAACTTCAGTTTACTCTTCTTTGAGTAAATTGTAGTTATAGTCTCAAGAGTCACAGAACTTGTATTGTTATCATAAATATCAAAAGATAAATGGTCAAACCTTGACATGTCATCATCTTTGTCAGA
>NC_029786.2:94286381-94292132 GCF_000816755.2 Arachis ipaensis
CATGCCGGTGAATTTGTTGGCAGCTACATCAACAATTTGAAGCTTTTCCCAGTTGCCAATCACATTGGAGCATCCAATATGTCCATAAAATTTGTTTGACCTCAAGACCATGACTCTCAGTGTAGTCAGTGTAGACAAGAAGCATGGGAACTCATCAATCAATTGATTGTTTCCAACATTTAAGACTTGGAGGTTTTGGCAATTAGCCAAAGATTCCAAAGATTTTCCCTCTAAAAGATTTCCATTGAGATCAAGAAGCCTTAGATCACAAGAAGTTGAGAATGTATCTGAAATTTGGCCACTGAGTTTGTTTCCAGCAAGACTTAGAAGTTTCAGGGAGCTACTCTTCCTTGTTGTCAAGCATTCAGGAATGTTGCCAATGAAGCCATTATGTGAAAGATCAAGCACTCTAAGAGTTGAAATATTGCAAATGGATTCATCGATTTTTTCATGAAAATTGTTGCCTGATAAAAATATATAAATGGAGAAAGGAATAGAGCTACCAATTTTTGCTGGTATAGAACTGAATCTATTATTGGAGTAGTCCAAGTAAACCATGTTCTTGGTGAAAATGTGTGCTGGCCCTTGCAATTGATTGTCATGAAGATCTAGCAGGAACATGGCTGAACTCAGATTTTGGAAAGGCCCTTCCATATCCGTTAGAGAATTCTGAGAAAGATTCAAGGCGGCCAAAAACTCAAATCTCCAAATCCAGTTGGGTATGGTTCCTTCAATTTGGTTGCTGGATAAGTCTAAATAAAGCAAAGTACTTTGATTTCTCAAAAATGAAGGAAATGTACCCAACTTGCATGAAGCCAACCAGAAATTATTCAACTTGGGAAATGGAATGTCATTGTCATCCACAACTGACAAGTTGTTGTGTGAGAGATCAAGTGTTGCCAAATTTTGTAGCCTTTGACGAATCATACTCAATTTTATGGTGCCATTGAACTTGTTTGTGGAAAGTTGAAGTAAATTGAGCCTTTTCAGTTGAAAGATAGACATAGGAATATGCCCTTGAAAATTGTTATCACTTAAATCAAGCATCTCTATTGAGGAAGAGGAACCATTTGGGAACTCATCAAGTTGGCCATCAAATCTATTGTTAGCAAGAAAGAGAAGTTGTAGGGATGGAAGTGAAAACAAAGATGAAGGGAATCTTCCATGTAGAGAGTTAACTTCTAAATTAATGCTCACAAGATTTGTAAGGCCTTCAAAATGGGTGGATGGAAGTGTACCATTCAGATAATTATGATTAAGATACAAAGTTTTCAAGGCCTTTGATCTATTGAAAGATGGAAGTGGACCAGTAAGATTATTGAATGACAAATCAAGATAAACAAGTTGGGCAAGATTTGAGATTGAATTGGGAAGTGTCCCATTGAATTGGCAATTGGACAAATCTAGTGTAGAAAAATGTTTCAAATTGCCAATAGAATCTGGTATAGGACCTGAGAAATTTGTGTGGCTAAGATTCAAGTGACTGAGAGATGCTTGATTTGGGAAGTTCGGTAAGGAACCATGAAGACCTTGATTATCAGACACATCAAGAACTTGAAGTGACGGTAGTCGCAAGATATTTTTTGGAAAAATTCCACTCAATCCGCAACTTCTGAGCTGCAATGTGTTTAAGCCAGACAAATTCCCAAAGTAATCAGGAACTGGGCTTGACAAGGAGAAAGGAATAGAGTCACCAATTTTTGCTGGTATAGAACTGAATCTATTATTGGAGTAGTCCAAATAAACCATGTTCTTGGTGAAAATGTGTGCTGGCCCTTGCAATTGATTGTCATGAAGATCTAGCAGGAACATGGCTGAACTCAGATTTTGGAACGGCCCTTCCATATCCGTTAGAGAATTCTGAGAAAGATTCAAGGCGGCCAAAAACTCAAATCTCCAAATCCAGTTGGGTATGGTTCCTTCAATTTGGTTGCTGGATAAGTCTAAATAAAGCAAAGTGCTTTGATTTCTCAAAAATGAAGGAAATGTACCCAACTTGCATGAAGCCAACCAGAAATTATTCAACTTGGGAAATGGAATGTCATTGTCATCCACAACTGACAAGTTGTTGTGTGAGAGATCAAGTGTTGTTAATTTTTGCAGGCCTTGAATCATACTCAATTGTATTGTGCCATTGAACATGTTTGTGGAAAGTTCAAGAAAAGTGAGTCTTTTTAGTTGAAAGATAGACAAAGGAATACGGCCTTGCAAAGAGTTTCCACTTAAATCAAGCATCCCTATTAATGAGAAGGAGCTATTTGGGAATTCATCAAGTTGGCCATCAAATCTATTGTTAGAAAGAGAGAGTAGTTGTAGAGATGGAAGGTTAAACAAAGACGAAGGGACTCTTCCATCTAGAGAGTTATCCCCTAAATCAATGCTCACAAGATTTATAAGGCCTTCAAAATGGGTGGATGGAAGTGTACCATTCAGATAATTATGATTAAGATACAAAGTTTTCAAGGCCTTTGATCTATTGAAAGATGGAAGTGGACCAGTAAGATTATTGAATGACAAATCAAGATAAACAAGTTGGGCAAGATTTGAGATTGAATTGGGAAGTGTCCCATTGAATTGGCAATTGGACAAATCTATTGTAGAAAAATGTTTCAAATTACCAATAGTATCTGGTATAGGACCTGAGAAATTTGTGTGGCTAAGATTCAAGTGACTGAGAGATGCTTGATTTGGGAAGTTCGGTAAGGAACCATGAAGACCTTGATTATCAGACACATCAAGAACTTGAAGTGACGGTAGTCGCAAGATATTTTTTGGAAAAATTCCACTCAATCCGCAACTTCTGAGCTGCAATGTGTTTAAGCCAGACAAATTCCCAAAGTAATCAGGAACTGGGCTTGACAAATTGTTATGGTCTAGTTGAAGTACTGAGAGAGATTGAAGCTTTGTTAATGAAGGATCAAGAGGGCCAGAGAGATTGGAAGAGGACATACTCAAAACTTGTAAACTTTGTAGGGAAGACACAGCATGGCACCACTCCTCTCCTTTGGCTGAAATTGCAACACCATCTAGATACAGTTCTTTCATTCTTGTAAAGTTTTGCACAAACTCTACAATGTTTGGCTTCTCAAGTTTTAGACCATGTTGTGATGATGAGGTGAATGTGGTAGACAAATCTAGAGTTTCCAACTTGGACAAGTGAGATATTTTAGTTGGAATTTGTCCCATGAAGCCAGCATTTGACAAATTCAAATACCTGAGATTCTTCAGGTTTTTGAACTCGGAATTAATTCCAAAGTGGAACTCATTATAAGCCAAATTCAAATTTTGCAAATATTGCAGTTTGAAGAGACTAGTTAAGTTTCCTCCGGTGATGAATTCATGGCTTATGTCAAGAGCAATAACATTTCCCTTGGTGCTGCAAGCTACACCTTTCCATTGGCAACAATCATCAGTGTGGTTCCAATGAATTAGTTTCTTGGAGTTAGCTGGGTTAAATATGAGGCCGTTCTTCAAATGGAGTAGCAAAGATTGTTGATGGCCAAGACATTGGGAAGTAACAATGTTAATGGTGAAAGTGAAGTTTAATAGGGATAAGGGTAGTAGCAAGTAAAGCCACAAGATAAGGGTGGTTTTCATTATGAGAGGCAACTTATTCTCTATGACTATGATAAATGAGATGTATCGAAGAGTAGTGAATATGGTATTTTTTTATTTATGCATATTAGAATGTTATCGGTTCCTTTTATAGATTCCAAATCATATGTTATACAACTCATCATGAATGAAATTGATATGGGCACTGCGTGCAATATGTGGTATATACTACTATACTGGTATTGTAGTAAGTCATCATCAACAAAAAATGCACAAAGTCCTTCAAGATTGTGATTGCATGAAGTAGTCTCTCCACTCATCCCTTAGCTTCACACTCAAGTGATGAAACAAACAAACTGTGACTTCGTTCCATCGCCCAATCTTCACGTTTTATTTTGTTGCACCAAAATTATTATGATTTTCTCCTTTTATTTTCTTAGGCTGAATCTATTTAATTATAATATATTAAAATAAAATTGAAGGTAGTGTTTTAATGTATTTTTAATCTTTTAATTTTATGCCAGGTCAGTATCAGTATAAGTAAGTATTTGGCATAATTTGTTGATTACTTTTTTAATTGAATTACTTTTTCTTTAGATTACTCTATACTTTTTATTTTTTCTTAATCTTTACTTTTATATAGGATACTAGATGATTTCAATATTAATTTATTTCTCTTTAATATATATATATAAATTAAGTAATAAAATATAATTTATCATCTTCTTTCATACTTACTCCTTTAGTCCTTCTTATGTTTTTTTGTATAAATTAGCATTCATCTCACACCTCTTTTTTATCTCCTCTTTTTACAAAATGTTATGCCACTTATTCTTTTTCTTCCATTCTTACTAATATTTTACATAAGTATATTTGAAGAATTAGTTGATGACCACAACTCTTCTTCTTTTTATTTTGCTAAACATATGTATTAGGTAATAAATTTCTAAAATATTAGACTTTTATAATTTTTTAAGAATTTTTAAATCTTTGGTCTAATTATATTCATTAATTATGTGCCTCTGGAAATGTTAGTTCTGAGAGTTGAAATTCTGCTTGAGGAGAAGATTTTGGTAAAACTGAATCTGGAATGTGAAATTGTGAAGGATTTGTAAATATTGTTGATTCTCCTTGTTGCTGTTGCGATTGAAATTCAAAATTAAAATCTGAAGATTCTCCTTCTCCTTTGATATGTACTTCTTTTGTAAGTTTTGGATTCATTGCGGATTCTGTAAATTTTGTTACTGTATATTCCAATTCTGCAATTTTATATTCTGAATCTGAATTCTAGAATCGGAGATATGTGATTATTGAATTTTCTATTACTAGCGCTGTTGAATTATTGCTGAGTAATGGAAATTCCGAGTTTGATGATTTGCCCTGAATTATCGGATTGGGATTGCTGATTGATGATTCTGGCTGTGAGTATCCGGATGTTGCACAAGTAGCTCCTTGTGGAATTTTTGTCCCTGCATTTTCAATTTTTGTTCATCTGAAACTGCTAATTTTGAACGTTTTGTTGCTGCAATCTCCAAATCTGCATTTAAGATTGTTGAATCTTGGCAAGAAAATTTGAGTTGCTGTGGTTGTGGTCGAATTTTTTTCAAATATGTTCAAATTTCTGCTAAAATGATATCCAAATCTGAAACTGTCTTTTAAGAAATTTCGAATGGGAGTATAGGACGAGAATTTGGCACAAACTGATGCAAAAATGCCATATCAAAAACTGATCTAATTGCAGTTGGATTGAATTTATTCCATAACCGGAGCCATATTAGAGCCTTGCCTTTGAGGTATTTGGAAATTTTTAAAAATATAATCTTTGCTCTTTAGGAGTACCTTGAAAATTCTAAAATTGTTCAATGAGAATAAACTATTGATAACTATCTTCAATGCCATCAAATCAGGAGATTTGTTCAAATGAAAGCACTATTTGATACGAAATTGTATCAAGAAATAGAGAACTATATAGAAAATTAGAGAGAATAGAAGAGAAATTTCTAGAATTAGAGCCATATTTATATCATACTCATTACATCATGGATATCTCACTTTATTATATCATACTCATATTTATAGTATAATTTTTTAATTGGGCTAACCCAATACTAATTTTATCATATTATTCAAAATACATAATATTATCATGAGTCATAAAAAATTAAATTAAAAAATTAAATATTAATTTTGACTATT
>NC_029786.2:94292157-94345107 GCF_000816755.2 Arachis ipaensis
TTAAATTATAATATATTAATTTTTAAATATGTATTGAAACTGAAATTTATTTTAATATTTTTGTGAGCTAAGTTTAAATAAAAATAAATTAAAATATAATAATAGAAATAAAAACAAGAAAATTTATCAGTAAAATAAATAAATAAATAAATCTAATATAAATTCGTAATATCATGTTTATTTATATTTTAATAATTTACTTTATATTGAATTAATTTATATATTTTATACAGCATATATCACTTTTATTTTTGCGCAACTCTAGTTCTAAATTAAATCTAGTTTTTTTTTTGTTTCAAAGAAAATATTTCATTAATAAAGTAAAATGAACAGTCCACTAGGGACTACAAATAGGGGCCAATTTTGAAAAAGATTCAACAAAGACTATGATATAATTGAATTACATTGATTAAGTAACTTTCCTAATTTCTCAGTAGAAGTTTCGTTCTCCTCTCTCTCACGAAGAACACCATGCTCAGTTCATCTTCTTCATCTTCTCTGCATGGATCGGCGAGCCACTTCAACACACATCCAAGGTATCCTCCGATCTTTATTAAAGACCAATTCATTCCTTGCTTTCCAGATCTGCCAACACAAGTTCGCTGCTAGCTCTATATCACTTGAATAGTTGTGGCTTCTAAGACTGGTTGCTTGTATGAACTCTAACCATCGCTTCCATGGTTTCATTTGTTGTGCAGGAACTTCAAGCTCTGCGAGCCTCCATGCTTCCATTGAGTCCGGACAGTCAAAAATGCAATGACCCACTGATTCTTCTTCCATTTGGCAGTGAATACACATCGGGTTAGAAGAAGCGATTCTGGAATGCAGCTTTTGGTTAACTGGTAAGCCTTCATGAGCCATCTTCCAGATAAAATTTTTTACTCTAGGGTGGCTTTTCATCTTCCATATGTTCATCCAAAGCTCTTTTTGCTTGCATTGATCATGGAGGAACTCCGTTGGAGGGTGGTAGAAGAGGAATGCTACTTGGTAACCTGACGCTACAGAATATCCGCCGTTGTTAGTCTGCATCCAGGTTAGTTTATCGACTTCTTCACAGATAGGAGTATTGATGATTGCTTCAGTGATTTTTGATTGAGAAAATTTTGCTATTTTATCCTGGTCTCAAGTTTTGTTAGGCAAAATTAGCTTTGACACCCACTGAGGGATTCTATTAGTGTTTTGATTAGAAATAGGCATAATTGCAGTGTAGTCATTGACCCATGAATCTGTATGAATGTTCACCATATTTTCCCTACCAATTTTCTAGATTAGTCCTTTTTTTTGGACTTTCCTGCCTTTCAAGACACTCCTCCAGCCCTATGATAGGTTATTCCTTGTCTCTGCTCTCAGGAAACTTGTGAACTTGTAGTATTTACTCCTGTAGACTTTATTAAGCAGTGAATTCGATTTAGTAAGTAGCCTCCAGCCTTGTTTTGCAAGCATTGCAAGGTTGAAAGCCTTTAGGTCTCTGAAATTTAGTCTTCCTTGATTTCTAGGTCTACATGTAATCTGCCAACTTATCCATTATATCTTTCTCTCTCTCTATTTTTTTTGTCCTTACCAAAACTGTAAGATAGTGCGATGTAACTCCTCTAGTAAAGTATCAGGCAATTGAAAACAACTCAGAGTATAGATGGGAATCGCTGTAACTACTGCCTTTATCAAAATCTCTCGACCGCTAGGAGAAAGTAGAGCTCGTTTCCATTGTTGGACTTTCTGACGGACCTTGTCTTTAATATAGTTGAAAGTAGCTCTCTTGGACCTCTAAATAACTGACGGTAACCCCAAATACTTATTTTGATTTCCAACATATGGAACCATAAGAAGATTAGACAATTGGTCTCGAGTTTGAAGTAGTGTATTTTTGCTGAAGAAAACAGATGACTTGTCTAGATTAACCACTTGGCCACTTATACCCTCGTAGGTCTGTAAGATACTTAGTAAGCCTTGGCAGTCTCCTTCTGTAGCTTTGCTAAATAAAATTGAATCATATGCAAAAAACATATGGGTAATTCCGGGGCATCTGTGATTTTGTCTCAAACCAGAAAGATCCTGTCTCTGTTTTCCTCTGTGGAACAGATGAGAGAGACCCTCTGCACAAAATAGAAATAGGTAGGGAGAAAGAGAGTCGCCTTGATGCAACCCTCTACATGGTTTAAAATAACCATGTGGTTGACCATTCACAGTAACAGAGTAAGAAATCATCGTCACACATTCCTTCATCTAATCTAGCCATTTATCGCAAAAACCTAACTTTTTCATCATCGCCCAAACAAAAGACCATTCAACTCTATCATAAGCCTTACTCATATCAAGATTTAGAGCTAGGTCACAGTCACCATATCTCTTATTTTTCAGAAAATGCATAAACTCGTGAGAAATAAGAACATTATCACTAATCAGCCTCCCTTTAACAAAAGCACTTTGATTGTCACTAATCACTCTATTCATGACTGTTTGCATTCGGTGTACTAAAATCTTAGAGATAATTTTGTAAAAAACACTATTAAGACTTATAGGCCAATATGCTTTATAGAGCTCGCATTATCAACTTTGGGAATAAGGCAGATATGAGTGTGATTAAAAGCTTTCAAAATTTTACCTCCAAAGAAAAAATTTTGGACCGCTCTGATCAGATCATCCTCAATTGTCTCCCAAAAGTATTGAAAGAATTTAGCTGTAAATCCGTCATCGCTAAGAGCTGAAAAGGGGTTGATAGAGAAAACTACTGACTTGATTTCCGCATCCGAAACTGGCTGAATCAACCTTTTGTTTGTGGCTGCATCAATTTTTAGAGGCACATGTTGAATCTCCTCCTCCGGATCAGCCGGGTTATTAGAGGCAAAAAGATTCACAATGTAATTCTCTGCGATTTGTGCAACAGCCTAATTAGCTTAAGCTTTATCTCGCGTCGTAAAGCAAAGGTTAATCAAAGATTACGACAGTTCTAAGCTCATACATATAATATATAAAAAGAATTAATATTATCTAGAAGTCCGATGAAGGATATAGCTCAAAAACAGGATTTAAAAGCGCAAACGTACTATCGAAGCTAATAACTTAAAGCACAAGATATAGATGTAATATAACAATAGATAATAGTATAATAGCATAAGAATCTAGCCACGGCTCACGGTGTTTAAGCCGGCTAGCCATATACAGACTAATAGAAACTAGACAGTAAAATCAGCTTATACAAGTTTTTCTCTCTCAATACAAGCCTCTAGTCCAAAAACAAAATACAAAAGTGAGAGATATATAACAAAATAAATCAAAAAGACTCCAAGAGTAACAGGATCCTCCACTTCTGTCACCATCCAAGCAACTCACTGAGGTGGGTTGCAACTTGCATCTGAAAAATACAACAGAAATATGGTATGAGAATCGGAGGTTCTCAGTATGGTAATAGTGCCTAGTAATGTAGGATATAAGACCCCGGGACACAAAAGGCAATCCTAAACTTCATATCCATCACAAAATTTCAATCTTAAGGCATATTAAAACAGATAAGCATAACTCGAACCTTAACATAACTTAAAGCCTTAGCAGTATAAAATGGGTATTCTAACTTAAAGGATTCTTTAGTCTAACAGTTCTTCGCTGTCCTACAGCCTTCACCAACATATCCTCTGTGTGATCCCATCGCCACCACCTTCTAAACCTCCTCAATCCCAGCAGAAAGCACAATTATATACAATGCAAGTAAGACACAAGTAGAAGCATATAAGGCAAGTAGTCAAGTAAGCAAGTACGCATGTTATTCAATTAGGCATACAATTTCAAGTCGGCAAAGCAAATAAACAGGTAGAAGATGCATATGATGAATGCCTGTCCTATTGGCTGTGATATCACATTGTCGGTTCAACTGCCAACCTGACACATCTCCATGGAGATGTCGCCCTTCGGAATTGTCATTGGGAACCCCCGAGATATAGTGCTCAGATTACTGTCCAGGGTTTTGTGCCTGCACACTCTATTGATCCGAAGGGATGCGAGCGGGATACTCTTGCCACAGACCTCACATCTCAACATAAGCGGGATTTAACCACCGTCCTTAAGCCGCCGCCGCTACCTCGACAGGCGGGATCCATCCGCCGTCCCTGCCGGGAGCATAGCGTCTCATCATTTCTCAGTATAAAACAGCAGTTCAATGATTTTTCAGAAAACATTTTGAATACATCAATGATTCATCATTGCACATTCGAGTCCTCGACTCATCTCAACCACTGTAAATCAACATTTCCATTCCGAGTCCTCGACTCATCTCAACTACTATCAATCAACATTTCCATCCCGAGTCCTCGACTCATCTCAACTACTGTCAATTCACATTTCAATTCCGAACTCAACAGTTCATCAGTTCTCATCTTATATATCAATCACTCTTCACATACCATCCATCAAACACATCCTCAGTACACCCGAAACCTAAGCCTTAGGTTATTTCCCATGTTCTCATACTCAAAATTAAGCCTAAAAGTCTTAAAATGGTGTCATAGAAGCTTATAATCTTGTTGGGAAGGTAAAATAGTTAAAAACAAAGTTTAAATTTGAAAAACAGGGCGTGTGCATACGCACAGGGGTGTGCGTGCGCACGCCCTAGAGAAGTTTTAAAACATGTGCTTACGCATAGAGGTGTGCGTACACACAGGTACCAAAATTCACAATGTCTATTCGCTCGCACAACCTGTGCTAGCGTCCTCAACAGACTGACTGTTCATACACCGGTCCGAGCTATAGGGCCGAGTTGGCTGAAGACAAACGGACCGACCTCACGAAAGATTCGCCAACCGTCGACCTCTTCGGAAAGAGCTCGGACAAACGCCTCAGAGGCCCAAGAAGGCCCAGAGCGAAGGAACCACCGCCCACCAAAGGGCGGTCGGACAAAAGATGAAGATCTCCTCCCCAAAAGATAAGATAAGATAACCAACTTATCTCAAAGGAAGATCATCAAGGCACTGCTATAAATACACTGGAGCACCTAGGTATAACTCATACTACAATTCTACAAAAAACCTGCCAAAAGCCCGTACTGACTTAAGTATCGGAGTCTCTTGCAGGTACCACCCCCCTCCGATGAACAAGGACCCGCAGCATCTCCTACGTTAACAAGTCGGACGCAGTAGCCCAATCCAGATCTAAAGATCTCATCCGAGATCGACCTCCCTGTTTCAGGTAACCATCGGAACATTGGCGCCGTTGCCGGGAAACCTGGAAGTCATCCCATCACCATGGCAAGCAACCCAGCCAACGACCTCAACTCGGGATTAGAAGAAAGAATGCCACTTAAGAACACGAATGCCGCACCAAACTCCCCAAAGAACATACACCAATCCAAGGGAGACAAGCAGACTCAGAACACAGAAATTTTAGATGCCATTTGTGAACAGCAGGATCGCGTCAAACAGCTCGAGCAAGAAGCCGAACGTCAGCGCGAAGCTGAACGAGATCTTCGGAGAGAAACAAGGCGGCGTCGAGAGCTGGAAGACAAATTGTTGAAACTCGAAGCCGACCTCAAAACTAAAACCACTCGGTCCAACCGAGGAGATAGCCCCCACAAGGACCAAGACCCGTTCACAAAAGAAATCATGAAGACTAAAGTTCCAAAGGACATCAAAGCCCCTGACATGACCCCCCTACGATGGTACGTCCGACCCAAGTCATCACCTCAGCAACTTCAGAAGCTGGATGTACCTCACGGATGCCTCAGACGCAACCCGTTGCAAAGCCTTCCCGACCACCTTGACCAAAACGGCGATAAAGTGGTTCGACAACCTGCCACCAAGGTTGATCACAAGCTTTGATGACCTCATCAAGAATTTCTTAGCCAGGTTCTCCATCCAGAAAGACAAAACCAAGCACGCTCCAAGCCTGCTAGGGATTAAATAAGGAGATCGGGAAAGCCTTTGTAGTTATATGGAGAGATTCAATAAAGCATGCCTTGACATACAGAATCTCCCTACAGAAGCAGCAATTATGGGACTCATCAACGGTCTAGAGGGAAGGACCCTTTAGCCACTCCATATCCAAGAAACACCCAATATCTCTGAATGAGGTACAAGAACAGGCGAAAAAGTACATCAATATGGAGGAGAACTCCCGATTAGGAGAAGCCTCAAAGACCCGATTCTCCTACCCACCTCGGGACAAGGATAAAGAGTCCAGGAAAAAAGAGGACCAACCTACTGAGAAACCCAGAAAGTACCACAACTACACCCCTCTCCGGGTGTCTCTTGTGGATGTCTACCGAGAGATATGCAATACTGAGAAGATCCCACCCCCTCGCCCGATTAAACACTAGAAAGGAAGAAGTCGGACAGAGTATTTCAAATACCACCGAATCTATGGGCATCCTACCAACGAGTGCTACGATCTGAAGAACGTCATAGAAAAATTGGCATGAGAAGGGAGACTAGATCGATTCTTAGCCAATAGAACGGATGAACCAAAAAAGAGAAGAAGAGATGAAGAGAGCGAACGAGCTGAACGTACCCCTCACACCCCTGAGAGATACATTCACATGATAAACGGAGGATTCGCAGGAGGAGGGATCTCTAAGTCATCCCGCAAAAGACACCTCAAAGAGGTGTATCATGTCGGAGGAGGGGACAGGTCGGTTGACCTTCCCACTATTACCTTCACTCAAGAAGACGCCGCAGGCATCATCCCGGGGCATGATGACGCTGTGGTCGTTACCATCATACTCACCAATGCCAATCTCCACAGAACACTGGTAGACCAAGGAAGCTCTGCAGATATCCTGTTCAAATCTGCCTTCGACAAGCTCGGCCTACAAGAAAAAGAGCTCAGAGCATATGCTAATAGCCTATTCGGGCACGGAGACACCCCAATCCAACCACTTGGGTACATCCCACTGCACACAACATTCGGAAAAGGAACACGGTCTAGAACGCTAAGTATAGACTACATCGTAGTCGACGTGAGCTCAGCATACAATGCCCTCATAGGTCGGACAACGCTAAACCAGCTCGCTGCGGTGGTCTCCACTCCGCACCTATGCATGAAGTTCCCAACGCCAGAAGAGATCGCCACCGTCAAAGGCGACCAAGAACTCGCGCGACGCTGTTACAACAAAAGTTTGAACCTCAAGGGTGATCCCAGAGGAAAAGAAGCCAACACTATTAAACTCGGGGAAACCCGAGCTCGCGAAGAACTTCGGCCCCAACCAGAAGGCGAGACCGAAGAAGTTCAGATCGGAGATACCCAAGACAAAACAACAAACATAGGGGCGAACCTAAAGGGAGACTTAAAGGAGCTGCTAACAAAGTTCTTAAGGGCAAATTCTGACCTATTTGCCTGGAAAGCCGCAAACCTGCTCGGAATTGATCCCAGAGTAATGTGCCATAAATTGGCAGTATACCCTGGATCTCGGCCAGTACAACAGAAACGGAGGAAGCTCGGCCCATAGAGATCGCAAGCTGTGGAAGAACAGGTACAGGCCTTATTAGAAGCATGGTTCATAAGGGAGGTCAAGTACCCATTATGGCTGGCCAATGTCGTACTGGTCAAAAAGTCAAATGGAAAGTGGCGGATGTGCACTGATTACACCGACCTCAACAAAGCCTACCCAAAAGATCCCTATCCACTCCCGAATATAGACACCCTAGTCGATGCCTCATCGGAATACAAGTACCTTTCTTTCATGGACGCCTACTCAAGGTACAACCAAATGCCAATGTATCAACCCGGCTAAGAGAAAACATCGTTCCTAACCCCAAGGGCAAACTACTGCTACATAGTTATGCTATTCGGACTCAAGAACGCATGGGCTACATACCAGAGGATGATGAACAAAGTCTTTGCCAACCACATCAGAAAGCTGATGGAGGTCTACGTAGACAACATGTTAATAAAAACACAAAGAGAAGAAGCACTGTTACCCGACCTGGCCAAAGTGTTCAACACCATAAGAAAACACAGGATGAGACTAAATCCCACAAAGTGTACTTTCACGGTAGAAGCTGGCAAATTCTTGGGCTTCATGCTCACCCAAAGAGGAATCGAAGCAAACCCAGATAAATGCCAGGCCATACTCAGCATGAATAGCCCTACCTGTGTTAAAGAGGTACAACAGCTAAATGGAAGACTAGCAGCCCTGTCTAGATTCCTAGCTGGGTCGGCGTTAAAATCTCTCCCTTTATACGCTACATTAAGGAAAGGAAAGCGGTTCGAATGGACTCCATAATGTGAGCAAGCCTTCCAGGACTTCAAGACATTCCTAAGGCAGCCACCTATCCTAACCCGACCCTGGCAAGGAGAAGAGCTGATCCTGTACCTCGCCATGGGAAGTTGAGCGATCGCCTCAGCGCTAGTCTGAGAAGACGAGAGCAGCCAACAACCCATTTACTTCAACAGTAAGGCTCTACAAGGGGCTGAACTAAACTACCAAAAGATAGAGAAGTTCACCTATGCCCTCATACTTACCTCCCAACGACTCCGACCATACTTTCAATCCCATACAATCAGAATACGGACCAACCAACCCATAAAAAGTATCCTACAGAAAACTGACCTAGCTGGAAGAATCCTACAGTGGGCAGTCGAGTTGTCCGAATTTGACCTTAAGTATGAAGCTCGGACAATCATCAAGTCTCAATACCTGGTCGACTTTGTCGCAAAATACACAGACGCCCCAGGCACCCCCACTAACTAGAACCTCTATGTCGACGGCTCATCAAACAAAGCCGGGAGTGGAGCGGGTGTCATCTTAGAAAGTAATCAGGGAACCCAACTCGAACTCTCCTTAAGGTTCGAGTTCCCCACTTCAAATAACCAAGCCGAATATGAAACCCTACTGGCTGGTTTGAAACTGGCCAGGGAAATTGGAGCTCAAAAGCTTACCTTATTCAGCGACTCACAAGTAGTCACCTCACAAATAGAAGGGAGCTATTAGGCCAAGGACCCCACCATGAAGAAGTACCTAGACAAAACCAAAGAACAGCTCAGAAAATTCATGGAATACGAGATCCGACATATCCCCCGGGAATAAGATGCCCGAGCTGATGCACTTTCGAAACTAGCCAGCACAAAACTAGGGGGCAATAATAGAAGCCTCATCCAAGAAACACTGCAAAATCAGTCAACCTTAGAAGAAGAGAAGGTCCTAGCCATATTAGACCAAGACCAAGGATGGATAAATCCCATAATCAGCTACCTCAAATCTGAAAAACTTCCCACAGACAAAAAGAAAGCAAAAAGGCGCATAAAGGAGGCACAATACTACACCTTGGTAGATGACATCCTATACAGAAGAGGGATCTCAACACCCCTCCTCAAGTGCGTCCTGACCTCTGCTACAAAGGAGGTCCTGGAGGAAGTCCACAGTGGCATGTGTGGCAACCACCTTGGTGCACGAGCTCTTTCTAAGAAGGTACTCCGAGCTTGTTTCTACTGGTCGACCTTACAAAAAGAAGCAACAGAGTTTGTCAAGATGTGCCCCCCATGTTAGAAGCACGCCAATTTCCATAAAGCTCTGCATGAAGAACTCATCTGCGTTACTTCACCCTGGCCATTCGCAAAGTGGGGGCTCGACCTCCTCGGATCATTCCCCCAGGGATCGGGACAAGTCAAATTCCTCATCATAGGAATAGACTACTTCACAAAGTGGATTGAGGCAGAGCCATTAGCCTCCGCCACCACCCAAAGAAGTTGGAAGTTCCTATATCGAAACATTGTCACAAGGTTTGGGGTCTCATGCTCCATTACCACTGACAATGGCACTCAATTCACCGACACGGGCTTCAAGAACTTGGTAGCTGATTTAAAAATAAAGCACCAGTTCACCTCCGTGGAACACCCACAAGCCAACGGATAGGCGGAGGCCGCCAACAAAATCATATTGGCCGGGTTAAAAAGGAGACTACAGGATGCAAAAAGAGCTTGGGCTGAAGAGCTCCCGCAAGTCCTATGGACATATCGGACGACCCCACACTCCACCACCAGGGAATCACCCTTCCGACTTGCTTACAGAATGGAGGCAATGATTCCCGTATAGGTAGAGGAAAGATCTCCTAGGGTGATCTTCTACAATGAGGATACCAACTCTCAGGCACAAAGGGAAGAGCTCGATTTACTCCAAGAAGTCCGAGAAAGAGCTCGGATTAGAGAGGAAGCGCTAAAGCATTGAATGGCTTTAAGGTATAATCGGAAGGTAATCCAGCGAAGCTTCATCACCAACGATCTCATCTTAATCCGAAATAATATCGGGGCAGGACGGTCAGGAGAAGGGAACCTAGCAGCCAACTGGAAAGGGCCATGCTGAGTTACAGAAGTACTAGGAAAAGGTTACTATAGAGTGTCCGACCTCGAAGGGCGGGAGCTACCAAGGTCATGGCATGCTTGTAACATAAGAAGGTACTATAGCTAGAAAAAAGATCTTAGGCCAAGGCGCACTCTTTTTTCTAAAAGGTTTTTTAATGAGGTGCCAAGCCAAGATCTAAAAGCTGCCCGAACTAGAAGGGTAAATACTAACATGTACACACTCTTATTCATATATTTTTTATCTTATTACTAGAATAAAATTTTCCAGTTCCCTAAAGAAGTTTCCTACCAAGACGCATTAATTTGCACTCAAAAACACAAAACTCATTGTCCGACCAAAAAGAGGTCGGCAAGGTGAAGCAACAAAGCTCGAGTTAATGCAAGAAATAAAAAATAACCCATATAAAGCGACCTAACGAGGTCGCGCTAAAAATGGGATTGCTAAAAATAACTTGAAGAAGGCCCGACAGAGAAGTCGGACCAATGAAAGGATCACTAAAAGGGGAACAAAACAACACAAAGGCCAAAAAAAGGTTGAAAAACCTAGGCCAGAAGTGCTCAACTGAAAGGTACAAGTCTTGAAAAAAAGACATTACTTAAAAAGCAAAAGCACAAGTCGGAAGAAGGCTAAAAAGCCATCCAAATAAACTAAAAGGAAAAGGTTTCATATGAGAACACTACCTAAGAAGTTGTTTGGAACTCGACTAGAAAGTACGGACGACAAATCTTGGGGCGACGTAACCAAAAAGAGCCCACAAAAGGATCATGTCGCCAAGACACAGAAAGCCATGTAAGGATTGAAAGAACAACCTAAGAACTAAAGGCATCTCGCCAAAGGTCAACTTCGCATATTAAGCAAACACAAAAGTTAAAAACATTAAAGGCTCAAGGATTGCTCAAAAGCAACCCAAGAGTTCAAAGTGTTTTTGATTCAAAGCAAAAAGTTGCTAAGAAGCAACTAGCACAAGTGTTAAAGACATACATAGCCAAAGTTCAAAAGGTCTACAAACTGGACCAAATCAATACATAATCAAAACAAAGATATAAAAAGAACATCATAAGGGAGTGGCACTAACAACTCCATCCGGCCCATTTAGAATCTCCAAATCAAGGTCAGGCCCAGGAGGGACCACCTCGGCAGAAGGGGCTGCAGTAGCTGAAGCTGTAGAAACCTTAGCTGGCGGCACAAGGGGAGGACCATCATCATCGTCATCTGGGGCAGGCACAATCTTGCCATCCTCCACCACGTTGTCCATACTGAATGAAGAGAGGTCGACGTCGGGAGCAAGAACCCGAACCTGGGCCTTCAGATTTTCATACACGTCGGTCATGCTGCTCACCATATGGCCCTGAAGCTTGGCATAATCATCTTGAGCAGATTGAAGTCTCTCCCTAGTTTCCAATAGTTCGCCATAGGTCGGAGTATAACTCTCCTTGTACTTTTTAGCTGTCTCCTCAGCTAGGTTAGCAGCAGCTTCCGCCGCAGTAGCTCGAGCCTTCTCCTTCTCAACATTAAGCTCCAATTTAACAGCCTTGGCCTCAAACTCATCCTTCAAAGCCTTAATCCTATTGTACTCAGACTTGGCATCCTCTAGAAAGGCCTTAGTAGCATGAACTGGAGAATTCCTTGATAACACGGGATAAAGCAGTATTAATATTGGCCATCTGAATACTATTGCTTGATATACAATCAAGATGATGAAGGATTGACACATCGTCCAGAGGAACTTTACCATGAGGAGCAATCAACTCTGTGGCAAAGGCCACACCATCAAACTCTCTGTCGCTTAGATTATAAGTCCCAATAAGCTTTTGCCTCTTGGGAGGGGGACTAGCAGAAGTAGGGGAGGAGGCAGCACTAGAGGTCGTCTGAGGCGAGTCAGAGGAAGTCGTCCAAACTCGTGGGGTTGGGATAATCTTCCTTGGATCCTAAGAATCAGTTGCCGGTTTCTTCAGAGGCAACTGTTCCGAAGAACCCTCCTCCGAAGTCTTCTTTGACAAGTTCTGGGCAGCCACTGCCTTCTTTGCTTTGCGAAACATTTTCATCGAATCTGAAGAGGACACCGTCTCTGAAAGAAAGCCAGGAAAACAGTTACACAGCAAAAAAAGGACAAGATCACAAATAATAAAAAAAAACCTTTTCTATGAAAAAAGAGGTCGGATACTACCTAGTTCGGAACGAATGAGGGAAGGATCTCCTAGAAATCTCTTTGTGTCCAGATGAGGAGGCTCCCCCCAATGCTTCTATAAAACACCCACAAAGATCTGTTCTACTTCATCTAAACTCTCCCAGGGGTACTTGTTCATACACTGGGTCAAAGCTGTTCGACCCGGGATATTTAGCGACAAGCCGACCGACCTCTTCAGGTCAGACTATCCGACCTCTTCTCAAAAGAGCTCAGCCAAATTGCAAGGAAAGCCCAATAAAGGGCCCAAATAGAGGAACACTACCTAAATCCAAAGGCAGCCCAAGCCTGTAGAGATAAGGGCGGTTCCCTTGAAGATAAGATGACCTCACTCAAAGATAAGATAAGATAAGATAAGATAACTAACTTATCTTATCTAAGAAAGGTCACTCCTCATCATTATAAATACACTGGAGCACCCAGGTATAACTCATACTCTGATTCTACTAAAAACCTGCTTAATACCCTTGCTAACTTAAGCATCGGAGTCCCTTGCAGGTACCACCACCCTCCGGTGACAAAGGATCAACAGCATTACCAGTCCAACAAGTCGGACGCGTCTGCTCCGGCCACCACCCACAGCCGGACACGTCGTCGCCGATCAGTATAGAAGATCTCGTCCGAGATCGACCTACAAGTTTTAGGTAACCCTCGGAACATTGGCGTCGTTGCCGGGGAACCTGGAAGTCATCCCATCACCATGGCGGATGACCATGACAACGACCACGATTCAGATTTAGAGGACAGAACGCTGCACAAAAATGCGGACGCTACACCAAAAGATATCCCAGAATCTAACGGAGACAAAGACCCACCAAATCCGGGACCGATAGAGGCGCTTCAAGATCGTTTAAAGCAACTTGAAAAAGAAGCCCAACATCAGCGAGAAGCTAGGAAGGATCTACAAAGGGAGATAAGGCGACGCCAAGAATTAGAAGATAAACTTCTAAAACTCGAAGCCGATCTCAAAGCCAAAGCTACTCGATCCACCCCTGAGGACAACTCTCGCAAGGATCAAGATCCATTCACTAGGGAGATCATGAAAACCAAAATCCCTAAGGACTTTAAACTTCCGGATATGATTTTGTACGATGGCACTATAGATCCCGGCCATCATCTCAGCAATTTCAGAAGTAGAATGTATCTCACCGATGCCTCAGATGCAGTTCGCTGCAAAGCCTTTCCAACTACTTTAACAAAGACAGCAATTAGGTGGTTCGATAACCTACCTTCTAGGTCCATCTCAAGCTTCGACGACTTAGGCAAGAAGTTTCTAGCCAGATTCTCCATCCAAAAAGATAAGGCTAAACACGCCCCAAGTCTATTAGGAATTAAGCAAGGAGATCGGGAAAGTCTTCGCAGTTACATGGAAAGATTCAACAAAACATGCCTGGACATACAAAGCCTACCAACAGAGGCTGCCATTATGGGCCTCATCAATGGCTTGCGAGAGGGACCTTTTAGTCAATCTATATCAAAAAAGCACCCCACATCTCTAAACAAAGTGCAAGAACGAGCGGAGAAGTACATCAACATGGAGGAAAACTCTCGACTAGGAGAGACCTCAAAATCTGGATCCACCTATCTCTCCCGGGATAAGGATAAAGAGTCCAAAAAGAAGGAAGATCGACATGGGGAAAAAATAAAAAAATACCACAATTACACCTCTCTTCGGGTGTCCCTTGTGGATGTCTATAGAGAAGTTTGCCACACTGAAAAAATACCCCCAGTTCGACCACTCAGAGGCAAAAAAGGAGGGGGAAATCGGACCGAATATTGTGAATACCATCGAATCCACGGGCATTCCACCAACGAATGTTTTGACTTAAAGAATGTCATAGAAAAATTAGTAAGAGAAGGAAAACTAGATTGGTATCTGGCCACCCGGGACGATGAGCAAAGAAAAAGAAGAAGGGACGAGGATGTCGGACGAACCGAGTGATCACCTCGTACACCAGAAAGACATGTCCATATGATACACGGAGGGTTTGCAGGAGGAGGAATCTCCAAATCATCTCGTAAAAGGTATCTCAAAGAAGTATATCATGTCGAGAGGAAGGAGGAAGCACCCGACATCCCTGCAATTACTTTCACTAAAGAAGATGCATCCAGTATCATCTCGGGACACGATGATCCCATGGTCATCACCATTATACTGGCAAATGCAAATCTCCACCGCACACTGATAGACCAAGGGAGCTCTGCCGACATCTTATTCAAAACTGCCTTCGACAGGCTCGGCTTAGAAGAAAAAGAGCTTAGAGCATATCCGAACAACCTGTTCGGACTGGGAGACACCCCAGTACAACCACTTGGATACATCTCACTGCACACAACCTTCGAAAAAGGAAACCAATCCAGAACACTCAAGATAGACTATATCGTGGTCGATGTGAGTTCAGCCTACAATGTCTTAATAGGCTGGACAACATTGAATCAACTCGGCGCAATAGTCTCAGCTCCACATCTATGCATGAAATTCCCAACTGCAGAAGGGATAGCTACAATAAAAGCAGATCAGAAGATGGCACGCCGCTGTTACAATGAAAGTCTAAACCTCAGAGGCAGAGGAGAAGAATTCCACACAATCGAACTGGAGGGAGTTCAGAAGCGAGAAGAACTCCGCCCATAACCCGAAGGTGAAGTAGAGAAAGTCCAGATCGGAGACATCCCGGACAAAACAACCAATATTGGTACGATTCTAAGAGGAGACATAAAAGAATCACTCGTACAGTTCTTACGAGATAACGTCGACCTTTTTGCATGGAAAGCTGCAGACATGCTAGGCATAGACTCCAAATTAATGTGCCACAAGTTGGCAGTCTACCCAGGATCTCGGCCAGTACAACAGAAACGAAGAAAGCTCGGACCAGAACGATCCCAAGCTGTGGAAGAGCAGGTACAAGCTCTATTGGAGGCAGGATTCATAAGAGAAGTCAAGTATCCGCTATGGCTAGCTAACGTCGTCTTGGTGAAAAAATCAAACGGGAAGTGGCGAATGTGCACCGACTACACTAATCTCAACAAAGCCTACCCAAAAGATCCTTATCCACTCCCAAGTATCGACGCCCTGGTGGATGCCTCCTCCGGATATAAATACCTCTCGTTTATGGACGCATATTCGGGATATAATCAAATCCCAATGCATCCACCCGACCAAGAAAAAATCTCATTCCTAATCCCAAAAGCAAACTACTGCTACATCGTAATGCCTTTTGGTCTTAAAAACGCGGGAGCTACTTATCAGAGGTTAATGAATAAGGTCTTTTCGGATCATATCAGAAAAATCATGGAAGTCTCTGTGGACGACATATTAATAAAGACACAAAGTGAAGAGACGCTATTGTCCGACCTGGCCCAAGTGTTCGACACTATAAGAAGGCATGGTATACGACTCAATCCTGCAAAATGCACCTTCGCAGTAGAAGCTGGCAAATTCTTGGGTTTTATGCTCACACAAAGAGGAATCGAGACAAATCCGGATAAAGGCCGAGCCATACTCGACATGAAGAGTCCAACTTGCGTCAAAGAGGTACAACAACTCAACGGGAGGTTGGCAGCCTTGTCCAAATTTCTAGCCGGATCGGCAATAAGATCTCTCCCCTTCTACACCACTCTAAGAAAAGGAAAAAAGTTCGAATGGACAACGGAGTGCGAGCAAGGCTTCCAAGATTTCAAGAGATTCCTGGGACAACCACCTATCCTAACTCAGCCACGGGAAGGAGAACCACTCGTATTGTACCTCGCGGTAGGAAGTCGGGCAGTAGCCTCAGCACTAGTTCGAGAAGATGACAGTGGGCAACAACCCGTATACTTCATCAGTAAAGCGTTATAAGGATCCAAGCTGAACTACCAAAAAATTGAAAATTTTGCCTACGCTCTTATACTAACATCTCGACGACTTCGTCCATACTTCCAAGCTCACACCATTAGGATTCGGACCAACCAGCCCATAAAGGGGATTTTGTAGAAAACGGACTTAGCAGGTAGAATCTTACAATGGGCCGTCAAGTTGTCCAAATTTGACCTTCAATACGAAGCTCGGACAGCCATTAAATCACAATACCTAGCCGACTTCGTTGCAGAATTTACAGACACCCCGGAAACCCCACAGAATGGAATCTCTACGTGGACGGTTCCTTAAATAAAAATGGAAGTGGCGCGGGTGTGATAATTAAAAGCAACCAAGGGACTCAAATTGAACTCTCCCTCAAATTCAGGTTCCCTGCCTCAAACAATCAAGCGGAATATGAGGCACTACTAGCTGGTTTGAAGCTGGCTAGGGAGGTTGGAGCTCAAAAGCTTACCATCTTCAGCGACTCACAAGTGGTCACTTTACAAATAGCAGGGAGCTACCAAGCCAAAGACCCCACCTTGAAAAAGTACTTGGACAAAACCAGGGAACAGCTCGGACAACTCGAAGAATATGAGGTCCGTCACATACCCCGAGAACAGAATGCCCGAGCTGACGCACTCTCAAAGCTAGCCAGCACCAAACCAGGGGGCAACAATAGAAGCCTCATCCAAGAAATACTGCAGAGTCCGTCAATCTCGGAAGAAGAAAAAGTCCTAGCCATAACAGGTCAGGATCAAGGATGGATGACTCCCATAATTAACTACCTCAAAACAGAAACACTCCCTACAAACAAAAAGGAGGCAAAGATGTTAAAATGAGAGGCACAATATTACACCATCATAAACAATACTCTATACAAGAGAGGGATTTCATCACCATTGTTAAAATGTGTGCCGACTTCCAACACAAAGGAAGTTCTAGAAGAAGTACACAGTGGCATTTGTGGCAATCATCTCGGAGCACAAGCTCTCACCAAAAAAGTACTCCGGACAGGATTTTATTGGCCAACTCTACAAAAGGAAGCTACAGAGTTTGTAAAGACATGTCTACCATGCCAGAAACATGCCAACTTTCACATCGCCCCGCCAGAGGAACTCATCAGCGTGACCTCACCATGGCCATTTGCAAAATGGGGACTCGACTTTCTTGGACCCTTCCTTCAGGGATCGGGACAAGTTAAATTCCTCATAGTAGGGGTAGACTACTTTACAAAGTGGATCGAGGCAGAACCCCTAGCTAATGCCACTGCTCAAAGAAGTCGAAAATTCCTATATAGAAACATTGTCACAAGGTTCGGGGTCCCATACTCCATCACCACAGACAATGGCACCCAATTCACAGATGCAGGCTTCAGAAAGTTAGTGGCCGACTTGAACATAAAACAACAATTCACTTCCGTAGAACATCCCCAAGCCAATGGACAAGTTGAAGCTGCCAACAAAGTCATATTAGCTGGGATAAAACGGAGATTACAGGACGCAAAGGGAGCCTGGGCCGAGGAGCTCCCACAAGTCTTATGGGCATATCGAACAATGCCACATTCCACCACGAAGGAATCACCCTTCCGATTAACATACGGAATGGAGGCAATGATCCCAGTAGATATTGAAGAAGGGTCGCCTAGAGTGATCCACTATAATGAAGAAGCCAACTCCCAACTTCAAAGGGAAGAACTCGACCTACTTTCAGAAGTTCAAGAAAGAGCTCGGATCAGGGAAGAAGCACTAAAGCGTCGAATGGCTTCGAGATATAATCAAAAGGTAGTGCCACGAGATTTCGCTGAGAACGACCTCATCCTAATCTGAAATGATATCGGAACAACTCGACCTGGAGAAGGAAAGCTGGTAGCAAACTGGAAAGAACCCTACCGAGTCGTAGAAGTACTTGGAAAGGGCTACTACAGACTGTCCGAACTCGATGGACGAGAGCTTCCTAGGTCATGGCACGCCTGCAACTTAAGAATGTACTATAGTTAGGGATGATAAAGGATCTTAGGATGAGGCGCACTCTTTTTCCTGAAAAGGTTTTTTAAGGAGGCACCAAGCCAAGACCTATAAATCGCTTGACTTAGAGGGATAAAGCACCCACATGTATATATTTGCATTTTTCTTTTGAATAAAATCTGTTTAGATCCTCTACAAATTCTCAAGACGCATTAATCTGAAATATTCATCGTCCGATTACAAAGCTACAGATCGGCAAAAAGTGAAATCAAATTTACTGCACGATCACGATAAAGACCAACAAAGATGAAAACCAAATTCATTAAAAGGTCGACTAAACGGGGATTAAACCCAATTTCTACAAAATCGGCAAAGATGAAAACAGAATAATGCAAGAAGTTATTGAAAGTGATCAATAGAAAGGACCTGACGAGGTCTTAATAAAAATGAGTTGCTAAATAATAACTTAAAGACTGGCCGACGTAAAGAAACCGGACCAGTCGCAATAACCCAAGTTATGAGTAAATCCCTGGAAAGAGGTCTGGCCAACCCTATAAAAGAAGATTGCTATAACTTAGAAGAGATCGACATGATGAAGTCGATCTCCTACAAAATATAAAAGTTATAAAAGTAATCCCTGAAAGAGACCTGAACAAGGTCCAAGAAAGAGGATTACAAAAATAACTTAGAAGGGACCGACATGACGAAGTCGGCCCAAAACATAAAAGTTATAAAAGTAATCCCTGAAAGAGATCTGAACAAGGTCCAAGAAAGAGGATTACAAAAATAACTTAGAAGGGCCCGACATGACGAAGTCGGCCCAAAACATAAAAGTTATAAAAGTAATCCCTGAAAGAGACCTGAAAAAGGTCCAAGAAAGAGGATTACAAAAATAACTTAGAAGGGCCCGACATGACGAAGTCGGCCCAAAACATAAAAGTTATAAAAGTAATCCCTGAAAGAGACCTGAACAAGGTCCAAGAAAGAGGATTACAAAAATAACTTAGAAGGGCCCGACATGACGAAGTCGGCCCAAAACATAAAAGTTATAAAAGTAATCACTAAAAGAGACCTGAACAAGGTCCAAGAAAGAGGATTACAAAAATAACTTAGAAGGGCCCGACATGACAAAGTCGGCCCAAAACATAAAAGTTATAAAGTAATCTCTAAAAGAGACCCAAACAAGGTCCAAGAAAGAGGATTACAAAAATAACTTAGAAGGACCCGATATGGTGATGTCGGCCCGAAACAAGAAACAAGGTCCAAAAAAGAAGATTGCTAACAACAACTTGGACAAAAACCAACAGGTCGAAATTGGCCTCCCGAAAGACCTTAAGTGTTATACAAGGTAATTCCTAATAAAGACCTGAGCAAGATCCAAACTAAGCGAAGTACTGGAAATAACATCAGGCAAAGGAATCAAGCCAATCCAAAGAGGTCAGACAACGAAGGGTTCCAACATTCCCAAAACCTAGAAAGGTGCCAAGTCGAGTGCAGACAGACATGATATGAAAACATAAAGTTATAATAATAACAAGCTTCAGAGGCCACCAAAATCAGCCCCAAAAGCTTGGAAGCTACTTTTGTTTTTCAAAATAAAGTTGCTAAACAAGCAACTAAAGGAGTGTCAACAGTCAGCAAACATCATTTACAAAAAGAATTTTAAAGAGCCCACAAGCCGGGCTATCTACACAAATAGTTAAGAAAATTCAACTAACATCCGAGGGCGTCTCGGCAGCATCAGCATGGGGCGAAGGAGGGCGAGTCTGGAGAGGCACTGCATCCACAGTCCCATCATCCCAGTTTAAGATTCGACAATCAGGTTCTAACTCGGGATGACCGGCACCAGCTGAAGAAACTGAAGAAGTCGGCACCACAGAGGTCTTGGCAGCAGGCACTGAGGGAGACTCAACATCCTCATCATCAGGGTCGTCAGGGACAATCTTGCCATCTTTCACAACATTATCCAAACTAAATAGAGCAAGGTCGACCTCCGGGGCAAGAACCCGAACCTGTTCCTTCAGGTTCTCATAAGCAGCATTCACGCTGCCTACAAGATGACCTTAGAGCTCAGAATAATCAACCCGGGCCGACTCTAACCCCTCCCTGAGACGCATCACTTCCTGGTAGGTTATGACGTAGCTTTCTTTATGCCTCAATACCGTGTCCTCAGCCAACCTCACAGAAGCCTCCAAGGCAAAGGAGCTAGCCTTCTCGCCCTCCAGCTCCTTCTCCAGTTTGGTCACTTTCACTTCGAGCTCCTCCTTCAGACCCTTCATCCGGTCGAACTCTCGCTTAGCTTCCTCCATAAAGGCCTTGGTAGCATGTAGAGGAAAGTCCTGGGCAGTTCGATACAGGGCAGCTCCCATATGCGCCATCTTAATGCTACTCCGAGTTATAAAGTCTAAATGGTGAAGGAGTGATACATCATCCATAGGGAGGGCACCGTAAGGACCGATCTGCTGGTCAACAAACCCAACAGCATCGAAATCAGGGGCATCCAGATTGAAGGGTTCAACAGTTCGAGGTCTTTTGGAAAGAGAAACGACCGGAGGAGAAGATGCAGCAACAGCAGAAGACTGCGGAGGATCCACTACACAGACTCGAGGACTAGGGATCATTCTCCTCGTGCCAGGAGAGCTCGGCACGGACGGTTTTGATGTCACCTGAGAAGACCCTTCCCCATCCGTCTTGGTCGAGATGTTCTGAGCTGCAGTGACTTTCCTTGCCTTCTTGAAAGCTTTCATCGTATCATTATTCTTGGCCATCTCTGTAAAATAGAAACAAGTAGTTTTACAGACCAGGAACAAAGAAGAAAGCAAAAGTAAAAAGCAATAAACATCAAGTAATACCCAATGCAGTTCGAACAAGAGAGGGGTCCCCCAAGGATTTTTTGGTATCCAGATGAGGAGGTTCCCCCCAAAGGTCCTCCAAAACTGTTACAAAAGCCTTCTCAATCTCATCGAGCATTTCTCACGTATATCGGGATACCACTACATTCTGCTGCCAATGAAGAGGGAAGGATGGCTCATCATTCGCTTCCAGAAAAAATGGGCGAGCTCCCTCAACAGCTCGAACCTTGAAGAAATAATTCTTGAAGTCCCTAAAGGACTCGTCATACATGGTAAAAACCTTATGACCTTGTGCAGATCTAAAAGAAACCCATGAAGCTTTCCTTTTTGAAGAAATCCCGGGCTTAGTTAAAACAAACAAATAAAGGAAAAGAGTTTGGGAAGGAGTAACATCCAATTCTTGGCAAAGAAGCTGAAAAATCTTAATAAAGCCCCAGGAGTTCGGATAAAGCTGGGATGGAGCTACATTACATGACCATAGCAAATCGGTCTCAAAAGAAGTAAAGGGAAAAGTGATGTCCAACTGGCTGAAAAAATAGTCGTAAGCATAAAAGAAAGGGCACTCCCCTTGGGTCGGGACAGGGAAGCAAACCCTCTCCTCGAAGTCAGGTGCCACCAATTCATAATTCCTCTCTTGATCTCTATTCTTGCAGAGACGGTGATGTTTCCTGAGCTCCACACAGAATTCAGCATTCACCACAGAAACACACATTAGAACAAGAGAGTCCAACCAATCGGACATTCCCTCAGGGACTTTAGAGGACGTCTCTACAATATTTTTGCGAGATGACATGGCCAACTAGTCCTACAAATAAAAAAAGAAGATTGGATTACTACAAAACATCTCGGACAAAAGACAAAACAACTCGGCTAGTATGATTCAGACAGCACAAACAACAAAAGGAAAACCCCAGGACCCACACAGAAGGTCCAGGGGCATCCTTTGGAGGCAGTAAGGGAACAAGGATTCAGGAAAGCCTACGAAATGAACATCCCAACAAAATTCGCATCAGTAACAGAGAGAAACCCTTTCTCAAAACAAGCAACATCCCCAGAAAGCTACAAATCAAATAAATAGCTACCTTCCAAATTCACAGTCTCAGCCTATCATCAAAATATGTCAAGAAGAAGTCATCAAAGACGCTACCTTTTTCAAAGAAATAAATTCCCCCCAGACAAGCAAAACAACACGAAGAAAGTCAAAACGAGCCATCAGCAAAGAAAGCTATCAGCATGACCGAAAACATCAAAGGAGCAATCTTTCAAGAAAATAAGCAGGTTCATGCAGTTTGCAAAAGAAGAAAAAACAAGCAGTATGAACCCTAGAATATAGAAGGACCACTTCAAAAGCAAAGAAAAACCCCCCAAACAGTTAACAAGCAGGCGCACAGTGATACGAAGAGATCCAGATTTTCCAAAGCATGCACTTCAAAGAGAAAAATCGAAACTTTATTAAAAACCGAAAACAAAACCAACCTGGAAAAAGGAGAAAGAGCCTTAAAGAAAGGTGAAAGCCGGAGCAAAGAAATCTTCCCTTGAGCAAAAGACACAACGTTGATACACGAAAAGGCAAGCTCCAGGTGAAACAGAAGAACAAAAGAAAAGAGGGAAGTTACAGAAAAAAAAAGAGAAAACCATTTTCTGAGAACAAAATTCAAAATAAAAGCCAAGAGAAACGGAGCATCAAAAACCAATTAATGAGGGCATTAAAGACCCTCACATTTTCCCAAGGCTAGGACGCTAATAAACGCGCGCTTTCAGAGGAAACGGAACAAAAACGTTCCATATTCAAAAAGGAAAAATGCTACAAAAATGAAGTCGACAAGATGCTCGGGTTCGGCTTCATCAGAGAAGGATCGAAGTCTTATAACTAAAGACTCGACCTCAAAAGAAAGACCGAGCTCGAGCAGGGGCACTGTTCATACCCTGGGTCAAAGTTGTCCGACCCGGGATGTTTAGCGACAAGCCGACCGACCTCTTCAGGTCAGACTATCCGACCTCTTCTCAAAAGAGCTCGGCCAAATTGCAAGGAAAGCCTAATAAAGGGCCCAAATAGAGGAACACGGCCCAAATCCAAAGGCATCCCAAGCCTGTAGAGATAAGGGCGGTTCCCTTGAAGATAAGATGACCTCACTCAAAGATAAGATAAGATAATATAAGATAACTAACTTATCTTATCTAAGAAAGGTTACTCCTCATCATTATAAATACACTGGAGCACCCAGGAATAACTCATATTCTAATTCTACTAAAAACCTGCTTAATACCCTTGCTAACTTAAGCATCGTAGTCCCTTGCAGGTACCACCACCCTCCGGTGACAAAGGATCAGCAGCATTACCAGTCCAACAAGTCGGACGCGTCTGCTCCGGCCACCACCCACAGCCGGACACGTCGTCGCCGATCAGTACAGAAGATCTCGTCCGAGATCGACCTACAAGTTTCAGGTAACCCTCGGAACAGTACTTAAGAAGTACTGTATCTTTCTGCCACCATAAGGGAAAGGTCGGCTCATCATTTTCATCCAAAAAGAAAGGGCGAACATTCTCAACAGCTCGGACTTTAAAATAAAAAATTTTGAAGTCACGAAAAGAATCATCATACATGGAAAAATCTTCTTCCCTTGGGTAGCTCGAAAGGAGGTGCAAGAAGCCTTCTTCCTGGCCACTCCGGGTTTGGTCAGCACAAACAAGTAAAGGAAAAGGGACTGGGAAGGACGGACACCTAGTTCTTGACACAGCAACTGGAAAATCTTTATAAAAGCCCAAGAATTCAGATGAAGTTGGGAAGGGGCCACATTACAGTTCCATAAGAGTTCGGTTTCGAAAGCAGTAAAAGGAAGGGTAATACCTAGTTGGCTAAAGAAATAGTCATAGGTGTAAAAGAAAGGACGCTCTGTCCGATCTAAAGGAGGGAAGCTAACTCTCTCCTCTGGGTCAGGCGACACCAGTTCATAATTCTTCTCGTCCTCCCTACACTCACAGATCCTATGAAATCTCCTAAGTTTCTCACAGTACTCCGGGTCGGCCACAGTGACACACATCAACACTATAGAATCTAACTAGTTAGCCATACCAAGGGGAACCTTTGAAGACATCTCGACAATATTTTTACGTGAAGACAGAACAACTATACCTACAGTAAGAAAAAAGAAAGAGGGGTCACTACCAAACAACTCAGACAGAAACAGAAAACAACCAGCAAACAACATGCATAGTAGCAAAAGGGCACCCTAGGATTCACAAAAGCAACAAGAAAATCATCACCAAAAAACCCAGGGGCACCCTTTGGAGGCAAGGCAAATACAGAGAGGAAGAAACACACAGGAAAGTCAACAAAAATAAAAACCCTAGCCCCTTCTCCAAAAAGAAAAAAGCGCAACTAAAAACGGTTCACCTAAGCACCTACATTTCCCCAAACGAAGCAACAGAGATAAAAATCGCAACTTTGAAGAAACAAAGGCATGCAATAAATCATCAGAAAGCTTCAACCTTTTCAAAAAGAAGCTCAGCAAGATCAAAACTTTGCGCAAAAAGAAAGCATGCAGCAGTAAAGCACAAAGAAGGACGACAATTAAAACACATAAAGCGAGAAAAGGTATGAAGCAAAGTACCAACCTACAAGGGAGAACAATAAGCAACGATGGGTTCGTAGCAAAAGCACGAACGGTCCAACAAATGCTTCGAAAATTCAAAGAAAGAAAAAAGTTTGGGGCAAATCAAAAGCAGAGAAAGAGATCTTCCTTTTCAGAAAAAAGAAAACGAAACAGACGAAGGCAAAAGAAAGAACCGAAAAAACCAAAATCTCTTTGATTTCAAATGAAGGAGGGAACGAAATGGAAAAAAGGAATTAAAGACATATTAAAAGGCTTTTAAAGCGCTCGCACGTTCCCAACGAAGTTAAACATACCCCGAAAACGCACCGTAATTAAAGAGCTAAAAACGCTTCACGTTTAAGCAGAACAACACTGGACCCACGCGGGAAGGAGCTACTCGAACCCGACCGAACTAATGCTCGAGCACGACTTCCTCAAAGATCAAAGCTTGGAAGCACAATCACACGGGAAGATCGAAGCTCGAGCAAGGACACTGTTCATACACCGGTCCGAGCTATAGGGCCGAGTTGGCTGAAGACAAAAGGACCGACCTCACGAATGGTTGACCCACCGCTGACCTCTTTGGAAAGAGCTTGGATAAATGCCTCAGAGTCCCAAGAAGGCCCAGAGCGAAGGAACCACCGCCCAGCAAAGGGTGGTCGGACAAAAGATGAAGATCTCCTCCCTAAAAGATAAGATAAGATAACTAACTTATCTCAAAGGAAGATCATCAAGGCACTGCTATAAATACTCTGGAGCACCCAGGTATAACTCATACTCCAATTCTTCAAAAAACCTGCCAAAAGACCGTACTGACTTAAGCATCGGAGTCTCTTGCAGGTACCACCCCTTCCTACGTCAACAAGTCGGACGCAGCAGCCCAGTCCAGATCTAAAGATCTCATCTGAGATCGACCTCCCTGTTTCAGGTAACCATCGGAACACTGACCTTCCCAACGTGTGCATGCGCACAGGCCTGTGCATACGCACAGGTTGCAATTCCTCATTGGTGTCTGCGCGCACAAGCTGTGCTAGTGCTGTAAACAGAAAGCATTTCCTTGCCTGTGCATACGCACAGGTCTGTGCGTGCGCACAGGTTTAAAGTTTTGCAGGGTTGTGTGTGCGCACAAGGTTGTGCGTGCGCACAAGGCTGTGTGTGCGCACATACCAGAAATCATAAAATTCTGTAACTTTGCAGAATTTCAGATTTCGACACCAATCTTTGAATGATCATAACTTCCTCTACAAAAATCCAAATTTTACAAACTTTATATTGATTTGAAGAGTTTTTAATAAGCTTTAATTTCAAACAAATTTCAACAAATTTTGAAAATTGAGGCATAAGTTATGATCAGACAAAGTTCACCAAAAACTAATTTTTACCAAAAGTTCACAAATTATCAATCTCCCAATTTTCACAACTCCAATCAACCAAAGCAATACCAAACTCCCATCTACAACACAATATACCCTGTTAGGGTCACCTTTCACAAATTATACCAATTTTTTCATCACACTTCATCATTCTCAATCTCAATAATAAAAAATATATAACATTCCAAGCACATATCCACTAATCATCATTCTATCACTATCAATTTTCATCATCAACCCAACCATGATTCATATTAATAATCAACAATATTCATTCATCCAAATCCATCATATCTCAACTTCATCATTTAACCACATCAACAATATCAATTCATTATACCTCATCAACCAACCAATCATCAACAACATATAAATTTCCAAACCTATCCTATGGGTCACTAGCCTAAGTGTCCATGAATATTATATACTACATAGAGAAAACCGAAATCATACCTTGGCTGATTTTCAATATGCACCAAAACCCCAAATGAGTGCAAATCAAGCTTTCCAACACAATCCAAGCCACCAATCAACTCCAACAAGCATCAACTCAACTCCAAAGGCTTCCAAACTCACAATAATCAAGCTATGTACACACAAATTATAACTAATCAACCTTGAGTTTCATATATACACAAAATCACAAGAGATCAAGTATGCTCACCTTACCCAATGATGATTGGGACAAAACTCAATAATAATCAAGTGCTAGAGTGTACCTAAATAATCAAAATCACAAGAACTATTCATTCACCATAGCCAAAAACCGAATCTGTAATGGAAGGAAGAACTGGGCAAAAAATTGGAAATTATTACCACTTTGTTTAGATGAAATTGAAGAGCTTGACGAGAGTTTCGCGTAGCAACTGACGGCACACGAATCGGAGCTTCGTAGCTCAAGTTATAAGAGAAAGAAGGAGAAGATGAATAGTGAATGAAACCCTCACCTCTCCTCTCTTTTATTCCACGTTGCTGCTGCTAGAAATGGGTGAAAATGGCTGAGTTTGCCACTTAAGTGGCTTTATATATATTGGGCTTGGGCCCAACTTGGACCCGGTCCAACCTATTAGCGTTTTTAGCCCGTTTGGCCCAACTTTGGGCCAAACCTTTAAAATTAACAACCGGTTTTCGACTTCTAATATTTTTCTAAGGTTTTTGACTGTTTTAAATTTTTCTCATACAGTACCGGGTAGACTTGAACCGGTTCAACCGGTTCAACTACTGGTTCGCGGTCTTTTTCAGTTTTTTGCTGAAAATACATTTTCTGACTCAGAAAAACCTACTGAGTCCAAAAATCATATTTAAATCCTCAAATTCTCATTCTAATTTTTCGGAATCTAATTTGGGGAATATTAATTAACTAATTATGCGGTTAATTAGCTGCGGTTCTTACATTCTCCCCACCAAATAAGAAATTTTGTCCTCAAAATTTGGCTTTCCCATCATCATCCTTAAATGTTCCCTCAGCTTAAATCTACCTCTCACCATTGACTTCTGCATTCCTCCATGGGAGCTCAATACTCTATTTACATTCTTTAATCTTATTCATAGTGTCATATCTTAACCGAATTCAAGCCTATGACGTACTCATCCTTCTCACTCTTAGATTTCCTTAGTTCAACCTCAATACAACATTCACATTTCAATTCAATGCTCTCCAAATCTATCTTTCAAATAAATCAGTTCCTATTTCAATCTAAGCCCAAAGTCTTCTTGATTAAATATCGCAATCCCTATCTTTCCGATACAACATTTGCATTCAGTTATCACCCAATTCTAATTTATTTATCTACCCTCATCTTCACAGCTTAGCCCAACTCATTCTAATCTTACTTGCCACAATCAAACTTGGTCTTTAGAAAACCTTTACTTACATTACCCCACTAACTCTTCAAGTATTCAAGCCTAAGATACGTTTAGTCAACTTCCCACGACATCTACTCCTGACTATCATGTGCTATTGCATTCCACAAGCTTCCGCTGCGCTACTCTAATTTTTAGCCACTAATTAACTAACTAATCCAAATATCTAATCAAGTCATACATCATCCATCGGTTTACAAGACCTAGGCTTACTTCTGAACTTTCTCAACTTGACCCAAATAGGGTTTACGCTCACCCTAAGACTAATTCCTAACTTAGGGCCTTATAGCATCTCTATGCCTAATTCAAAGTCTCATCAAATTTTCAATCATAAACAACTTTCCATAGCCCTAATTACACTATTCGTCTATTCCCAACCATTCAACGCCTTCAAAGCCTAGTGACAGTTCTTATACTAACTACAACTTCACCGCCATCCACTCTTTCACACTCATAACACACTCAATCATTTCATAAACCTAAAATATTCTATTCCTCATTTTCTTCACTCATTTGACAGAATTTCAAGATCCACAATACCACCACATCATTTATTTCGTGTCTAATTATCCAATTCATTTACAATTTTACCAATGTATATGATTCAACCTCCCTAAGACATACTAAACAACTAATAAACTTTTACTTATCATAATCAATATCAATTACCACTCAATGTCAAACCTAATCAAGATTCAATCCTAAATTCATGCCCACTTATTTTTCTCTTTTTCTACTTACCTCTATACTTAAATGATTTATCCAGTACCAAATGTTACATCAATTATCCTAGAACCTACACGTAAAAACCAAAATTAAGGTGGATATCTCTAGGTCGTAGCTTACTCAAAAATCTTAACCTTTTAGTAGTTTCATCCATCTCTCAGGAGGCAGTCTTCTCTTTGTTCCACATCTTCATTATGAGCACAAATGCCGTAGGCTCTAGATCATAAGTCATAACGGCTTCAACTATCGTGATGCATAAATCTCTACATCCTGATGTTACATCGGAATGCACATCCAAGATTTTCCTATAAAACGTACCAATAGATCTTTAATAGTCCATGGGGTTCAAGTAGTGCAAACACCAGCGCTGTAGTTAATCTTTCTTTTAAGTTTCGAAGATTTTCCCTTATAATCTGACATTCGCACCAATGGGTACCTTTGTGTGTCAACTCAATCATCGGTAACGCCATTTGCAAAATCGAAGTTTCACAACTCCTCGTAAAGTCACACGCTCACTGGTTTCATTCTTCGTGTTCATAAGTTATATCTTAGGGAACTAATTTATTGATGGTTGCGTCTAAGAATTGCACATGATTATCAAAATGAGCTTAAGCTATCCGAAGGAATATCAAGCTCGAAGGAAAGTAAACAATTCTATAGGGTATCCGTAAGAAGTTAAAAAGATACATTGTTTTGGGATCGGATAGGGTTGTAAGAATTTAGAAAATGCATCAGAAAAAGAATTGGGAGTGCACCTCAAAATAGAATTGCAACCATGAAGGATATATTGGTCCCTTTCATTCGTATAAAACCTCACACCGTCATTAAGATCACCGTGCCTCCACAACATTACTCTAACTCGTTAGTCTCTAAGGATTTAATAAATAATGATTCCCTTACATCAACCAGAAATGTCCCCAAGTTCTGTCGACTGCAGTGGCAATACTTTATGCGACACAAGTGAGCTTGGTCCAAAAACTAATACTAAGTTTGACACCTTTATCCTCAAACCTTTCTCTCTATCACAAGCTACGAGTAAACGCGTTGTCCCAAAATCGCACAATACAGTTAAAGTTTTATAACCAATTATACACCTGCCTCTTATCTCAAGCAGCCGCATAGGGCATTCACAGCGGATACATGACTTTACTATTGGTTCTGACTTGCATTCTGATTTTTCCCCCGACGGCAATTCTTGGCAACGTGTCCAAGCATCCCACAAGTATAGCATCGACCATCTCCTTTCGCCAGGTGAAACTGGGCCTTGTTGTTTCTTCTAAAGTTTCTTTGACCGCGAGGATGTTGAGTGGCATGTCCGTCCCTTTTGAAAATCTGGCCTCTGGGTGAAAAATACTTTCCATGACCTTTGCCACTGGTACCGCCACGAATATCTCTCTCCAAAGTCGCCTCCTTGGCATAATCTTCAACAGTTGTTGCCCTGTCCACCAATTCAGAGAATCTCCTAATCTCCAATGGAGCCACAACACACATGATATCTTTCCTCAGTCCTACTTCGTATTTGACACATTTTCATCCCTCATAGGACTAAGGAGTACCCCGACTTATTCTCGAGGACATATAGAGTTCCTTGAACTTGCTGATGTATTCAGCTATAGTCATGGACCCTTGCTTCAGCTGTAAGAGCTCCAACTCTCTGGCCTCCCTTAATGATTCATGCAAGTACTTTTTGTAGAAAGCTTCTTGGAATAACGCCCATGTAATGTCCACCTTCTGTAGGTGTAGCGGTCGGCGCTCTCCTTGCCACCATTGCTGAGGTTCTCCCATTAGTTGATAAGCCGCATATTCAACGAACTGATTATTCGGGACTTGTTGAGTCTGTAATGCACCCTCCACAGCTTTGAACCAGTTGTCTGCCTCAGCAGGATTTATCGATCCATTGAAAATTGGTGGGTCAACTTTCAGAAAAGCAGCTAGAGTTCTTGGAACACCAACTAAGTTATCCCCAACACCTTCTTCATCTTCGCTTCTGACCGATTGCCTGGTTCGTCGCATAGCACGAGTAGTCCTCGCAGTGCTTGCTTGAATCATGTTAGCTAAGTTAGTCATCGCCACCATAAGTTCAGCGTGATTATCCGTCGATGGGTTACCCTCATAATCTCTCTATATAGGTGACTGACCTTGTCCGTGAGTAGCCATTAGGGTTCCTGTCTACACCAAACAATCGATATCAAGGTGATCAGTCTCAATATCGAAAGTCTAGTGCTTCAATTATCATAAACAGACACTCACAAACAGGCATGCTATGAAATATCAAGTAGATAACCTAATAGCATCAAAGAAAAAGACACACAGAGTATGCGATGAAGCACAATAGGTCCATCCATCAGGCTCACGAGGACGAACCGCTCCGATACCAATAAATGTAACACCCTAATTAGCTTAAGCTTTACCTTGCGTCGTAAAGCAAAGGTTAATCAAAGGTTACGACAGTTCTAAGCTCATACATATAATATATAGAAAGAATTAATATTATCTAGAAGCCTGGTGAAGGATATAGCTCAAAAACAGGATTTAAAAGCGCAAACGTACTATCGAAGCTACTAACTTAAAGCACAAGATGTAGATGTAATATAACAATAGATAATATTATAATAGCATAAGAATCTAGCCACGGTTTGCGGAGTTTAAGCCGGCTAGCCATATACAAACCAACAGAAACCAGACAGTAAAATTAGCTTATACAAGTTTTTCTCTCTCAATACAAGCCTCTAGGCCAAAAACAAAATGCAAAAGTGAGAGATATATAACAAAATAAATCAAAAAGACTCCAAGAGTAACAGGATCCTCCACTTCTGTCACCATCCAAGCGACTCACCGAGGTGGGTTGCGACCTGTATCTGAAAAACACAACAGAAATATGGTATGAGAACCGGAGGTTCTCAGTATGGTAACAGTTCCCAGTGATGTAGATATAAGACCTCGAGACGCCAAAGGCAATCTTAGACTTCATATCCATCACAAGATTTCAATCTTAAGGCATACTAAAATAGATAAGCGTAACTCAAACCTTAGCATAACCTAAAGCCTTAGCAGTATAAAATGGGTATTCTAACTTAAAGGATTCTCTAGTCTAACAGTTCTCTGCTATCCCACAGCCTTCACCAACCTATCCTCTGTGCGATCACATCACCACCGCCTTCGAAACCTCCTCAATTCCAGCAGAAAACACAGTTATATACAATGCAAGTAAGACACAAGTAGAAGCATATAAGGCAAGTAGTCAAGTAAGCAAGTAGACATGTTATTCAATTAGGCATACAATTTCAATTCAGCAAAGCAAACAAACAGGTAGAAGATGCATATGATGAATGCCTGTCCTATTGGCTGTGATATCACATTGTCGATTCAACTGCCAACCCGACATATCTCCATGGAGATGTCGCCCTTCGGAATTGTCATTGGGAACCCCCAAGATATAGTTCTCGGATCACTGTCCAGGGTTTTATGCCTGCACACTCTATTGATCCGAAGGGATGCGAGCAGGATACTCTTGCCACAGACCTCACATCTCAATGTAAGCGGGATTTAACCACCGTCCTTATGCTGCCGCCGTTACCTCGACAGGCGGGATCCAACCACCGTCCCTGCCGGGCGCATAGCGTCTCATCATTTCTTAGTATAAAACAGTAGTTTAGTAGTTTTTTAGAAAACATTTTCAATACATCAATGATTCATCATTGCACATTCGAGTCCTCGACTCATCTCAACCACTGTAAATCAACATTTCCATTCCGAGTCCGCGACTCATCTCAACTACTATCAATCAACATTTCCATCCCGAGTCCTCGACTCATCTCAACTATTGTCAATTCACATTTCAATTCCGAACTCAACAGTTCATCAGTTCTCATCTCATATATCAATCACTCTTCACATACCATCCATCAAACACATCCTCAGTACACCCGAAACCTAAGCCTCTGTTTTCTAATTTTTCATGATAATATATAACTAAAACTCTTAGGTTATTTTCCATGTTCTCATACTCAAAATTAAGACCAAAAGTCTTAAAATGGTGTCATAGAAGCTTACAATCTTGTTGGGAAGGTGAAATAGTTGGAAACAAAGTTTAAATTTAAGAAAAAGGATGTGTGCGTATGCACAGGGGTGTGCCCGCGCATGCCCTAGAGAAGTTTTAAAACATGTGCGTATGCACAGGTACCAAAATTCACAATGTCTGTTCGTTCGCATAACCTGTGCTAGCACCCTCAACAAACTGACCTTCCCAACGTGTGCGTGCGCACAGGGCTGTGCGTACACACAGGCTACAATTCCTCATTGGTGTGTGCGCTCACAAGCTGTGCTAGCGCTATAAACTGAAAGCCTTTCCCTGCCTGTGCATACGCACAGGTCTGTGCGTGCGCACAGGTTTAAAATTTTGCTGGGTTGTGCATGCGGACAAGGCTGTGCGTGCGCACATACTAGAAATCATAAAATTCTGTAACTTTGCAGAATTTCAGATTTCGACACCAATATTTGAATGATCATAACTTCCTCTACAAAAAATTCAAATTTTGCAAACTTTATATTGATTTGAAGAGTTTTTAATAAGCTTTAATTTCAAACAAATTTCAACCAATTTTAAAAACTGAGGCATAAGTTATGATCAGACAAAGTTCACCAAAAACCAATTTTTACCAAAAGTTCACAAATTATCAATCTCCCAATTTTCACAACTCCAACCAACCAAAGCAATACCAAACTCCCATCTACAACACAATATACCCTGTTTGGGTCACCTTTCACAAATTATACCAATTTTTTCATCACACTTCATCATTCTCAATCTCAATAATAAAAAATATATAACATTCCAAGCACATATCCACTAATCATCATTCTATCACTATCAATTTTCATCATCAACCCAACCATGATTCATATTAATAATCAACAATATTCATTCATCCAAATCCATTATATCTCAACTTCATCATTTAACCACATCAATAATATCAATTCATTATACCTCATCAACCAACCAATCATCAACAACATATAAATTTCCAAACCTATCCTATGGGTCACTAGCCTAAGTGTTCATGAATATTATATACTACATAGAAAAAACCGAAACCATACCTTGGCCAATTTTCAATATGCACCAAAACCCCAAATGAGCACAAATTAAGCTTTCCAACACAATCCAAGCCACCAATCAACTCCAACAAGCATCAACTCAACTCCAAAGGCTTCGAAACTCACAATAATCAAGCTATGTACACACAAATTATAACTAATCAACCTAGGGTTTTATATATACACAAAACCACAAGAGATCAAGTAGGCTCACCTTACCCAATGATGATTGGGACAAAATCCAATAATAATCAAGTGCTAGAATGTACCTAAATAATCAAAATCACAAGAACTATTCATTCACCATAGCCAAAAACAGAATCTGTAATGGAAGGAAGAACTAGGCAAGAAAATGGAAATTCTTACCACTTTATTTAAATGAAATCGAAGAGCTCGACGAGAGCTTTGCGTAGCAACTGACGGCATGCGAATCGGAGCTTCGTAGCTCAAGTTATAAGAGAAAGAAGGAGAAGATGAATAGTGAATGAAACCCTCACCTCTCCTCTCCTCTCTTCTATTCCACGTTGCTGCTGCTAGAAATGGGTGAAAATGGCTGAGTTTGCCACTTAAGTGGCTTTATATATGTTGGGCTTGGGTCCGGTCCAACCCGTTAGCGTTTTCAGTCCGTTTGGCCCAACTTTGGGCCAAACCTTTAAAATTAACGCCCGATTTTTTACTTCTAATATTTTTCTATTGTTTTTGACTGTTTTAAATTTTTCTCACTCAGTACCAGGCAGACTTAAACCGGTTCAACTGGTTCAATTGTCGGTTCGCAGTCTTTCTAGGTTTTTACAAAAAATACATTTTCTGACTCAGAAAAAGCTAATAAGTCCAAGAATCGTATTTAAATTCTCAAATTCTCATTCTAATTTTTCGGAACCTAATTTGGGCAATATTAATTAACTAATTAGGCGGTTAATTAGTCGTGGTTCTTACAATTTGAGCAATGCCATCCGGGTCTATTGTTGAATTTCCTTCTTCATCCTCCATAACACACGCCTTATTCCTCCTTGATCTTGATTTTAATTTAGAGTGGAAGAATTTAGTGTTTCTATCTCCCCAATTCAGCCATTGAATCCTGAATTTTTCTCTCCAATACCGTTCCTCATCCTCCACAGCCTCTTCAAGTTCTGCTTCTAATGTCTGAATCTTTGTAGGATTAACATGACTTCCTTTTTTGTATTCAGCAACCAGCTGTTCCTTAATGTCTAAAATTCGGACTTGGGAATTAGTGGGGGAGTTCCTTTTCCAGTCCACCAACTGATGCCTGCTGTTTTTTAGCTTTCCAACCAACTTAAATATTAGAGATCCAGAGATTTCTATTTTTCATGCTTCCTTGATTAATGACACCACCTCCTCCTTTTCACACCATCTTTCTTGGAAGCAGAATCTTCTTTTAAATCTCCTCTGTTGTCGATCGCCGCTTAACAAAATGGGTTTGTGGTTTGACCCAATGCAATTTAAATGCGTCACGAATGCATTCGGCCAAGCCACTCTCCACTCATTAGTGACTAGCACCCTAATTAGTCTCTCTTGTATTAGGTTACCTCCAAATTGATGGTTGCTCCAAGTGAATTTTCCTCCTTCAAAGCCCATATCCACCAACTCACCCTCATTGATAAAGTCATTAAATTCTTGAATTGAGGATTCTGCTTGTTTCGACCACCTTCCTTTTCATGATGGAATCTGATTGCATTAAAGTCCCCTATCACAATCATCTTTTCGTCCCCAATTTGAATTCTTTGCAGTATTCTTTCGAATTGTTCTCTTCTTCTTGTTTTTTCTGTGGCTAAATAAACTCCAATTGCCTCCCATTGTTGATTAGATTCCACATGGTGACACTTGAAGTGAATAAAGAAACTTTCCTGCTCAATAACTTGCAAATTAATGCCTTCCTTCCATGCGACTGCCATGCCTCCTGCCTGACCCACCGGATCCACCGTGAAACAATTTGTAAAACCTGCCCTCCTAATAACCCTCTCCACTGTCAAAGCATTGTTTTTAGTTTCACATAGAAACAATGCTTCGGGAGAATGGGATATTGTGATCCCTTGGATGTTGTGAACTCTCAGGGGGTTCCCCAAGCCCCGACAGTTCTACATCAGCATCTTCATCTCTCCCTGGGTGCCATATGTTGGGTGGCACCTGCTCCCATGCTTGATGATGTATCCACTACTTGACACTATCTCTTCCTATTCGTCATGTCTTGCAACCCCATATTGCTCTTCTTGGATCCTGAGACCGATTTGAGAGTTGGTTTCCTTCAGGCTAACTGTTTCAACTTCAGCTTGGTGCCTCCATTACCCTCTTCCCTTCGGCTTGTTGCTTCGAAGGTGAATAAACTATTAGAATTTGCATCTTCTATCAAATTCTCCTCCCTTTCCTTGTTTTGTTTTCTTCTTTCTAGCCCTGGGTCACTCTCTCCCACTTCCTCCTGTTCTCCTCCCCTTTCTGTGATTTGGTTTTCTGGTTTGAAACCTATCTCAGCTCCACTATTTTGTGAATTGCCTTCTTGAACTGATAAGCTAGCAAATGCACGTTTTAGATTTATTGGTGTAGGCTTCCTTGACATTTGTCTCCTCTCCTCCTCCTTTTTTGGTTTGTTGGGGTTTTGGTTCTCCTTTGGATTTTCTATTTTCCTCCCCACTTTGTTCAGCTCTCAGCCACGAACCCCATTGTTCCTCCTTTGACTGTCCAACCACTGTATCCTCCAAATTTCGCTGGCAATTTCTCACTTCATGACCAATAAAACCACAATAATAATAAAAGTCACCGATACGTTCGTATTTCAGGTTCACCTCCATTACTTTCTAATTATTGCCTGAAATTTTAATGGATCTTCTTAGTGGTTTTGTGATGTCCAGCATCACTTTCGTCTTCAGCAATCGGTCCTCCTTATCCCTTATTAAAAACAGATCCGTCTCTAGCATGCTCCCACGTGTTTCTCCTACTTTGTTGCCCAGGTTTCTTATTTTGCATTGTTCTGGTAACCCCCATAGCTGAACCCATGTTGGAACCGTTGCAAACTCCTCATCTTTAATCTCTAAGTCCTCATTCCACCTTCGTAGATTCAAAATTTAATTTTTGAAAAGGTAAGGTGCACCTCTTTCAATCCTAATCAAGTCTGTTTCATTGTCGAAGAAGAATTGGAACAAGTTCCCTCGATGATCCATGACTTTGAAACCTATCGGTTGGCTCCAGATCACATATAAAGCTGCCTCAATAGTCCTTGGACTAATTTTTCGATCTGAAAACAGCTTGCCTACAAGACTCCTCGAGTATTTTTCTATCCCATTCTTTATGTCCTCATCATTGAACAGAATGACTGTTTTTTCATCTGTCACAGTAGCATTGGTAGCATAAATTCGACCAGTAACATGTGTTACCATTGTTCTCTAGTAGCCTTCTATGAAACAACCTCACAATTAAAAATTCTCCTAAAAAAAATTCTAACAGAACAGAATACACAAACAAACCCTAAAAAATATAGCACTTTCGTGAAAAAAGGAGATTATCGTATGCGTAAATTAAATCTAGTTTCGTTGATGATAACAACGTTCGTATATAAGAGTAGCCTATACGGTAGTGTGACAAGTAATAATGGGTATCGTTTATATAGTGTTCCAGTAAATTAAAAACCGGAGCACCCGTTCAAAGTAAAAATAATTCATTAAGATTATTAGATGATATAAATCTAAAAATTGATATTAAAAATAAGTATTATAAAGTAATTTGTAGATATCGTAGGTTAAAATGTAGGGATATATATATTAAATGACTAAATTAGACACTTTATATATTATAAAGCATATATACATTTAGAATAATTACTTTTATACAATTTACAAAAATGAACAGAATAATCATTATTTAGTGGAAAATGTATTTTAAATAACTAATATATGCTTTAGAAATAAATTCAGTTTTATGTTGCAAAATGTAGTAGTCTCTCCACTGTCCACTCATCCCTTAGCTTCAGACTTGATGAGTGATGAAACAAATCAAACAAACTTTATGACTTCCAGCACCCAAGCTTTACGTTTTATTTTGTTGCACGAAATTAAAATGATGATGATCTTCTTCATCGATGGTAACAACAAACATATAGGAGTATAGTGTACGGCCTGAGTGACAAGTAACAAAGACTCAGGTCAAAACTGGTTGCCATATGCTTCGTAAGTCAATGCTGAGTAAGATAATGAAAACCTATTATCACTGTGACCTTAATATATATACACTATTATATTGCTTGTCATCACATTGGACTTTGATGCTGCTGTCTATATATATTTATACTGACTAAGTCTCCCCAGGATTGTAATTGCATGAATTAGTCTCTCTAATAAGTAATAATTACCCGTTACTTGATTTGGAAATGAAATCAACATAAGCTGCTTCCACTGCCCGCGCTTTACGTTTCTTACCACAAATTTTGTCCCTAATAATATTATAAAATTATAAATTTTTTAAAATTATGTTGACTTAGTTATGATAAATAAATAATTCTACAGATAAAAAATATAAAATAGTTTATAATTATATTTTTTTAATTTTTAGTAACTTAAAATCTTTAATAATTGAATCAGAACTGAATTTTTTAACAATTTTTTCTCAATGTAAATAATCAAACTATCTACGATAAAGTCGCTCCCATCTTGTTTCTTAACATTGTCTTTATTATTTTCATTATATTGTTGAAAATAATCGTTCTGTAGTAACGGTAGAAATTGGAAGAGTTAATATTAGACGAATTAATTTATCAATCAAGTAATACACTTTTGATTTTTTTGTTTCTGCTAAACATCTACACAGTTCATGAATGGTTGACAAATTCTTTATTTCTATATAGTATCAAAAATAAAATGCTGAAACTGAAAAGGCAAATTAATCTTCTCTTGTTCAGTAAAATTTTTGGAATAGTAGCTGTCAACAAGAGTAGAAATCTTACCAATGTCAAAATTTTTGTAAGCATCCTTAGGCATGAGAATAGAGCTCAGGCTTAGTAGATAATTTAACTTTTGTAATTACTTATCAATTGTGATTAAAAATATCTCCATCTCTAAAATAATATGATTTTTTTGCTGATACGAACGTCTTTGCCTTGCAACATAAGAAGCAGTTAAATTAGGAATTAGAATATCATATTGCTCACAATTATTTTTTATTTTTAAAAAAGTTCTACTAATTTTTTTATAAAAAATGCCATGGCCCCTTATTATCTCAACTAAGCTCCAGCCTGATCGCCGAGTAAAAATTCTCGTTGGTTAAGAAAAGAAAATCAACTCACAACCTTTTAGTTATATTTTTTTTTATAAAAATCTTATCGACTTGTTTAATGGTTATCACGTGAAAAGTTTAATTCTTTATTAATTAATTTTAAAAAAAATACTATTTGTACATTAAAATCAGACACTAATATTTTCTATTTCTTTTTCAGTCCTTTTAGATACATTTTTTACATTAATAAAGGTATTTTTGTTGCTCAATTTTTTTATTTAAAGATAAAAAATTTATTATCTTTTATTATTCTTCAAAATACATAAGTATCATTTCTTAATCCATCATAATTTGTAAAAAAATTTTTAATTAAGACCAAATTTATACTCATTCTTTCTATTCTTATTTTTCAAAACATTCATTTGAATATCAACATACTATTTGATGAGCGCTTAGAATTGGTTAAAAAAATCCTACCTCGCAGTATATTGTATCATATTCAACTTCATAAATTATGCGACAACAAATACAATTTAAACATATAAACGACACAATTTAAAAGATAAAACATAAATAAGAACCATAACCAATATCATTTATAAGGGTGTTCAAATCTAAACCGATTTAAATTAAACCGCTCATCCAATTCGATCCAAACCGAAAACTAATTAAAACCGCACTAATTCGGATTTGATTGGATTCTATTTTTTGCAAACCGCTGGATTGGATCGGATTTCGGATCTACTTTTCATAACCGATCCAATCCAATCCAAATCGCACAATGTGCTATAATATTATTATTTTATTATTATATTTATAATTATACTTATAACATGTTCAATTTGTTATACATTTTTCTATTATTCATGTATTATTATTATTTAATAAATATTTTATGTTCAAAATGTTATTTATTTATTTATTTTAACTAACCTATAATTTTATTTCTATTATGTTATCGTTAGCTTTTTAAGATATTGTTAAAACTTGTTATGTCATTGTTGATTATTTAAAATTTGATGTTAAGACTTGTTATATATATTTGATTTTTTCATTTAAAAAACTGCAAATCCAAACCGATCCAAACTGCTTGTAATTGGATCGGATCGGATTTCCAAAAAAATTTCATCTAATCCAAACCGCACCGCACATAAATTTAAGCGTTTGGATCGGATGATTTTTTTTTATCTTAAAACCGAACCAAACCGCACCACGAACACCCCTAATCATTTATGTAAAAATTCTTTGATTTATTGTGTTAAAATAATTTATTTCTTAGATAAAAAAATTATTTTACAAAAATATAAGTTATCATTTTTCAATGCTAATGAAAGTCTATAAAATTTAAAAGACACCGTGCACAAAAAGATGAGGAACTTAAAGATTTAAAAACACTACTATTTTAACCTTTGATTTTATTTATTTATTGATTAAAAAAAAAGAAAAAGAATAAATGTCCAAAATCTCTCATCAAACTTATTTTTCAAAATGAAAAAAAGAAATACATAAATAAAAATAAAATTTTTTTTCAACTTGAACTATCCTTCAAATCTCTTAACCACTACCTTTTAATTTGAATCCTAACTTAATTTAAAGAAAGCACTTTAGACGACGTTATTTTTTGCTTTCGGATGTTACTTTTTGCTTTACCTTTTATTTGAAATGTAAAGCAAAAATATAATCTACTTTTAATATACCATTTGAAAATAAAGAGTAGTATTCCAAAAATACTTTCTAATGTGCCTCTAAATTTTTTTCAACCTATCAAATTCAACAAATTATGTGACTTATACTACTACTAAAAATATCTATCCAATCAACAAAGACATGAAATTAAAGAAGTATAGAGTTGTACAATAACAATAAAAAAAGAGGTCAACTCAAACAACAACTCCAAAAAATCAAAAAAGCATTTGTGTGTAGAAAATACAAATTTCTAATAGCCTCATACCACTCTAATCTAGCTCTATATTAAAATTTTAAAAAACATGAATTCTCAAAGGGTGTTTACAGTCGACAGATACTCTCTTCCTCTTTTTTTCTCTTTCTTAATTTCCAACCATAATTAAATCATGAATCCTAGTGGATAAGCTTACGGCATAATGAATTATTTTCAAAAATGACACAGGTAAAGTAATAACTTTAATGGTTTGAAAAAAAGGTGATATGAGTAATATAATTATATAGGTGACTTAACAAATATACAAATAATTATTCAGAATCACAAAATCAAAATATAAAAAAAGTGCTTCATCACATATACTTGACCATCCGACAAAATCATAGGCCTCTGAACAGTAATTTGTATTTTGCACTTCTGTCAATACACAAGATAATTTGTATCAAATTTGGCATCACTGACCAAGGAAAGAAAATGTATAATTGGCACATATTAAATGAAATAACAGTTCAAAAAATAAAAAGGACAAAATATAAGACAAACTACAAAGAGCCAAACATTAAATACAAAAAAATTCAGGAATAGATTAAAGTGAGAATGAGATAAGGACACAACATGCTAAATTTCACATGTTTAAGAGTTACAAAACACAACAAAAAAAACACCCCAAAGCAACCCAAGAACAATGCATTTAAAACAAAAGATTAGACTATAATATATTAATTGAGGCATGCTTGGAACACAAGAACTCACAGATTCATCAATTAAAATCAACATCGTAGAATTTGAGAAGAGCTGACCACTGAAATTGGAAATAGTCCAAAGCGTAATCACCCTAACCTTAAGACTCAATGTTTCCTTTTCAAGATTAATCTTATTTATCATATCCATGGGAGTTCTCATTTTGAAATGGGATGAAAGGGATGAAGGAAAACCATACTACAATTAATAAAACAAACTCTATTAAAAAATACAATGGACTAGATAAAAGTGAAAAAATTCTGAATCAACCAATGAAAGATAGTAACCCAATCTCAAAATTAAATGTAAATGGAGCAAAAATATAACATCTCTCTTACCTAATACCCAATTATCTATCTCATTTTTATTAGTTCTAATGCTTATAATATGAAGTGAGATTATTTTCTTAAACTCAAATTGGTCATAGACATCAAATATTAATAAATTTATAGATCAATTGCCAATGCTTAATACGCCACAATAACTTAACTCAATCAACTTTAAACCAATAAAAATCGATATCATGCAAAGTGTCACCTCATAAAAATGCTTTCACAATACATGTTTCAGATGGCAAAAATACATAAATAAAAGGTGAAATAAAAAAGAAACACAACAATATTTCATCTAATCTACATCCGACACATGCATAACTCTAAATCCCAGACCTACAGAACTTATTCAACCTAATTCCTAAATTGTGAAAAATAACATACTAAATTCTTTTAGGAAATATGAATAAAAAACAGTGAACATTCCATACACACAAACTAACCCTTTAATATTGGAACAAAATAAAGCCAGAAAAAACTAAAATGAGCGAAGCCAAAAAGCAAATTCTAAAAGCTAACCTTTAAAAAATAAACAGAACGGGCGAAACTTAAACTTACCTACAGAAAGTGATCCACACTAAAATTTTTCACCGTAAAACAAATGATCCTCAAGTTGTTGTCCTCCTCCATACTCTACACTTCATAATTTTAAAACCTGTATATTTGTCTAGTGATTGAAAAATTTTCAACATAAATTCTCATTTTCTTGAGTAGCAATAGGCATTTTAATAAAAGAGAATGCATTAAAATCAAAAGAAAGCCAAAACACAGGATGTTCTTTGTTACTTTTATTTGAAAACTGGAGTATCAAATTGAATCTATTTAGAGTAATCAAATTCTTCAGCTACTGAAAACAACTGTTTCATTGTTTAAAATCCGTTTTTCATTTTTTTGAATTTTTGGCTTTTCAGGTGGTAAAAAAATTGGCAAAAAAAAATTATACGGTATAAATTCATCAAATTTGGAGAATGGAAAGATCTTATTTTTCTAGAGGTTGTTGCAAAAAACGGCGTCAAAATTCGACCTCTAGAGCACTTTTCTTGAGTATGTCTCCTCACGGAAAAGGATGTCTACCCGTGGCACTTTAGTAATGGCTCGGCAGCCTATTATAGGGGGGAGGGGTGTCGTGCTGCTGAAACTCGAGTTGCCCAAAGGCTTGTTGGGCGCAATGCCAGCAAGATGACATAAAAGGATAACTTTCATTATTGCATCTACCTTTCAAGTTTTAGTAGTAATTTAATTTACAAAAGTTACATGTAATAAAATGAGTACATGATTTCAAATCATAAATTATGCGAGATACCTTTTTTGTTAATTATAAGGTGTAAGCAAGGAATATCCTTATGCAATCTCAGGAACCATGTTTGTCCTCTATCAAGCATTTCTTTTTCATTAGATTCTGCAAAAGCATTTTGATAACAGAGCCATAAAAAACAAACTTCCTTTCCAACTTCTGCATAATTGTTTCAATAAAAATAGATAAGACATCTATTTGTAAAGCAAATATGCATTAAAAATATAAAGTAAATAATTTCTTCTGTAATATTCCATGTTTTCGAGAGAAAATAATGTCATTTCTAAATTATTCCAATACACAAGGCCCATCGCACATACCCAATAATATCAGTATCAATTTTGCTTTTTGTTCTTTTCTTCCACATGTGTATCTAATATATATCACTTGCACAAATATTTAGCCGAATTCCAATCAGATAGTAACTGATTGTCAAATTTAATTGAACAAATCATGAACATTTTTGCACCAATACAAATGGGAGTTCCATAATATTCAATCACCAACCAATTTTTCATTTTCATTCAAGAAAAAAGAAATGAAGACCACATTGCATAAGACTAACTATTGAACCAAATTAAAGACGATAAAAAGAATTCAGAGACAAATAAAAAAAATCCTGATCTCAGGCTTTGAAACTACAAAAATTCATCCAACTCCCCCTATTGTTCCTTTTTGCTAGAGACCCCAAAAAACAAAGTAATAAAATAAATTTCATCTCAGATTATAAAAAGTGAGAGACTGTGAATTTAATGGCCAAAGAACATTAAACCAGTTAGAATCAACGTTTACAGAAGATAGTGTATAAATTACCTAAATTCTTTGATTTTGGACATCAAGAAGGGTTATTAAATAATTACTACTAACATACATGTAAAAAATAGCCTGGGAAATCTTCTAAGCAAAGAAATCAAATAAATTTTATATCAAAAAATACTTTAAACACCTGAAAAAAATAGAAAAAAAAAAGAATAAAAAATTAAATTCAAACAGAATAAAAAAATTAAATAAAAAAAGATTAGCAAAGAAACATATGAATTAATAATAATAAGTTCAAATTACACTAACCAATATAACTTATCCCCTTACAAAGATACTTATGAATGACGAAATTAAAACAAAAGCAAATGAACAAACCTTCAATTTCTCATGAGCTTCATTCATTAAATTTTCCAGCATTCCTTTATTTGGTGAGTATTATTTATATAATTGAAATATGATCAAATAATAACCATGTGTTTAGATTGAATGCTAATTTATAGAAAGTAGTAACAAAAGAGTAAGAATAATAACACTTTTTATATTAAAAAATATTGCTGCATTGTTTCTTTTATATGATTGAATTCATTTGCTTAGCTTAAGATTTTAGAATAGCAAAAATAAATCAATAAAGCAATTAAAAGGTAGCAGAAATACTTACAACAAATGCCTTGGACTCAAATTATTTTTTATTTGCATGTTCTCACAGATTCACTAAAGAGTATTGCCTACTCATCATATCTATTGAAATCAAATGTTGTTCACATAGTGTAAGACCTTGAATATGCCACATCTGAGTATTTGCAACCTATAGAAATTGTACAATGATAAAAATGAAATTTTCATGTATCAATATTCAAAGAATTGAAAAAGAAGCTCACACATTGTTGGATCAATAAAAGTAATGAACTCGACACAAAAGCAATCTCTTCAACAAAGAAAACGACCATGCGACAAAAAACGCAGAACAAAGAATAAAAAGAGCATTTTTTTCCCATAAATTGAGAAGTTATTTTATCTTTTAATTAAAAATCTTAAAAGTTCTTTCCCTCTATCAATAAGTAGGGCACAACTATAACCCATTAACCACAATTATAAGGAAGCTAAGGTAACATAACTATATGATGTTAGATCTACGGTCTATAGTTCAACAAACCAATAAAACAAGCAAACAACATAACCATATGAACGTTCTCAGCAATAAAAACAACAATTAAATTAAAATAAAAAGATAAAATGAAGCAAATCAGCTTAAACAAATCAAAATAAGATTTTAGGTGAAGAAATAACAGTGCACTATATTCCATCAGCATAAGAAGTAAGAAAAAGTTCTAGATGTACTTTTCTAGTGGCTTGCTCTGCAAGGAGCTCCTGCTTTGATCTGACCTAAATCCAAACACACACACACATGAAACAAACTAAAAGAAGGAAAACAAATGTTTTGAAATAAAAACAGAAGATTAGGGAAAAAATTAATATTTTTTATTTTGAAATTAAAAAATTTACCTTTGCCTCACAGTCGATAACATCTTCAATGGTAAGATATCTACCATCATTCTTCTCTTCCAGCTCCAACAGTGAATCTCTTCACCGATTAACTTTCCGGCGTCACGACCTTGCTACCAAGCTGCTTCCTCTTCGCTTACAGCAGCATGATTTAGTGCATCTAAAACCGACAAATTCAACTCAATTCATATCATTCACATAAAAATGACAAATTCAACTCAATCCATTTTGGCCTATGATTAACACCCAAAAGGGAAAGTGTTTTGAAAAAAAAAAACATTTTTTAAAAAATAAAATGTAGTTTGTTTTGAGTATACCTTGTTTTGTTTAAATCTTTTATGTCTTCAATGCTGATGTTAGTCCTGCATGCCCTCCATTAGACCTCGACCACTTCCATCCATCAAAACCAAAGGTCCATTCCTGCAAACTAATCATAAAGCAAGCAAGTTTCATTAAATTGCAGCTAAATGGTAAGCAAAGGTGACGCAATGAATAGACAACACTACCACAATAAAAATACTTCTTCAACAAAATAACCTCTGAGGTTTTAGCAGCAACACAAACTTCATCTTCTTTAATGAATTTAATGAATATGAGCCTTTTTCGCAGTCCCTCCTTCTACCACTCCTCCTCCCTCCGTGACAAATTTTATTGCAAGTAAAAAGTTATTAAATTGAAGACTATATATGTCAAATCAGCTGATTTGAGCCCTGAAACAGTAAAAATCAAGGGTAACATCACTCTAAAGGGAAAGAATTTGCCACTTTGATAATATAAATACAATACATTTTTATTTTTTAAAATTTCATGAATATCAACATTGAAAGTAAATATCTTGCTTTTAAAAAGGTACAAATACCAATATATAATTCCAAACCACTCTTGAGATCCTATCAAATCACCGCACTTGCTGAAAGCACAAATATTTTCTATCTTCTTTCTGCAATTACCTTTTCTTCCACTTTTCCCAAATCAGATCAACACCCCAGCCACATTTCCATGCGAAACAAAAATGTATATAGAATTTGGATAAAAAAGATAGAGAGTTGGTCTTGTATTATTATCATTACCGGCCTACATAATACCAAAACCATTTCTTGAAGAGACATGAAGATTAATTTGGAGACTATATTTTGCAATGAACAAAAATGATACAGCTTGATGTTGTTGGTATAATGCGAAATCAGCATGACTTACCCAATGAAATGGGGAAGATTCAAGGCACAGAGGCGACGCCGCAAATTACCTATACCAACTACCAGAATGGTTAGATTTCTTCCAAAGATCATAAAGGCAGAGGTTTTTTTTACCGCGACAGCACATACGGAAACCAATCTTCTTAACCTTGCTAAAATTAAACCTCTAGAACATCTGAAGCCATCCAGAAATAGAAAACATACCAAACCTCAAATCAAAGACAACGAAAACAGACAGGAAATCATAAATCAAAGAGATTAAAGACCCAGTCCCAGACAAAGAAATAAATCGAGAGAATACCTTCACGGGGGAGCACTGGTTGAGATCTCGACCCAACATGTATCACCAAGGCTGTTGACGTTCGAGAGCACATCAACCACGCAACAGATATCTTAGTCGCTCAGCATCGCCGGCATTTCACCAGCTGAAACTAACAGCACCATCGCCGTGATTGTGATCTGAGACGAAGATTCCACCCAGCTCGGTGAGTTAGGGTTTCCAGATGGGGGTTGACGAAAATGGTGTTTAAGAGATGGCGTTCCAAATGGAGATATATGGCTTACTGAAATGAGGTTTTGAGAACCAGGGAGAGCCGTAAAGAGAGCGTGGATGGGCAGCGATTATATGGACCAGAATGAGTTTGTGGGCTATGGAGGAGAGAACGAAGCAGAAGAGGGGATTTAGAGTTTCAAAAGGGAGAGAGAGGGATTGGAGTGAAAGATAGATAGATAGATAATAGGAGGAATTTTTTATTCTGGTTAATTGAGAGAATGACGCGTGGCTTCAGGAGCCACGGTCATTATACAAGTAATAGATTACAAATTTAATACATGTTCTTTATAATTTTATAAATTTATTTGAATATATTATTTTATTTACTTTTATTTTTCATATAAATTTTTCTACTATGTGAGAATCTATCTATCTATCTGTTTTGAGAATTATCTGAAATGGTGATTTGAGCCTGAACGTGAGGTCCAGACTCTTTTTGAGGTAGCATTTGACCTGTGCTGGTGCCGAGGTGCCGCCGTCTGAGTTCTTCGTGAGGAGGTAGGGGTGGTACCTGCAAGAGACTCTAATAATTAAGTTAGCAAGGGTTTAAGCAGGTTTTCAGTAGATTGTGTTCTGAATATACCTGAGATTTTTAGTATCAAACATTTAGTATATTTATAGTAGAACAGATAACCACATTTTTAGAGTAGTTCCACCTTTGATGGTGGATGACCGTTTTCTTTATCTTGAAAATTTGTTGAGATCTCCCTTCTAGATAAAGTAGAGAGATAGTAGGAGATATTTCAAAAGGTAGTTACTTATTCGGATAAGTAGGATTGATGCACCCTTGTCGTGCCCGACCTCTATGAGGTTGGGTAAGTAGATGAGGCTACCTTTTTGGGTGGGTTCTTATTCTTAATAGGTATGGCTTTATATTTTTGGGTCAGGGTATGAACAGTGCCCTACTTGAGTCCGACCTTTCATAAAGTTTGGCTCAAGCATTTTGTGGCTTCAGTTTTCTTCGGTGGGTATATCGCCTTTAAGAGGTTGGGTACTCAATGCGTTTTTTTTTTATTTTGAAACGTTGTGCCACCTAATGACACGACGTACATTACGTTGCATTTTTTTTGGGATTCGTGTGTGTCATTAATGAAGGATGCGAAATGTCACTTCTGCCCATAGTATCTTATAAATACTTCCTTCTTCCCTCTTTCTTTTCTTTTTCGCTTCTAAAATGTTAGCATTCTTTCCTCTTTCACTTCCTTCTTTCTTGCACTTTGTTCCAGCATTCAAGATTTCTCCATCTTTGAAACTTTTTAGAAGATTTCGTTCGCGCTTTGGGAGAGGATCATTCGGATTTTTGTAGTTTGTATCGCTCCTCTATTTTTGCGCTCCTTCAAAGTTGGTGCTTTTATCCCCTTTTTGTCATTTTTCTGTATTCTGAGTGGTATTCGCGTGTCAATAAATGGTGGTTTTGACATGTTGCTTGTGATTGTAACTTTGGCTTTGGGATTTTGCGTTATGAGAATCTTATTTTGGTTGTTGAAAGAACTTGCCGTTGTTGTAATTTTGAATTTGGGATTCTATATTGCCCCCAAATTATGCCATTTTCGTATAGAAGATGGCCTCGTTTCTATATGCGAGAGATATCGTATAACTGTTTGTACTCTGGGAGGGTTTCAATGACGCGTGGCTTCAGGAGCCACGGTCATTATACAAGTAATAGATTACAAATTTAATACATATTCTTTATAATTTTATAAATTTATTTGAATATATTATTTTATTTACTTTTATTTTTCATATAAATTTTTCTACTATGTGAGAATCTATCTATCTATCTGTTTTGAGAATTATCTGAAATGGTGATTTGAGCCTGAACGTGAGGTCCAGACTCTTTTTGAGGTAGCATTTGACCTGTGCTGGTGCCGAGGTGCCGCCGTCTGAGTTCTTCGTGAGGAGGTAGGGGTGGTACCTGCAAGAGACTCTAATAATTAAGTTAGCAAGGGTTTAAGCAGGTTTTCAGTAGATTGTGTTCTGAATATACCTGAGATTTTTAGTATCAAACATTTAGTATATTTATAGTAGAACAGATAACCACATTTTTAGAGTAGTTCCACCTTTGATGGTGGATGACCGTTTTCTTTATCTTGAAAATTTGTTGAGATCTCCCTTCTAGATAAAGTAGAGAGATAGTAGGAGATATTTCAAAAGGTAGTTACTTATTCGGATAAGTAGGATTGATGCACCCTTGTCGTGCCCGACCTCTATGAGGTTGGGTAAGTAGATGAGGCTACCTTTTTGGGTGGGTTCTTATTCTTAATAGGTATGGCTTTATATTTTTGGGTCAGGGTATGAACAGTGCCCTACTTGAGTCCGACCTTTCATAAAGTTTGGCTCAAGCATTTTGTGGCTTCAGTTTTCTTCGGTGGGTATATCGCCTTTAAGAGGTTGGGTACTCAATGCGTTTTTTTTTTATTTTGAAACGTTGTGCCACCTAATGACACGACGTACATTACGTTGCATTTTTTTTGGGATTCGTGTGTGTCATTAATGAAGGATGCGAAATGTCACTTCTGCCCATAGTATCTTATAAATACTTCCTTCTTCCCTCTTTCTTTTCTTTTTCGCTTCTAAAATGTTAGCATTCTTTCCTCTTTCACTTCCTTCTTTCTTGCACTTTGTTCCAGCATTCAAGATTTCTCCATCTTTGAAACTTTTTAGAAGATTTCGTTCGCGCTTTGGGAGAGGATCATTCGGATTTTTGTAGTTTGTATCGCTCCTCTATTTTTGCGCTCCTTCAAAGTTGGTGCTTTTATCCCCTTTTTGTCATTTTTCTGTATTCTGAGTGGTATTCGCGTGTCAATAAATGGTGGTTTTGACATGTTGCTTGTGATTGTAACTTTGGCTTTGGGATTTTGCGTTATGAGAATCTTATTTTGGTTGTTGAAAGAACTTGCCGTTGTTGTAATTTTGAATTTGGGATTCTATATTGCCCCCAAATTATGCCATTTTCGTATAGAAGATGGCCTCGTTTCTATATGCGAGAGATATCGTATAACTGTTTGTACTCTGGGAGGGTTTCACAGTGTTGACCTGACCTATTTTAAATTTGTGAATGCTTGTGTTGCTTTTGCTTTACGTTCGGAATGTTAGTGTCGATCTTTGACCTCTTGCTTTGGTTTTGTCCTATTTGTAGTGATGGATTTTTGTTTTGTATTGTTGGTGTAGCTTGTATGTCTCGCTCAGTAGTTCACAGCATGTCGTCTAAGGTCCCATCCGACTTGAAATAGGTAGATTTATCTGTTCTTACCCCTGTTCCTATGATTGATAATGAATATGCATAAGCCTTTCGTAGACATCATAGGTTATGCATAAATCGAGAGGATGAAAGGAACTATGAGATCGTTGTTGCTGACCTCGAGGAGAGGGTATGCTTTTCCCGACTTGAGAGGTCGGAACGGCATTTCATATATGTCTATGCTTATTTTTTAACGAAGTTAGGGGTTACCTTTCCTTTTTCCGAGTTTGAGTTCGAGGTCCTTAAGTTTTGCAATATCGCTTCTACCCAATTGCATCCTAATTCTTGGGGCTTCTTGAAAATATACTAACTTCTTTGTCGGAAACTAGACGTTTGATCTTCTCTGAAAGTCTTCTTTTACTTCTTTGTACTCACCAAACCTTTCAGCTCTAAAAAATAAGATTGTCTCTCTTTCCATGCTATTCAAGGTAGAAAAGTTTTTTGCTATTTTTGATGAGTCTTTTCACGACTTCAAAAATTATTTTTTTAAAGTCCAAGCTGTAGAGGATGTTCGACCTTTTTTTCTGACTGATGAGGATGAACTCCTTTTCCCTTTGTATTGGGGAGAAAATCCTGTGATAGTCAAGTATAACTTAGAGGACTTAAACGAGGTAGAAGAGGGTATGGTCGGGATATTCCAGGAGTTCTGGGATCGAGCTCCTTACCTAGATACGAAAAGGTATTTAGAAAATCCGAGCCAGCTTCAGTCTGAGCTAGGTAGTTTTCTCTTCCTTTTATAAATTTTTATTGTAAAATTGTGTTGATGACTAACGTGTCCTTATTTGGGTGTTGCAGAAAAGATGGCTCCTAAGTCGGCTGCCATAAAAATGCTCCGAACTACTAGGAAAGACATTGTGGCACGGAGCATACAGTTGAAGGAAACTGGTGAAACTTCCGACCTGTCCTCACCCTCGAAGTCAGACTCAGGCACGTCAGCGTTTCAAAATGTTATTTCCAACCCGACGTCTCGGCCAACTCTTTCTCCTTCCAGATCGGCTAAACTAGCAGCTCGTCCTCCACCTTCTACCTCTGAACCCAATCCCAAAAAATGCAAGATTTCGAAGTCGGGGAGTATATATGAGCAGGGTTTTGACAACCTTGCTTGGATTGAAAAAGCACGTCCTTCCACATAGCTATATCAGCATGGATGATGTGGCCATCGGAAGCCATCTTCAGCTCCTAACCTGAAGCAGAATTCGGATGGCCGGCATTTGTGCGGCCCTGGCCTAGGAGTTAGAGAATACTTCTCTCAACACACTCAGATCTCCTTGGCGGCTTCTCAGGCCGATGTGGCTTTCTTGAGGGAGTCTAAAAAAGAGTTGGAGGAAGAGAGGGACTCGTTACTTTCTGACCTTGGTAAAGCTCGGGCTAAAGTGAAACAGGCAGAGGCTGCTCTGGCCATGTTGGAGGGTTTGAAGAAGAAAGTTGAAGAGAGTTATACCTGAGTTTTTGGGGAGAATCTTGATTTTGTGGATGAGGTTACTAAAGCTCGGAACAAGTACACGGAACTTGAGGAGTCTGTGTGGCTGAAGGTATGGACGAGATGGTTGTTAATCTGAAGGTTCAATTCTGAGTTGTGGCTCTCGAGGCAGACCTCTTCCTTATTAGCTAGGACAATATAGTGGTAGACGAGAAGATTGTTCCTGCTCCGGATGATGATGAGGAGGATACTCCCATGCTTGATCCTAAGACCTCGGGGGCACAGCTTGGGGAGACTTCTCAAGTTCTCGATCTTCTATCGAGTGATGAGCCCCTCCGATCCCTTCTCCAACTCGTCGAATTCTCGTAGTGCCGGTGTCTGAATATGTCCTGACGTTTGCCGATCAAGCTGAGGATGTCATCACAGGAGAACCGCTCAATCCTTTGTAATTTCTTTTGACTTTCGTAGTCTTGATCCTTTGTAATAGTTAGTTTTAAATAATTTTCATTTTTGGCCTTGTAATTTGGACAATTTTTATATTATGTTAAGAACCTTCCTCCACTATTTTAGTGGTGGGTTTTTGGTATGAATGATTGTGGTATTTGAAAATATCTTAACTAGTACAGCTGTTTAGTTGAAAATTTTTTTTATTATTTTGACATCTTTTATTTTTGACCAGATAGTTTGATATCCTTTCATCTAAAGAAACATAGCTTTTAACTTTAGTAATGGAGGTTTAGTTGCTCATAGAGAATAAAAAAAAATATGCATGCGTGTTTTGGCAAGGTAGTTCTTTCTCTGATTTTGGTTTGTGAGAATGAAAAAAATATGTATGCATGTTTTGTGAATATCTGCGAATGTGACGAGTGTATGTGTTCGTGTGTTTGAGTGAATGGTGAGGGATGTATCCGTTTTAGTAGTATTATAGTGTGTGTAAAAATAAAAAAAAAATTAGTATTAGGGTTAGAAAAAATATGTAGTGGTAGTATATGAATTTTACAAATTCGTTGAAATAAG
>NC_029786.2:94345235-94348868 GCF_000816755.2 Arachis ipaensis
AATAATTATGTTAAATCTATATCAAATATTATTTATATTGTTATATTAAATTATAATTAATTAAATTTATTTTACATAAAAAATAAATTTAATTTTTATATATTATAAAATAATTTTTACTTGGATTATTTATTTTTATTTATAAAATTTAAAATATTAACCAAATTTAAGTTATTTATTTTAATATTTTATAATATTAAATTATTTTGAATTTATAAATTTAAATAATATTATTATAAAAAAATAATAATTATATTAAGTTTAATTATTTTAATTAATTAATTAAGTGGGACTATAATAGGGATTAAAGTTAGTTCCTTCTAATGGAGAAGAGAGAGATTCTTTGAGTTCCTATTTATTGGTAATGACGCAAAATCTTATGTAAAATCACTTTTTATGATAGATAAGTCATAAATAGAAAATGAAATAAGTTCTCTACTAGAGATGGTCTTAACAAATAAATTTTAATAAATATTTTATTATTTTCTTTAGTAAATTGTACACTCTAATAATTGCCAAAAGTTAATACTACTTTTTACTTATATTATTACATCGTAACAAGTAATATATAATCCTTAAACCATTGGTCGAGAAACTAAATATTTATAAGCTCATAAAATTATTAGAATATATGCCTTAAATATTAACAAAACTCATTAAACTCCAACAACCAACTAAACTTACCGTGACATATAGGGGATGGCAGCGAGCACCCTATTTGAGAGTATTCAATCCGATTCTATTCGATTGAATAGGGTTGTTAATTCGATTTGTAGTAAATAAGATAGGTTGTGGGTAAGATTTTTGTGCGAATTAAATAAAGTATGAGTTGAGTCTCAATTTTACTCGACCAATCCGTACGTACCGTATATATACATATGTTATATATTTATATAAAAATATGTTTTAAATGGATGTTGAACCAAAGATCTCTTACTAAATATAAAAGATCCTTAACTACTAAAAAAAATCATTAATTAATAATTTAATACTTTTTTTACATAAAAGTCAGTTCTATTTTAAATTATCATCAAGTTATATAATAATATTACTTTTTTTGTAATCGACGAGTAGAGTCGGATACCCATGGGTTAAGAACGGGTAGGATTAGGGTTGAGATATTCTCAACCCGCAGGTAGAATTAGGATTGGCTCCAAACATTATCCTACCCTACCCATTGCCACCCTTAGTAACACATTATATATATACATAAACAATTTTTAGGATAAAGTATATTTTTTGTCTTTAATATTTATGATTTTTTTTTTAAATATCTCTAGCATTTAATTGTATTCAATTTTGTTCCTAATATTTTTGGTTGGTATCAAAATTATATCCGGATGTTAATTCTATTTAAAATGTTGGGACAAAATTAAAAACGTTTAAGGATAATTTTGAAACAAATAGAAAACAAGAGCGAAATTGAATAAATCGAAAACGTTAAAAACAAAATTGAATAAAATTAAACGTTAGAAATATTTTAAAAAAAATACAAACTTTAAGAACAAAAAATATATTTTACTCTAATTTTTAAATGTATTGTTTGCTAAAATAAATTAGACATCCTAATAGTTCTAAAAAAATAACTATATATTATTACTTACATATTAAGTTTTTACACTATATACGCAATTAAGCACTAACATATAAAAACATTTTTTCAACACAGCATTATTGATAAAATGGGTAGCCTACTGCAAAGCATTTGCTTTAAACAGAGTTAGGGTTAGACCCATTCAAATAGTGTAACATCGACGTATAACCTAGAGGATTCATTAATAACTGTGTCTACGACTTCATGATAACATGAGACAATTTCATTTTTACAGTTGTGTGATTTTGCATGAAGTGAATTGTTTTGTGATTTCTTCTTCTATACGACTAAAATTCTAAAAAAAAAATAAAAATAAAAAATAGGTGTAGATATGAAATTTTACTTGATTTTTTATATACACCTTCTAAATCGTTATCCAGATATTTTTACAAATATTTAGATTAAGCGTACAAATTCAAAAATAGTTTGTCACTTAATTATAAAAAATAATATTTTAAATTATTTTTGTTATGTTTTAAAATTTTTTTAAAAGTTTCAAAAAAATAAATAGGCCAATTCGTATAAATCTAAGTTTAGACATACAAAATATAAATGAATCGAATTGGACCTTTGACTGGGGTGGCAAAACGGGCTGTCCCGTCCCGCCCTACCTAGGTCCACGTCACAAACAGGGTGATCCACCCCACGAATTCGTCCCGTTTTATAGCGGATTGACGGGTCGACGGGTTAGTCTGCTTGACTCTTTTTTTTAAATAAAATTTATTAAAATTAATTAAAAAATCAAATACAAATAAAAAATAGTCAAATTATAATATGATTTTTTACTATTTTTTTATTTTTAACTTCAATAAAATTGTTCAAAATAATATTTGTCAATAAAATTCTCTTTATTTTAAAAAATAAGTCATATAATTTGAACATATATACGACATTGTAAAATAAAATAAATAACTAAAAGAAGAATAAAAACAAAAAATGAAAAAAATTATTTAAAAATTATATAATTATTAATTTTGTAGCCGTAATTACTTTTTGTATTTAATAAAAAATAAAATAAAATAAAAGCCTTTGGCACAGCAGATTGACCGGTCCCGCCCCGCCAAAAATCCACAAATTTAGCGGTGCAGGTTTGGCAGATTTTTTTTATTTGGTGAGTTTCAAATTCTAGTCCGACCTGGACCTTTTTTAGCGAGTTTGACAGATCGATCCTACCAAAAATCTACGAGAGAGAGAGAAAGGTGATGAGAAGATGATGATAGAGTGCATGGTTAGTGGAAAAAGATGGTGTTTTTCTAAAGGGTAAAATTGTAAATTAATGGTTTGCATGTGCGAAAAGGATTATTTTAAAACAATTTCTAACTTTAAGAATAATAAAATTGATTAAAAAAATTTGGAGACGATTTTGTTTTTAATCTAAGACATTAAGAACAAAAAAAGTACTTAACCCTTATTATTACTATGGTTAGAAAATTTTGACAACTTTAAAAAATGTAATTAAAATTAGGATCACTCTCAAAAAATGTTACTAAATAGTATAAAAATATGAACTGAATTTTAACTACACTTTTTAATTAATTGTAATCAAAATTTTATAACCGATATATCTACTATATAATAACTACTATAAAATACAGCGGCTATTTATACCTTGTTGACATTTATTTCTTTAATTTTTCTCTCACTTTTACCTTTTTTTAATCAAATTTTCGAATTACTTCAAGATTATGGCGTGCACCGATAATCACAATACGGACATCACATTGCTGGCACAATCAACTTTGAGGTTGTGTTGTTTTTCATTTTTTTGTTTATGTTAAGCATAGATGTATTGTCATATTTAGGTTACTTTTATAGAAGTAATATGTAGTATATATTAGGCGAATAAATATATTGTTAGGAATAATTTAATTGATAAGGTGTGATGTTAAGCATACTTTAAAATAGACTTGTTAATTAAATATTTATTTAGGTTTGTTTTTCTTTAATCTAAGTTATTAAGCATATGTTTATTACTTTAGTTATTAATTAGGGTTATTAAAAATTGTTAGAAAACTTAATTAAGTAACAAAATGTTTATG
>NC_029786.2:94349092-94355502 GCF_000816755.2 Arachis ipaensis
ATTTGTTAAAATGGTTTACTTAAAATTCAAATTAATTTGTTATGTTAACATTTCTTGGTAGAATTTTTTACTCTAAAATTTTTATAGTTTTATAGGTTTACACATTTCCTGATTTTGGTTTTTTATTGTTTACTAGAAGTCTCGTCTACTTCTTCTCAAGAGAGTGAGTCACACATTCCCACCACCAAACGCCATTGTCCCCCTATCTGAGGGAGGCTGGCTTCGGCGATGTGGTGCCACTTAAGAATTTTGTATTTGACAACTCCCTGATTATGGCATTTGTAGAGCGCTGGCGTCCAAAGACCCACAACTTCTACTTGTCACAGGGTGAGTGCACCATTACCCTACAGGACGTCGCGTACCACCTGGGGATCCGCGCTAATGGAGAGTCAGTAGGTGGGTGCTTTCGTGACTTCCATACATGGTACAAGACTGAGGTATAGGAGTTGGTTGAGCAGCTACTCGAAGTCAGGCCTCTTACAGTCTAGCAGCAGGGAGCATAGAGGAAGGAGTCTTTTTCCCTGAAGTTGACATGTGTAACACCCTAACTTTTGGTACCTCATGATCGTACTAAAAGCCCAGGCATCGCTTACCTCTAAACTTTTTTACTTTATACTATCTTTATTTCATATTGAACCTTCGCGAATACGAATCGAAATTTTAAACAAAAAATTGAAAGAAGACTTTATTTTATAACAGTTAACCACAAAAGTATGGATATTCACATAGCTTTATATACATATACTTATTCAAAGATTCTCAAATACAAGTCCTACCCTCTAAAAATCAAAGACAATAAATGGCGAGGAGAAAGTCTAAGACTAAACCATCTATAGAAAATACAGATACATATATACATAAAGCTCTGATGTCCAGTCGCGGCTCTGCGTTAAGGATTTCTGAACCTGTTGCTGAAAGGAAAATCTGTAGGGGGTGAGAACATTGTCCTCGCATGTTCTCAGTAAGAAAAGTGAATGTCGTAAAAGTAATGAATGCAATGCGAATAATTGACTTTACCCCGTAAAATTATTCTTTTATCAAACCTTTGAAAATATTTTTTAATTTTACTTTAAACAATTAATTGCTTTTTTTAAAATTTCTGAACTTAAAACAAAACTCATTCACAACATTAATTCTTAATCATTTCAATACATAAACTAATAGTACCAAAGATCCAATTGAACACACAAGTAAGGCAGGATAAGACAACCAGCACAATCACAAGAAAAATATAACAAACAAAACACAAGCAAGTACAAATGTGCAAACAATATGATGCATGTCTGTTCTAAGCAGGCCATGAGCTGATGCATCGGTTGTCTACCCGCAACCCGACGTTACTCGAGGCGAACCCCAAATATGGTTTCTTTACCGTGTCAGTTAGACACAATTATCATCATGGGCAAACCCATGTCAGTCAGGATATATTGGCATTACGGTAAGAAATAGGTTATCAGTTAGGCGAACATTCCCGCATTAGCAATCTCAGGCTATCAGTTAGGCGGACACTTTCGCATTAGTAATTTGGCACAAAGGCCCATTCAATCAAGCAATATGCTATCAGTTAGGCGGATTCCCGCATTAGCAATCTTAGGCTATCACTCAGGCGGACACTTCCGCACTAGTACTTTTGCACAAGGCCCATTCGACATACACTTTTCATGATTCATTATCCGTTTCAGTTATCTCTTTCATACATGACTTCTCATTTTCTTCTTCTTTATTATGCCTCCACATCACCAATTATATACACACACCTTCACATCACCTATATTATTAAACGTGCCTCCGCATCACCGTTTAGTTACACATACCTCCGCATCACCAAATAATCAATCACTCTTACTTCCAAATCACCTCATAGGTATACTTTCAGTCTTAGCATCAAAATCTTTAATTTTCAAATACCCAAACTTTTTTAACTTTCAATCAAGATAAAAGTCACTTTCTTAATAAACCAAACTCAATTCCTAACCTAAAACAAATTTTTTTCTTAATAAGTCGAAATCAATTAATAAGATTCTGAAATCAAAATTTCTTTTAAATAATGCTTTAAACAAGTCTCGGAGTTTTTTAAAATTTTCTATAGCATTTCTTCTAAAATTCGAGTTTTACCACCCTTCAAAGGTCCCTACCAAACCATCCTCAATTCTCAAAAATCCTTCTTGATAATTCAAACAAATCAAACACAATATTATAAATTCATTTTCAATTCTCAAAGATCTCTTTCAATAAATCAAATTTTTAATACAAAAATCCTTTTCTCAATTATGAGTAAATATGTAAACCAAATTTTTTTCTAACATAGAGTTATTTCTCAAAATAAGCTTGTAAATCAGGTTTCCAAAATAAAATCACTTTTTCGTATATTTTTACAAGAACTAGTGTATGTTCCCGTGTCCTACACGGGATAATACATAAAATTATATAAATATTTTTATTAAAATTTAATTAAATAAAAAATATACATAGTAATTATTATTATAAATATTTTACAACTTAAAAATATTAAAAATAATTAATATTTATTTTAATCAATTTAAATTTATTGAATGGTCATCTCATTTGCCCGCTTAAGCAAGTATTTGGAGTTCGAATCTCGCCTTGTGTGTATCACAATCCATTAGTTAGCGACAGACCCTTAATAAATAGAACATTAATATGTGGTGGATTAATTCTCGACCTGCCAAGTTAGGAAATCCGTAGAAAAAAATTGTATTTGTCTTTAAAATAGATTAATTTTTCATTAATAGAAATACTTATGAATTTTTGTCTTTGTTGAAATTTTCTTGGGACAATTTTATTTATTGCTATCGTATTCATTCTTGAAATCAAAACAATATGATCTATGTGAGTGATTATTGTTATTTTCACTTTTTCGTTACATTAAAAAAATAATATTTAAAACTAAAAAAGAGATAATTAATTTTTTTAATTTGAATTAAAAAATGTCTTGCAAATATATCTAACTTTTATATATACTAAGTGTTATAATATTAAATAGTATAGTATTTGCAATAACAATGACTCAAAATATTAATTTAAGATATATTTGAGTCTGGTAAGACCTCAATGCAAGCAAGATCAACTAAAATCTATTGTTAGGGTCCCAAATTTGACTTAGGTTCATTACCTTAAAGACCCAATGCAGATGAAGTCCATGCGTCCCCTCTTAAATCGGCTCAAATTGGATTTCTGTTGCTAGTTAGATATGGTAATGAGAACTTAGGGGAGCGTGAGAAACCCACTTTCCATCCCTCATTCCTATTTAAAAAAAATGTCCATGTTCTTTCTCCGTCATTGCAAATTCCTATTCAATTACCCCTCAGAGAATGTAGATCTCTTCGAGTATCTACGAATATTCTTTGAAAATTTTTTAAAAAATTAACACAAAAAGACATAATATAGTAAATCATAAAATAATCAATTCAATATAATTCAACACAATTTATAACATATTCGTTATGGAAAATAACATTTCAAAAGGAGAAAACATAAAAATCCAACATAATAACATAACAATTTTTTAGGACGATACTGAGCGATGTAGTGATGGACTTGATGAGAGGTAGAGAAAATGAGTTAGAGAGAGAGGGGATCAAGGCTGAGAATGAGTCTGAAAGAAAAAGGAAAAATTCGAATTGGAGGCAGAAATTAGAGTTACTAAATTCAAGAAATGGAGTTACGTATATATAAAATAGGATAAATTAATAATTTTATATTCGCGTATATTTAATAAGTTTCATGGGGCGGGTACTTATGTCCGTGCCCCTATTAGGAGGGGCAAACGGAAAAGTCCGCCCTGTCTTGCCAAAAGCCCGCCCCGCCTAGTAAAACGGTCTTGAATTTTTCCTCTGCCCGCCTAATGGTAGGCTGGCGGGATCTCCTTTTTTTTTTTTATAAATTTCTTTTATAAGAGATTTAATACAAAAATATTTATCATCATCTGTTTAACGTAACAATTTAAATTTAGGTGAATGGTTCCAAAAAATACCTTTTTAAATTATTTATTGTTAATATCAGGTCAGTTTCATAAAATTCAATAATGACATAAATGATTATATTTGAACTACAAAATTAACCTAAAATAAAATATAGAAATTGATGAGAACAAAATATTAAGACAAAAAATTATTAGAAGCATAAAAATAGAAAAAAAATATCAAATTTAAATAATGTCAAAAAGAATCTAATATATAAAGATGTGAATTGTAAAAATAGAGGGATAGATATATAAAGAAGAATAGCATGCATGCATAAATGTTTCTTTACTATATCATAATTTGCTCCAGCTATACAATGAATTCAATGGCAGTCGGCAGCTCCAAAAGTTTGCATCGGTGCACCTCGAGCACATGACCTGATTTCTTAAGCCGCAAGTATGCCGAGCACATTGTCATCCAATTCCATCAGCAACAGTAATGCTTAAATTCAGACATTTTCAAGTTATAAACAAACAATCAACGAAACATTATTCATCCATACCTTCTCATTTATCTATAAAAAAAATTTTACATAAAGAAAAAAAAAAAGAAAAGAAGAGTTGAAATAGCAAGAGCGATAAAAATGATGATTCTTATCATTTTGTTTGGCTGTCTATATATAGAAGACCAGAAAATCATGATTATCTAACAAAATTAATTTGTATTTATTGCATTTAATTTGAATAAGCAAGAAATGATCATATTTTAGTTTAGTATTTAATTCACATGATTTGAATTTGACTCAATACATATAATTTAATTTGATTTAATTATTAGTTAAAAATATCTCAATTGCTTATTTTATTTATAGATTTATTATTTTAATTATTAATAATTTAATCAAATCAATTAATTAATATACATAATTTATACCTAATTTGATTTAATAAATTAAAAAATACTACCAGAATATTAAAAGAAATAAATTAGGAAATACTATTAAAATAAATTGATATAAATTATAATAATTATGTAATATTTAAATATCTAATCAAATCAATTAGTTGATATAATTAATCTCATAATAAATTATATTTAATGAGTTAAAAGAAATAAATCGAAAAACACTCTCAAAAGCATGCCATATTAGCTCCACCATTAAATGTAGAAATTCGATTTTTATATAATAGAATAGACATTAATTCATATATAGTATATAAACAAATTTAATTAGAATAAATAACAATTTATTTATTTTATTTTAGACTTTATAAATGAAAAGACTAATTCACTAATATAACGAATTATAATTAATGTAGTATAATTAATTAAGTAATATAAATTATAATAAATTATATTAAGAAAAGAAATATTTAAATATCTAATCAAATTAATTAGTTGATATAATTAAGTCAGTGCAATAAATTGTATTAAATGAGTTAAAACAATTAAATCGGGAAATACTCTCCGATGCATGCCACGTCAGTTTCATCATTAAGTGCATACATCCGATTTTTATATAATAGAATAGATAGATAGATTCGGACATAACCTTCTCTTAAAAATTGGCTTCACCACCCTCAAGGCTCCCTCATTTCCATAATTTCTTAACTTATCTCAATCCAAGCCAGTACTCTATTCATACATCATTTTACCAAGGCATACACATAATTTATTCACAGCCACAATTTTGACAATTCTCAAACATTCAGAAAACCAAATACATATTCATTAAATTCAATTATTTTCACAATCACAAATCCAACACAAATTCGTCATTCAACCAGTCCAGACAGTCATAAATTATTTGCAATTACTCATTAAGCTTTTAAGCATTCATGAATTAAAAATTTTTAATTTAAAAACGAAATCTCCTAACTCCGTACGAAATCAAAATCAACGAAAATTTTGGAGAAGTTTTCTGATCAAGCTGCTGAAGAAGAAAACGTCAGTAATCGCCTGTACCTCGTAGAACTCTAATTGGCTGTACTCAAGGAGAAGAGGAGTTACGTCACCATCAACTTCTATCGGATAAAAGTAATGCTAATGTAAAGAAGAAGAATACAAAATTTTTATCGAATTAAATTTTTTATTAGAGTTACGAATTACAAAAAATCGAATTTTGAAGCTCAAGAAAGTTCACAGTTTCTTTTTTTCTCTCTTGCCTTACCCAAAAATAAAGCATGCATGGCCGATTAAGTACTAATGATCATGTTTTAGGGAAAATGTTACACGTAAAGGAGGTTTATGTGTCATTGCGTTGGTTATTAATTAAATGAAACATGTGTCATGCTTGAATATATATATGCTTATAAGTCACACTTTGCATTTCTTTCTTTTATTCCTTTAATAGCTCGTTTGATGATGATGATTAATATAATGAAAATGATTAGATGTCATGCTTAGGTTATATATATACACATGTATACATATAAGCCATCTTATTTCTTTTCTTTGGTTTCTTTATGGCTTTGGCCAATTCCTCCT
>NC_029786.2:94355550-94366334 GCF_000816755.2 Arachis ipaensis
TTATAATAAATTATATTTAATGAAATAACAGAAATAAATCGAGAAACACTCTCAAAAGCATGCCACGTCAGCTCCACCATTAAGTGTAGAAATCCGATTTTTATATAATAGAATAGACGTTAATTCATATATAGTATATAAACAAATTTAATTAGAATAAATAACAATTTATTTATTTTATTTTAGACTTTATAAATGAAAAGACTAATTCACTAATATAACGAATTATAATTAATGTAGTATAATTAATTAAGTAATATAAATTATAATTAATTATATTAAGAAAAGAAATATTTAAATATCTAATCAAATTAATTAGTTGATATAATTAAGTCAGTGCAATAAATTGTATTAAATGAGTTAAAACAATTAAATCGGGAAATACTCTCCGATGCATGCCACGTCAGTTTCATCATTAAGTGCATACATCCGATTTTTATATAATAGAATAGATAGATAGATTCGGACATAACCTTCTCTTAAAAATTGGCTTCACCACCCTCAAGGCTCCCTCATTTCCATAATTTCTTAACTTATCTCAATCCAAGCCAGTACTCTATTCATACATCATTTTACCAAGGCATACACATAATTTATTCACAGCCACAATTTTGACAATTCTCAAACATTCAGAAAATCAAACACATATTCATCAAATACAATTATTTTCACAATCACAAATCTAACACAAATTCGTCATTCAACCAGTCCAGACAGTCATAAATTATTGCAATTACTCATTAATAAGCTTTTGAGCATTTATGAATTAAAAACTTATAATTTTAAAAACGAATCCCATACCTCCCTATAAAATTCAACGAAAATTCTAAAAAAAACTTTCTAATCGAGCTGCTAAAGAGGAAAACGTCAAAAATTATCTGTACTTTCTAAAACTCCAATTGACCGAACTTAAGAGAAATGAGAGCTACGCCGCCGTCAACTTCTACCAAACAAAAGTGATACTAACGTATAAAAAAAGAAGATACGAATACTTTTATTTAATTAGATTTTTTTTATTGGAGTTACGAATTTCAAAAAATCAAACCCGGAAATCATGGAAGTGTCATGGCTCTCCTTCAAGGACACTCGGTCTCTCTCACTTTCATTACCTTTCCAAGTCTTAATTCAGGGATGATATTGAATATAATAAAAGCCATGATGGTGATTATTTGAGGATTTATGGTATTAAGGCGTAGGTGTCATGATAATATATATGTATACATGCATTAAGTCCACGTTTCAAATTTCCTTCCCTTTGTTCTCTTAATGTCTCGTGCCTCCTTTCTTTTTAATTAATTTTAAATTTAAAATATTATAAAATTTAATTTAATTACTTTTTAAAAAATATTTTTTTAAATAAAATTATCAAATATAATAAATTATAAATAACTCAATATTTAATTTTTCAAAAGCACAGGTTGTTATAACATAATTTTGGGAGTATTTCCGACAGATGCTTGTTACTGATGATTGAGTCACCCTTCGACAATAACGTAAGGTGCTATATATTGTTGATGATCGAGTGTTACCTGATGACTGATAAGTCCAATAATTAGGTCTATTTTCGGTGGCTCCCACTACTAGATAACTTTCAGATGCGTTCTTTGTCTTGGGATCTGCGGTACTAGCATGGACGTATCATTCCCTATGCTCTGCAGCATATCGCTCCACCATGGACACAGTAAGCATGAAACGCTTTAGGAGGATGCCAACCACTATCGTCAACTCTCAGTGCAGCCTTGATCGCCTGAAATCTATTAGAAATAATCAACAAGCACGTCACCTCAGATTGGTAAGGAAGAAAGACTATGACCCCGTTGTCTTGGACTTAATAATTGCAAAGGCTACAGGAAAGATATTGTTGTTACCGTCCTGTGCCACTGCAATAAGCAAAACACTACCATATTTAATTACCATATAGATGTGTGCCATCAACAGAAACGAACGTCTCGAAATGTTTGAAAGCCTCCACACAGGCAGAGAAGGTCTAAAATACCTTATGAAGCATGCTGCAATCATGCACCATAAGGTGCCCATCATAGTACGGTACAATACTAATCTCACATATCGTTCTGGGACAATAACTTTGCAGTGTTTGCAGCAAACTTGGCACCTTATTGTATGACTCCTCCTAATCACCATATATTTGTGCAATTGCCTTTTGTTTTGCCATCCAGACCTTTCTATACGAGGGTTTGAAGTGATAGCTTTGCCTAACTGCACCCTGTAGGACAGAAATGATGACGGATGGGCTTGATTGTATCAAAGGTAGGATGACACGGTAAATGAGGCCGCTGTCCAACTGTCGATGATCCTAAAACATGGTGGGTGCTAAACACATGTGCGAGATCTTCCCACCCTACGCACCTCCTTAACGAAATAGAACAATCATGGTTTACATGTACAACAAGCATAACAATGATAATTGAGAATATAGAACACAATTAAACTTGAACTTTCTGTTGAGTTTAGAAAATTTATATCTAATTAAATGATGATCAAACATTATTAAAATGTAAATTAAAAAATTATTAAAATTATTATTAAGTATCTTATTTAATAACTTTCAATGGGTTGTTTGATATTTTTGTTAGTATGCAGGAAGAAAAATAAAATTGTTATCTTGGCCCAAGTGATGAAAGCCTAATTTGGTTACTAAACATGCTTAGTCCAATAATAGTTGTTCTCTTCAAGTGACTAAATATTAAAAGAGAAAGGAAACCAAAGGAGCCTAAGTCTCTCAAAGCCCAATATTAATTGTTCACTTCATGTGGCTAAAAGGCAAAAAGAAACTCAAAGTGGCCCAAGAATTTCAAAAGCATGCTTCGTTGCTCCATGCCTTGGTTATTTTCAACTCAATTAACTTTATTCCTTGGTAACCAAAAGTCTGACACGTAACTTTATGCCTTGGTAACCAAAAATCAATTCAATTCAATTTATTTGCATTGAAAGCTCCACGGTTACCTACTCCTCATTGTGGAATAGAATTCAAAATTCAAATGGATTAATTGCTTGCATAGGTAACTAAAACATAAAATTAAATTGAGTTCATTTCACATTGAATGCTTTGTTTCTTCTCTCTCTTCTCTCTCTTGTTTTTGGTTGTCATTTCAATCAGAGAAAAGAAGCAAAAGCAAGTTATCAGAGAAATTACAGTGAAACTATGAAGAAAAAAAAGACTAGGTTGATGATGGCCTTTGCAAAGGGAAGATCTGAAGCATGGTGTGGCTAAGATCTTTGCCACTGAAGGAAAGATTTCAAGAAGAAGCTTTAAGATCTTCATACCAAGAATAGAAGCAATCGGCCTCGGTCAGAGAAGAAGATCTCTGTGGTAAACCTCGTTTCCATTTTTGTTCATCCAAGACAGAAGGTAGCTACTAGAGCTACATAGAGGAAGAAGTAAATATGGAAAGGAAGGAGCTGTCAAGGATCAAAGATTCATCAATGGTTAAAATTCATTCTTGGGGACAAAGTCAAGATGAAAAGCTCAGATTGATGAAACTTGATGAGAAAGGATGAGAGAGAGGTACATGCATGTTGATTTACTTTTGGTTTTCCGTCTTTCTTCTCTTTGTCCGAATCGGCTGTGCGTTGGAGAAGATGTTGGTGGCTTGGTTGAACCGGTTTCAACCTTGGAAGCTTCCCCTTCTATAATAAGGGTGAACGGCCAAGGTTGAAACAAGGAGAGAAAGTGTAAAGCACAGAGTTCTCATAGCTACCCAAGCTTCCTGAGTTCTTCTCCTTTAAAGATGTTCATTTTGTTTTTTTTCTTAGTATTGTCTGTCTGGATCTCATGGTAAAAGGCAAACATGGTGAGGTTTATAAGAAAAAGCCAGTGAGAGGAAAAAGACAGTGAACAAAATTAAAGAAAAAGATAGATGTCTCAAAATTTCTTTGTACATCTGTTTGTTGTGTTTTATGATCCTGTGGGGATTTCCTTGCAAGTTGGGTTAGCACTTTGCGGTTAAAAGCTTGGTAGGTGACCAAGTCAAGTTCAGATTTGGGGATAGAATCTGGATTTGTCCCAGATAGAAATAGGTAGTTCCTAGGGAAGAATTAGTGTATGTAATCTGATGATTATAGTGAAATTCCATCACTATTGTGATGGAGACTGGATGTAGGCTGCATTGCACTTAGCAGCTGAACCAGGATACTTCTGGGTGTGAATCTCTTTCTCTCTCTCTTCTACTCCTATTCTGTTTCTGTTGCACTGGAGACAAAATTGAAAAATATCTCCTAATCGGTTACGAGACAAAAAAGAAAATGTCTCTTGACTGGTTATGAGACAAAAAGCAGAAATATCTCCTGAAGCTATTTGAAAAAGCAGAAATTAATATACAGCAAAAAAGGGGCTAAGATTCAATCCCCTTCTCTTAGCCACTGATTACCATCACTTACCAGTATCCGAGATTTTGTCGGAGAGCAACACGGAGACTCCAAGGGCAGCCTGCTTCATATTGTCGGCAATGCACATGGTACTTTAATCAATCCGACTTCACAATGCGGTACTCAGCACTTCCGTGGATGTTGTAATTCTTCACACCCTGCATTACTGCATCTCTGCTTTTGAATTTGTGGCCAACCCAAAACTCCACACCACCGTCTAATTTGTAATCGTCTTCACCGGTATTGGAGAATAGATTTTTCTCTTGCATTGCGTCCAAATCCAACGTATGATAGTGACTGGATACAGATGACAAGGCCAAAATTGGGTGCGGGGCAGGCAAAAGATACCAACGTGATGGCTCGACTGGGGTCTCTAGTACATACTCTTCCTCGTCATTATCTTTAGAAGAACCGTTCTCGTTGCTATGCGCAACATACTTCTCATCTGAGTCATCACCGTCAATGTCCATGTCTTCTACTGAACTAGCAACGTGTAGCGGTGGTGGTGCGAAAGGTGGGTCATTCTGCACAAAGTCTGACTATCCAGATCCACCACCACCGACATCACCAACCTTTGCAGAAAGCTCCATCACTTGTTCTGCTATGATTCTCCCATCGATGTTAAACATCAGGCGCACATACTCGTCGCCATGGAGCCAAAACAGACGAAACCAAAAAACTCTGTTTTTCATCGGTGCTAGCAACATATACCATACCCTTCCGATCTCTTTTCTCCCGTTACCACCAACGCTACTCAATATCAGACTCTTTAGCTCCGACAGAGAACTAACTCGCTGGATACGCAACAGAATGGGATTCTCACACTCAAATATCACCCCATTATCACTATTTCTCACATGACAGTTGGGATACACACTTACAACTAAATATCCACTACTACTAGACATTTTAGCAAGGTTCTGAGAACCGGTCCGGTCATCAAACCGCTCTAGTCACTGGTTCATTGGTTTATTAGTCCAACCGGTTCAACCGGTGGTTCAACCGAAAAAATTGTTTTAGAATAAAATAATAAATAAATTATAAATATGCAAGTATTAAGTTGAGGGTATAGGGTAGTATGAAATTTTTCCAATGGAGTGGTAAATTACTTTTTTAGGATTTTTTTTATAGTAAATACAAAATTGCCAGATGAAAGCATGATACCAAACAAGTACAATTCCTCATCAGTACACAAAATGTTAAAAGAAATATCTCACAAGAATAGGAAGAATATCAAATGAATTATCATAAATCCAACTGAAAAAAATAAACATAGTACTTGGATAAACAAATTTGATAACATTATTAATAACAAAGTTGGCAGTGGACTACTGCTAGAAAGACTTCACCAAATGAAAGAGCATGCAGGCTTTAAGAGACAATAGACTTGGATTTGTGCAGCAGCATTTTGGATGAGTTGCTTTGAGGACCATTTGGCAAAACTAAGCTTTCTTGGTGAAACTAAGTGCTCATAACAAACTAAGCTTTCTTGGTGAAACTAAGAGCTCATAACAAACATAAACAGTTTCTCAAGATACATAAATAAGTGCTCATCCTCTGAAAATAATCATCTGAATTGGTACAAGGCAGGAAAAAATGACCATAAGTCTCTTTACCCAAGTCAAAATAAACAACTATATCTGAACTCAACAATCAGCCTTCAGCACCAAATATTACAAAACATTAACCAATAATCACACTAAACCTGCAACCAGCAATTACAAAACAGCAACTACAAAACAACAACAAACATTGTACATTATAAATATTCCAAATCAGTGATGACACTAAACCTGCATCCAACAACCAGCAATTACAAAACAGCAACAAACATACAAAACATTACAAAATATTACAAGAAAATTTGAACAAAAATTTCAGAAATTAAAAGAAAGAAGAAGAAACGAGCATTCAGAAATTAAACAAATAAGTAACTATTTCAACAAATAAGTAACTATTTCAACAACAAATTAAATACCAACAGCAGCAATGCAGCATAACAAATCACTGATCGCAAATTTCAAATTCAAAATACTGATCACAAATTAATTAATTTCAGATTCAAAAATCACAAATCACTCATCAGACATTCAAAATCAAATTCATAACACTGAAACAGCTCAAAATAAAAAACAAATTTCTTGATTTTAGCTAATTAATTTTTGGTAGAAAGACTCGGTTTCTTCACACTTTTTAGCTTGTTCTTGAATTGTCTCAATTTTGTTTTGTTTGAACTTTGAAGCAATGAAGTGCTGCTACAACTTGAATATTTGACTAAATGCTTAAAAGACTGAATAACAAAAGACTAATACACAAATTTAAAAAAAAATGAAAAGCTGATTGAAACAGAGGAAAAAGAAATCCAAGGGTCACTTTCGCTCTCATCCAAGGCTGTGCTGGATTGGAAACAACCAAAAAACCTGAAGCAGCTTAGGGGTTTTTTGGGTTTGACAGCTCAAACTCAAAAACAAATTCACTAACCTTCCACCGACAGCAGGACGACGACGGCGACTCGATGGCGCAGCAGCTGGAAGCCTTGAACACCGAAGTCACCGACGAAGACAGGACGACGTGCCGAGCTAGAAAGCCTAGAAGAGAAGGTCTGGCCACATGGATTTGGGACAGGGGAAGGAGGATGATTGAGAAGTAGTCAGCGGATGAAAGACCGCGGCAAGTAGGAGGATTGAGAAGTAGACAGCGGCGCAGTAGAGAAGTGGATGACGGCTTGACCGAGAGGAGGAGGAAACGGCGGCACTTGCGATGATTCTTCCTCTCTGTGAGCGCGACGGCGGCGAAAGAGAGCACCTTCGAAGCTAGAAGCCTTGAACAGAACACGAAAGAAGGAGACACCGAGAGAAGGAGCACCTTCGAACGGGACAGTGGCTACGGTGAAATAGAGCTAGCGCCGGCGGGACCGTGGCAGCGCGAAAGGGAGGGACTGAGCTCGCTGGCGTTGAGAGGAACGGCTAGCTCGAGGGTGATGGGAGGGACGAGGGAGCGTGTGTTGCTGCGCCGTTGGAGATTTGGAGTGGGTTAGGGTTGGTAACGCAAGAGTTGGAGAGGGGGTTACTGAAAGCTAAACGCGCGTTTTGAGTGTTTTTGGGCCAAGCAAAAAACCGGCCGGGTCCCGGTTCGGTTCGACTGACCGGTTACCGGCCGGTTTAGCGGTTCAACAACGATTTTCATTTTTTTCGGTTTTGGCATAAAACCGAATCGTAATTCTCACTGATTCACGGTTCAACTGGTTCGACCGGGTGGTTCGAATCGGTTTTTAGAACATTGCATTTTAGTTTATTTTTGGAAGAAAAAGGTAGAGAAGAAGTAGTAAAATATTTGTGGAGAATACAAAGGTTGTACATCATTTTATAGCTGCAAAAAATTTATCGTAACGTATCTCATTTACATTGTAAACGTCATAATTAATAACATATCTCGTTTACAGTGTAACCAAAATAATGCTACATGTATTTCGTTTACATTGTAAACAAAATATATACGTCGCCCACTTCGTGTTTTATCTCGTTTACAATGTAAGCGAGATATGTGTAATATTATTTCGTTTGCATTGTAAACGAAATAAGACATACGATGTATTTTGATAAAAATACTACAAAATATTTATTTTGATAAATAAAATATTTATTTTGATAAATAAAATATTTATTTTATTTATTTAAAAAATCCAATAATAAAGTAATTCTTGAGCCTATAAATATAAAATAAGATAACTTTTTTTATTGATTTTAATTCTCTTTTATTGTTTCCTTGATATTTTCGTTTTGTAAAAATCATGCAATTCATTGATTTAATTTACAGGACACTTATAATAACACATGCAGACATTCATGTAATATATAACACACGCAAATTAAACATTCGTGTAATCAATCTCTCTTCACCTCTGAGGCCAACTCTAAAAGAAAAGCTTCAAATAAAACTATCATGGTCATAACTCATACGACCTACCAACGGCTAGCTTCAACCTAACTAACACAGTTCTTATTTTTATACTGATCACACACAAATTAAAGGAAGATAAAAAGAAAAGAAAAGAAAAGAAAACAACAATAACATACATACATCATACAAATTAAAGTGCAACAACAATCAATAAGGCTTCCATCTTAAAGATCTATATCTCTTCCCACCACGACGTTCATATACAAAATCAAGTTGAGGCACAATCTTGTATAGAGCTTCGTCTACTTTCTTGGAGTACCACAACCTCCATTTCTTCCACAAAATCAGTGGCATCATGAATATTCCAAATCCAAAAGTAAATCCCAACTCTACACTTAACAAACTCCAATTAACTGAACTACTACTATGAGAGTTAGTAGTTTTAGATGATGTTGGTAACAACCCTTGCTCTTCTCCACCACAACCTTGTGTCAATGGAGGTCCACATAACGCTTCATTTCCCACAAATGAATTTGCTCCAAACGATTGAATTTGAGTGCCTGTTGGAATTCTCCCCACAAGATGATTATAGGAGAGATTCATGATGGCAAGAAAAGATAAGCTTGCAAGTTCAGTTGGAATCTCTCCCCTCAGAGAATTCATTGACAAGTCTAAGGATTCAAGATTTCTCAAGTTTCCCAAAGTTGAAGGAATATGGCCTGAGAATGCATTGTGTGACAAGTTAAGAGCATGCAATGCTTTGAAACTCATGATCTCTTCTGGTATTGGCCCTTCAAATTGGTTGGATGAGAAATCCAATGAAGTGAATGCAATGAGAATCTTTTCCAACTTCATTTGTTGACCTTTGATTACAATGGTAACTGAATCCGCATACCTACGAAGACTTGAAACCTCTCCGTAGACATGAGAGAGCAAGTGATCCACCACATAAAGTGGCTCAATAGAAACAACTTTAGCTAACTTCAGTTTACTCTTCTTTGAGTAAATTGTAGTTATAGTCTCAAGAGTCACAGAACTTGTATTGTTATCATAAATATCAAAAGATAAATGGTCAAACCTTGACATATCATCATCTTTGTCAGACATCAATGTTAGAAGTTTCAGGGAGCTACTCTTCCTTGTTGTCAAGCACTCAGGAATGTTGCCAATGAAGCCATTATGTGAAAGATCAAGCACTCTAAGAGTTGAAATATTGCAAATGGACTCATCGATTTTTTCATGAAAATTGTTGCCTGATAAAAATATATAAATGGAGAAAGGAATAGAGTCACCAATTTTTGCTGGTATAGAACTGAATCTATTATTGGAGTAGTCCAAGTAAACCATGTTCTTGGTGAAAATGTGTGCTGGCCCTTGCAATTGATTGTCATGAAGATCTAGCAGGAACATGGCTGAACTCAGATTTTGGAAAGGCCCTTCCATATCCGTTAGAGAATTCTGAGAAAGATTCAAGGCGGCCAAAAACTCAAATCTCCAAATCCAGTTGGGTATGGTTCCTTCAATTTGGTTGCTGGATAAGTCTAAATAAAGCAAAGTGCTTTGATTTCTCAAAAATGAAGGAAATGTACCCAACTTGCATGAAGCCAACCAGAAATTATTCAACTTGGGAAATGGAATGTCATTGTCATCCACAACTGACAAGTTGTTGTGTGAGAGATCAAGTGTTGCCAAATTTTGTAGCCTTTGACGAATCATACTCAATTTTATGGTGCCATTGAACTTGTTTGTGGAAAGTTGAAGTAAATTGAGCCTTTTCAGTTGAAAGATAGACATAGGAATATGCCCTTGAAAATTGTTATCAATTTTTGCATATGAGAATATGTTATCCGTTCCTTTTATAGATTCCAAATAATATGTTACACAACTCAACTGCGTGCAATATGTGGTATTGTAGTAAGTCATCATCAACAAAAAATGCACAAAGTCCTCCAAGATTGTGATTGCATGAAGTAGTCTCTCCACTCATCCCTTATCTTCACACTTCAGTGATCAAACAAACAAACTGTGGCTTCGTTCCATCGCCCAATCTTTACGTTTTATTTTGTTGCACCAAAATGATTATGATTTTCTCCTTTTATTTTCTTCCCCTGATTGCCAATAATTTTCATTGATGATAACAACATATAAGAGTAGGGTATACGGTAGAGTGACAAGTAATAACGGGTATCATTTATAATGTTCCAGTAAATTAAAAACCTGATAACCCGTTTTAAGTAAAAATAATTCATTAAAGATTATTAGATGATATAAATCTGAAAATTCATATTAAAATGAGTATTACATAGCAATTTGTTGATATAGTATGTTGAAATGTAAGGATATAATAAATGACTAAATTAGACACTTTATATATTATAAAGTACATATTTGGAATAGTTACTTTTAGTAAATGCTTTATTAAGTATTTGTTTGAATATCATTAAATTGTTAAAAGAAAAATTTAATAAATTTTTTTATGTTTTAGCGTGTTTAAGAAA
>NC_029786.2:94366341-94378992 GCF_000816755.2 Arachis ipaensis
TACTTTGAAAAATATTTTTTAATATAATAAATAAATAAAAAAATACTTTTATATTATTGTACTCAAATATAATTATTACTTCTTTAAAAAATCTTTTAAAAAAAATCACTTGAAAAAAATCTTTTCATCAAAATTCATCAAAAAAACACTAAATACTAGTTAAATTCTATTACAAAATATGAAAAAAATAATCATTATTTTAGTGAAAAATGTATTTTACATAACTAATATATGCTTTAGAAATAAATTATCATTATGTTGCAAAATGAAGTCAATTCTGCTAGACAGACAACAGAAATGTAAACAATATGAATAATGGGTTGCATCTTAAACCCAATAACATAAAAAAAATTTAACCTAATTACTCATCTTTACCCTCAATTACACCTTTTACCTTTTACATTTTTTATTATCCTATTTTCACTGCAGCCACTCCACTCTCCCCTCTCTTGTCACACCGTCAATATTGCCGGCAACGCCAGACCTTAGCACCGGAATAAAAAATTCATATACAATAAAAAGAAATATCCACATCAAACTTAAAAGAAACATCCATAAAAATTTATACTGAAAAATATCTATATATGATAAAAAGAAACCTGCAATTAAGAGTAGCAAAAGAAACATATGCAATCCTATATTAAGAAACATTCATGTATAATAAAAAGAACATCCAACTAAGAACAAAAGAAAGATCCACCAAAACAAAAGTAACATCCAAAAAAGTGAAAGTTATTCATAGAGAAATAACTGTACTACTTATTTCAAAAGAAACATCTAAATCACAACAACAACAAGAAGAGGACGAAAGAGGGAAGGTCTATGCGGTGTCCGACTTGAATGCCCAACGAAATGGAGGGAGTAGTGGTTCCTCTGCCGCCGCCGCAATAAATGCAGCACCGGTGGTCTGTGAGGCTGCGCAACGCGAATGATAGAGGCCGGGTGGATGTCACTACGCGTCGCGGAATAAAGGAGGTGCCTTTGTGGTCGGAGCCGCGACGCGATGGAGGATGGAGCATCAGCGATGCTGCACACAGCGGCGGTGGTCGAGCGGAACGTTGGGTGACAACAGTAACTCCACGGGAGAAGGGCGTGAGACAGTAGCAGCGGCGCCCTCTGGAATCGCGAAACAGCAATTGCAGCCGCTACGGGGATTGCGAGGCATGGGGATTGCAAGGCAACGGTAGTGGTGTCACGCAATGGATGGTTGACGTGAGGCAGAGTGATGGCGCACTTCGGAGCAAGGTGGAGTGGCGGCGGTCTAAACGGCGGATGGTTGACGCGATGAGAGGGAACAGGACATGTGAAGGTCAACGAGAGGGAACTAAACATTGTGTGAGAGTGTGTTTAGAAGAGGTTATGTTGTTTTCCTAATGATTCAAATTCAAAAATTTGATTATTCCTAATTAATTAAAAATCTTATTTTTGAAATTAATTTAACGTTCTTTTTAACTTGTTATTTACGTTATTTATTAGTATAAGCGTTGTCCTCCTATATTTTCTCAAATGAAGTAGTATCTCCACTCATCTCTTAGCTTCAAACATGATGAGTGATGAAACAAGCAAACCTTGTGACTTCCATCGGCCAAGCTTTATGTTTTATTTTGTTGCACCAAATTGATTAAGTCTATCAAAAATAGAGGTGGTAAAACGGGTCGAATCTGTTGGGCCGATCTGCCAAACTCGTTAAAAAAGGCGAGTCGTGCTAAGATTTGAAACCCACCAAATAAAAAAAAATCGCCAAACCTGCACCACCAAATTTGTGGGTTTTTGGCTGGGCGGGACGGGTCAATCCGCCGTGGCAAAGGTGGGTTCGTGGGTTGGTTCGGGTTCCGCACCCCAAAACCGATATCCGAATCAGTCACTAATAAAGACTATCGATTTAGTTTGAATTGAACCCGATTACCCATTAGTTTCAGAACCAATTTAATTAGTTCGGTTCGGATTCGAATAATCGGATACCCGTACTCACCCCTAATTATACCGTATCGAATATAAACTAAAGTATACGTAATAAACGTAAATCCCGGGCAGTAAAGCAGCTTAAGTTGATTTCATTTCCAAATCAAGTAACGGGTGATTATTAGAGAGACTAATTCATGCAATTACAATCCTGGGGAGACTTTAGTCAGTGTAAATATAGACAACAGCATCAAAATCCAATATGACAAGCAATAGTGTACATATTAAGGTCACGGTGATAATTGGTTTTCATAATCTTACTCAGCATTGACTTACAAACCATATCACAAGCAGTTTTGTCCTCCGTCGTTATTACTTGTCACTCAGGCGCCGTATCGTATATGCCACTCTTATATGTTTGTTGTTACCATCGATAAACAAGGTCATCATCGTTTTATAAGGCGATCGTATGAGTAAATCTGTTGGATCATCATCTCGTTTATTTGCTTAAACAGGCGAAATTTTGTTTCTAAAATCAATCCTATTTTAAAATTTGAACTAAACAAATTGAGTCCAATTAACTCAAGAAAATAATAGAATAAATGAATTAACTAATAAGATAAATAGCCGTTAATTTTTTTGTTTTTTTTTTTGTATTTTAAAAATATATTATTTTTAATATATTTTTTATTTGAAAAAAAATTCGATCCGATCAATCAAAAACTTTATTTTCTAAGGGTTTTTTTGGTCAAAAAGTGATTATTTTGTCTAAATTCTTTTTTTCCCTAAAATTTAACTTTTATCTAAATTTTAAAATTCAAAATAACATTATTGATAAAATGGGTAGCCTACTGCAAAGCATTTGCTTTAAACAGAGTTAGGGTTAGACCCATTCAAATAGTGTAACATCGACGTATGACCTAGAGGATTCACTAATAACTGTGTCTACGACTTCATGATAACCTGAGACAATTTCATTTTTACAGTTGTGTGATTTTGCATGAAGTGATTTTATTTTATTTTATTTTTTGATTTCTTCTTTTATACGACTAAAATTCTAAAAAAAAAACTGAAAAATAGGTGTAGATATGAAATTTTACTTGATTTTTTTTATACACCTTCTAAATCGTTATCCATATATTTTTACAAATATTTAGATTAAGCGTACAAATTCAAAAATAGTTTGTCACTTAATTATAAAAAATAATATTTTAAATTATTTTTGTTATGTTTTAAATTTTTTTTTTAAAAAGTTTATGGCAATTAAATTGGTTCTGGAACCAACGGGTAATCGGGTCCAACCCGATCCAAACCGATTGTATTTGTAAGTGATTGGTTTGGGTATCGGTTTTGGTGGTGCGGAACCCGAACCAACCCGCGAACCCGAACATATATTAATTAAATAAAAAAAAATAAAAATATATATATAGCTTTTAGACTTTTAGTGAGTTTTGAAACCTGTAACCCTAACACTATGTCATTAGCGGCGCCCTCCCCTCTTACACTCTCAATGACTCAGTCTCTCACCTCAAACAAACCCAAAAATCCCACAAGCTGCAGAGGCAGGCGCATCGTCTCAAAAAGTGATTATTTTGTCTAAATTCTTTTTTTCCCTAAAATTTAACTTTTATCTAAATTTTAAAAAAATAAAAAAATAAACGGTCATTTAACCTGTTGGATTAATAAACGATTCATGATTGAAAATTAAAATCTGTAAACAAACAAAAAATAAATATGCGAACTCGTATAACTTGTAAGTTTAGAGTTTAGACATACAAAATCTAAAGAGTCAGACAAGACCTTTTGATAGACCTAATCGATTTGAGTGCAACAAAATAAAACTTAATGCTTGGCCTATGGAAATCACAAAGTTTGTTTGTTTCATTACTCATCAAGTCTAAAGCTAAGGGATGAGTGGAGAGATTACTTCATTTGAGAAAGTGCGTATAGGGGGATGGATAATGCTCATACTAATGAATAACTAACGTAAACAACAAGTTAAAAAAAATGTTAAATTAATTTCAAAAATCATATTTTTAATTAATTAATCAAATTTTTGAATTTGAATAATTGGGATTAGTTAACATAACCTCTTCTAAATACACTCTCACAACATGTTCAATTTCCTTTCGTCGCACCTTCACACGTTCCGTTCCCTCTCGTCGCGTCAACCATCTGCCGTTGTTCAGACCGCTGCCGCTCCACCTCGCTCCGCCAGTGCGCCATCGCTCTGCCTCGTGTCAACCATCCATTGCGTGACACCGCTGCCTTGCAATCCCCATGCCGCTGCCACGGTTGCCTTGCGATCCTCGTAGCGGCAACCGCTACTAATGTTTCGCGATCCCGGGGGACGCTGCCGCTGCTATTTCACGATCCTAGGGGGTGTTGTTGCTGCTGTCTTGCGCTCCTCTCCTGTGGAGTTACAGTTGTCACCCCACGTTCCGGCCGACCACCGCCGCCCTGTGCAGCGTCGCAGATTGCTAACTAGGGATGGCAACGGGTACCCACGGGGGTGGGGACATGCCCCCCGCCCCCTGCCCCTGCCTCCATATCCAGTCCCCGTCCCCGCCCCGTCCCCACCACGGGTAACGGGGACTCTATATCCGCCGGGAATCGGGGACTCCACGGATATCCGCGGATTTTTACAAAATTAAAAAAAATTGGAAAAAATTGGGGAAAAGAAATGAAAAAACCATATCAATCATCATGTTCCTTGTCTCCAAAGCATTAACAACATGTTCCTTATCTCCAAAGACATTAACAATATTAACAACAACAAAGATATTAACAACATTAAAGAAATAAAAATAATTGGGTAATTTTATCAATGAACATGAGTAGATTATGTGGCAGAAATGTTCATTTGATGCAAAATAAAATAAAAAAAACAATTATTTCATGGATAGTAATTGCAGACAAGAGTAAAAACTTCATCTGCAACAATGTCAAACAAGCTGGAGCATCTTTTTCGTTTAGACACATTGTTTTGCCTGATGAAATACTTTTGAGCGTGACTGGCCACTTGAGTAGGGGCCCTTGATATAACATAGTTCCTTGCAATTCCACGCCAATCACCTTTGCCCAACTTTTGTAATCCAAGTAAAAATATTCTGTTCCTCCTCAGTAGGGGTGAGCACAGGTAGCGGGTACCCGATTACCCGTCCAAACCCGAACCGAACCAATTAAATTGGTTCTGGAACCAACGGGTAATCGGGTCCAACCCGATCCAAACCGATTGTATTTGTAAGTGATTGGTTTGGGTATCGGTTTTGGTGGTGCGGAACCCGAACCAACCCGCGAACCCGAACATATATTAATTAAATAAAAAAAAATAAAAATATATATATAGCTTTTAGACTTTTAGTGAGTTTTGAAACCTGTAACCCTAACACTATGTCATCAGCGGCGCCCTCCCTCTTACACTCTCAATGACTCAGTCTCTCACCTCAAACAAACCCAAAAATCCCACAAGCTGCAGAGGCAGGCGCATCGTCTTCCTGGTAGCAGGACGCAGCAACCACCAACCAACTTCGTCTGCGGTTCCCTCTCTAGCAGCCAACTACTTCTTCGGTTAGCCGTTCCCTCTCTAGCAGCCAACTTCCTCCAGGCTCCAGCGTCGTCTTCTCGGGTTAGTCAGTCAGGTTAGTCTAATTTTTGGGGAATGTTATATGTTAGTGTTAATTGTTTTATTGAGTGTTCAATTTTTGAATTTATACATTCTTAGTTCTTTGTGTGCGTGCATTTTCAAGCAATGTTAGGGTTTCGTACTTTGCTTTTGGTAATTCATTTGCTTTGGTTTTAGTTTGTGATTGTCACTGTTAAAAGTGCTTCTGAATTTGAGTGGTTGGTAATTTTTTGAATTCTGTCATTTGTTCAGAGAAACGAGATTGGGTTGGTTGGAGGCAAATATAGTGAATCTACACCAGTCTATCAGCTACTTCACGGATTCGTAAGTGTTCAGATCTGAATCACAATACATTATTCCTAATATATATATATATATTAACTTATTCTTCTCCCTAAGTTCCTTGCTTCTAAATTTGATTGGTGAATTTTGAGTTGAAATACCTTTTTTCTGATTTTTTAGAACAGTAGATACTATATTTCTTTACCTTGTGTATTCAGTATCATAATGTTTTTGATTTTTTCATTTTTTTGGTTCACAGCACTTACTTTAAGTGCCACAAACATACAATGTAGAACTTTCAATTTATTATATTGATTATGTTTATATTGATTATATTGATTATGTTTATATTGTGAAACCAATGAACTAAATTTGTAAGTGGTGTCACTGTCACATTCGATTCCCACATATAATATAACACAAATTAAATCACTTATCACGTTTATAATAGTTGCACACTTGCACTAATGGTTCCTTGCTTCTAAATTTGGTTGGTGAATTTTGAATTGAAATACCTTTTTTTCTGATTTTTTAGAACAGTAGATACTATATTTCTTTACCTTGTGTATTCAGTTCCTCAGTCCTTGGATCCCCTACATATTAAAAATTATAATTTAACTATAAAAAATGCTACATGAATGTGTTTGCTTGTCTTCGTTTAGGATATATGGTAGCATTGTTGGAGTTATGTGCAATGTAAAAATGAAATTAATTTAGAACAAATGAAAACAAAACACCCATTAAATCATAGCGAAAACAGGCATCTCAGCTAATGCTTGAACACCATTTAGAATCTAATTACCCTAATCACAAATTAGAATCAGAAGTTCCTAAATTCAGAAATCAAAATCTAATTGCCCTAATTCAGAAATTCAGAATCTAATTACCCTAATCACAAATCAGAATCAGAAGTTCAGAAATTCAGAAATCAAAATCTAATTGCCCTAATTCAGAAATTCAGAATCTAATTACCCTAATCACAAATCAAAATCAGAAGTTCAGAAATTTAGAAATCAAAATCTAATTACCCTAATTCAGAAATTCAAAATCTAATTACCTTAATCACAAATCAGAATCAGAAGTTCAGAAATTCAGAAATCAACTTACCCGACGCAGAAACCACAGCGAAGACCGGCGATTTGGCGGACGAACGGTGAAGAGGAGAAGACGACGACCGACGACGGTGAGCTCGGGACCACCAGTGAGAGACCGAGCCACTCAGGAGGTGGGAGGCGGCGCTGGGTCGTGGGAGGCGGCGGTCGGCGGTCGGCGGTGTTTGGGAAGGAGACATAAGGGGCTGAGGGTTTGAACTTTGAGGAGAAGTGGAGAGGAGACGAGACGAAACTCCAACGCTGAGGGACCCAGAAGGTGGGAGGCGGTGGGAGGCGGTTGGTGGTCGGCAGTCGGCGGTCAGCGGTGTTTGAGAAGGAGAGGGACTAATGGTTTGAACTTTGAGAAGGAGTGGAGAGGAAAGGAGAGGAGACGAGATCACGAGCCTCTCACTCTGTCTCTGAAGCAGGAATTCAGGGAAGCATGTGCGGCTAGAGTTGCTGTCCAAATGGTTCAGTCACATATTATATATATATAGTACTTTTGATCGAAAAATCAATCTGATTTATTTCGTACCTTTCGCTCAATGAGAAAATGGGTCAGATTCTACAGGATCAAACCTGTGGGACTTAAGGAATGATGGAATGGAAGTCCCTCTATCCCCAAAAGACCTGCTTAACTCTCTAATTCTTTTTCCCATAACCACGCCCGCTGAATAGAAACATTAAACTAAAAGCCCATACAAAATGGGCACCCAAGAAAAAAAATGTAACCGATTCTTTTCTTTGTTTGAGTTACTGGCCATCCGCCGGAAGTTTCGGGTTTAATACCGATATTTTAGCAACAAATTCAATAAATCTAAGTGTAGTGCTCGGTGTATTGGTTTTTTTTGGAAAGGGAGTGTGTGCGAGTTGTTTATTTCAAGAATAGGTTGGATCGAACCAACTGCACTTTTTTCTTTATATATATAAATAGGAAAAAGTGCATGATCCCACGAATTACTTCTGAAAAAAATTCTAGTTTTAATAAATTAAGAAAAAAATTTTAAGAACCATAGCATTTCGTGATTCATTGTTAAATCCACTTTGATTCTCTATGAACTAACAATTTTGGACCATTACCATGGTTAAAGCAAAGCTAGGCATAGGCAGTTTTAAATCTAGACGCAGTATAGTATTCTTTCTACCACCATGTTAATATAAAAAAATGGTTTGAAAAAAAAAGATAGTTGGAATCTTTTTCGATTTAAAACACTCATGTCGATAAAATAGCTTGAATTCCCTTTACGGCGAAAAATTCGAAAAAATGGGCAAAAAGTGAATCTTTTTCTCACCCCCCCTCTTTTTTTTATACAATTTATACAATGCGAAATCGATGACCTACGTATAAAATAATAAGAATTCTTTGGATTTGAAGAAAAAAAACAACTTTGCTGACAAATATTTGTTTGATCGGAAGAGTCCTCCAAAAATTCCGGTCTTGTGTTAGTTATCAATTTCAATATCTTTCAAATAAATATTTGAATACAAAAAAAAAATAAGAGAGGATAGGCTCATTAAAAAAGATAGGAAGAATTGTCCTATAAGTAATTGAGTGTGAGAGCCAAATGAATTGAAAGATTCATGTTTGGTTTGGGAAGAGATCATAGACGTTTTCAAATGAATGGAAAGAGAATCTACTTTCATTAAGTGATTTATTAGATAATCGAAAACAGAGAATCTTGAAGACTATTCGAAATTCAGAAGAACTGCGGGAAGGAGCTCTTGAACAGCTAGAAAAAGCCCGGGCCCGTTTAAGGAAAGTTGAAACGGAAGCAGATCAGTTTCGAGTGAATGGTTATTCTGAAATAGAACGAGAAAAATTGAATTTAATTAAGTCAATTTATACGACTTTGGAACAATTAGAAAATTACAAAAATGAAACTATTCGTTTTGAACAACAAAGAACGATTAATCAAGTCCGACAACGGGTTTTCCAACAAGCCTTACAAGGAGCTCTGGGAACGCTGAATAGTTGCTTGAACAACGAGTTACATTTACGTACCATCAGTGCTAATATTGGCATGTTTGGGGAAAGCCATGCCTATTGCTAACGCTCCATCCTCCATTGCGTCGTGGCTCCGACCACAAAGTTACCTCCTTCATTCCGCGACGCGTAGCGGCATGCACCCTCCGTCAGTCGTGTCGCACGTCCTCACGGACCACCGGTGCTGCATTTATTGCGGCGGTGGTAGAGGCACTGCGACTCCCTCCATCTCGTTGGGCATTCAAGCCGGATACCGCACATGCCTTCTCTCTTTCGTTCTCTTCTTTTTTATGTGATTTAGATGTTTTTTTGAAATAAATAATACAGTTCTTTTTCTATGAATAACTTCTACTTTTTTGGATGTTATTTTTGTTTTGGCGGATGTTTCTTTAATTTTGCTCTTAGTCGGATGTTTCTTTTTATTGTACATGAATGTTTCTTAATATAGGATTGCAGATGTTTCTTTTTATTGTACATGGATATTTTTCAGTATAAATTTTTACAAATATTTCTTTTAAGTTGATGGATGTTTTCTTTTATTGTACATGAATGTTTTTTTTATTGCGATGCTAAGATCAGATGTTTCCAGCGACGTTAACGGTGTGACAGGAGAGGAGAGAGTGGAGTGGCTAGAGTGAAAATAGGGTACTAAAAAATGTAAAAGGTAAAAGGTGTAATTGAGGATAAAAATGAGTAATTAGGTTGGAATAATTTTTTTTATTTTGCGAACCTGAGATGCAATCCATTATTCATGTTATTTATACTTCTGTTGTCTATCTAATGGAATTGACCTCATTTTACAACATAAAAGTGATCATTTATTTCTAACACATATAATAGTTATGTAAAATACATTTTCCACTAAAATGATTATTCTGTTCATATTTTGTAATAGAATTTAACTAGTGTTTAGTGTTTGTTTTGATGAATTTTGATGAAAATATTTTTTTAAGGTGATTTTTTTTAAAAGATCTTTTAAAAAAGTAAAAGTAATTTTTTGTTCAAATATTTTATGTAAAAATATCTTTTTATTTAACAATCATATTTACTAAAATCATTATGTTGTTACTATGTGTAACAATGAAGATAAAAATTTATAAATATTTATAAATTTATTTATTTTTCAATTATATTTAATTTGAAGCAGATATAAAAATTTATATTTAAATCACTCTTTCTCTCGCATAATTTTAATAGCTAAAAAAATTTATTTTTTATAATTTTATATTCAACATTTTAAATTATCTTTAGTCTTATTATTCTTTTAGAATTTTAATTTTTGTTTTTATTATTCTTTTTTCTTAACATTATCTATCTACGTATGCCTCACTACCACTCTTATATTAACTTGTTCTCTCTTCCTTCTTCGATTTTTATTCTCTTTCTATCTTCTCTTCAATCGCAATTAGTTGCCAATATATATTAGTTCATAATGATTACATTCAGAAGTGAATACTACTTTAAAAATAAAAGTTAAAAAAAATATGGTAACTCTTATGTGAATCATTTATACTCCTATAAATATAACAAATGAGTAAATTTAACTTTTTTTATTATGAGTTTTTTTATTATTTAATACATTCAAATTCACATATTTTTATTTATGATAAAATTAAAAATTAAAGTTAAATGACATTAGTAATTTTTGATTTAATAAAATTAAAATAAAGTACAAAAATAAGGATAAAAACTAAAAAAATAGATGACTCTAGAAAAGAATAATGTTAAATTTTATGTCATTATGTATGAGAACAGTGATTTATTTTATTATATTATTTTTATACCAAATAACAAAAAAATTAAATTTTATGTCTGTTTTTTATTACTTATGTTACTTATCTATAGTTATTTAAATTATACTCTATAGTCATTGAGTCATGTTTTATTCCAATAAAAAATTGTTATGAAGTCATTTTCATTTTTTTTATAGGAATACATCCATTATATCATGATTTTAATAATTAATGTAAAATTTAAAAAATTAAATAAATATATATTTATTTTGATTACATTCAAGAGTGAATTATATATATTCCTATAGTCAAGAAATATACTTAACTTATTAACTTATTCTATAATAAATAGTTTTTTAATCATCAAATTTATAAGAAAGATCCCATATTTTTATTTATCCTAAAAATTAACATTAAAACTAATGTTAATACTTTTTTATTAACAGAACTAAAATAAAACATAAAAATAAAGCTTGAATAAGAATAAAAATACAAAATTTTGAAACTCAAAATATAAAATGGTTATAAAATAAAAAATTACTTAAATATAATTTTTATAAGGTACTCCATGAATGAACTCAGATGAATAAATATTATATGTAAAATGAATCTTGATATATTGATACAAAAATTATTCTGTGTAAATTTAAAAAAAAAATATTGTCCTATTAAACTATTTTACTTTTATTCTTTTAAAATAATATCCATAATAAAAAAAATCTGCATGAATAATTTACATTCAATAGAAAACTCTTGATAAAGTTGCTGTAAAAAATATGTGAAAATTTTTTTTATTCAACGTAACTAACAGATGTACGGGAGAAATTTTTTTAATAATAAACTTTTCTAAGGTAATATTAAAACTTAAATTTTGGACGCCAATTGACATTATATATTGAGTAGGTACCTAGAATATTTTAAAAGAGTATGATAAGAGAAAAATTATTATTCTGTATAAATTTATTTTTTAAAAAATTATCCCTATTGAACTATTTTATTTTTATTCTTTAAAAATATATCCAAATAAAAAAAAACTGCAACAATAATTTATATCCAATACAAAAATCTTAATCAGATTACTGTGAAAAAATGGATAGAAAATTTTTTATTTAACATAACTGATGAAAGAATTTTTTAATAATAAATTTTTTTTAGGAGCAATATTGAAACTTAAATTTAGACACAAATTATCCTTATATTAGGTTTTATGTTATATCTAAGTAAAGTGAAAAGGATGCAAGAGAAGATGAATAAGAAATTTTTTTTTCTATTATTCATAAATAGTAATCTGAGATTATAGATAGTAAGAGAGGAAAAATATAATTATAGAAGTTCCATGATTGTGAATTAATGAGATAAGAGAGAACGTGAATGTATGTGATAAGAGAGAGGATGAAGTAGTGAAAGTTTTTTAATATTGAAAAAGAATTTTGGACACGAAACCCATGTATTGGCATTATATATTATTATAGATATTAGATACATATTTTTTAAAATAAAAAAAATTCTTTTTATAAAGTAAATTATAACTTCTAAAAAAAATTTTTGTAGTTTTTTTTAGTATTTTTACTTTTATTTCTAAAATTTTATTAAACATGTTAAAAAATAAAAAAATATTAATTTTTTTTAACAATTTAATGATATTCAAACAAATACTTAATAAAGCATTTACTAAAAGTAATTTTCTAAATACATAATTTATAATATATAAAGTGTCTAATTTAGTCATTTATGATATCCTTACATTTTACCATACTATATCTACAAATTACTTTATAATACTCATTTTAATATGAATTTTTAGAATTTGTATCATCTAATAATCTTAATGAACTATTTTTACTTAGAACGGGAGCTCAGGTGCTTAATTTACTAGAACATCTATTCTTAATATATAAAAATAAATGGATAAGTTCACATTATTTTTAAGATATATTTCTTCTTCTACTAATATTATATCATCAACATTGCTTACTTGACAAAATTTTAGAATCAACTATTAAATTTTTGTCAAATTAATTATTATTTCAAAGT
>NC_029786.2:94379072-94393806 GCF_000816755.2 Arachis ipaensis
GAATCCTGATGAGTTTGAAAAATTCCAAATTAAATTTGATGATGATCAAACATTATTAAAATAACTAATTACAAAATTATTAGTTTAAAGTTTTATTCTTATGTATTGATTAATAATTTTGTTATTATGTAGATTATGGGATATTGGGCATAAAAGCAAATCAAAGCCCAATTGTGCTAACAAAATACATTCAGTTTTGTGTAAAATTGTTATATTAAGTGGCTAAATTATGGTTATGTTTGTTGGGCCAGGAAAATATATTTGTAGCCCAACAATGTGGCTGGTCGAAAATAAAAAAGGAAATGGGGCACAATATTTTCTACTCATTTAATATGATGAAATCTATTTCTTTAATCATATTGCTACATGCTTTCAACGGATCCCACTCTCATCTTTTGGTGGATTTTAAATTTATTCAACTTGCATTAATAGCATTGGATAAATGAAAGAGAAAATAGAAATTGATTTGATTTGATTGTTATCATTAATGACACCGCTACCAAACCAAAGGGAAGTGGGAAACTTAATTCATTTTCATTCTCTCTCTTAGTTTCATTGAAAGCATTTCAATTTTCTCTCTCTTCTCTCTTAAAGTTTCAGTCACATCCATTAGGAAAATGGAAGTTAAGGCAAGTTATCAGAAGAAAAAAGAAGAAGCTAGAAGCAAGCATGGAGCCATAGTTATGGTGGCATCAAGAAAAAGAAAATCAAAAGTATGGTGTGGCTGAGATCTTTGCCACTAAAGATAAGATGTGATGAAATAATCTCAAGCCTTTCATACCCGAAAATGGAGAAAATCCACTTCGGTCAGAAGAAGAAGATCCCTTGAAAGCATGGCTCGTCTCTACCTTTGCTCAACCACTACAAGAGGTAGCTACTGTAGCTACGTGGAGGATGAGGCAGAGGATAAGGGCAGGAGGAGCTGTCAAGCATTAAGGACTCATCAAGGGCTAGAAATCCTTCTTGGAGAGCAAGTCAAGATGGAAGGCCCGGATTGATGGATCTTGGTGAGAAGGAAAGACCCAGAGGTAATTGCATGTTGGTTTAAGCATTCAGTTTCCTCTCCTGTCTCTCTGGCCGAACCGATTTTGTTTGAAGAAGAAGAAGATTAGCTCGGTTCAACAGTTTCAACCTTGGAGGCTTCCCCTTCTATAAATAAGGGGGAACAACCAGGGCTTGAAGCAAGGAGTTAAGAGTGCAAAGTACAGAGTTCTCATAGCTACCCAAGCTAACAAAAGTTCTTCTCCTTCAATATTTTTATTTTGTAATTTTTCTGTTTAGTTTTGTCTGTCTTGAGTCTCATGGAAAAAGGCAAACAGTGAGGTTTGTAAGAAAAAGCCATAGATGTCCTAGAGGTCCTTTGTACATCTGTGTTGTGTTTCATGATTCTGTGGGAATCCCCTTACAAGTTGGGTTAGCACTTAGCAGTTGAAAGCTTGGTAGATGACCAAGTCAAGTTCAGGATTGGGGATAGATTCTAGACTTGTCCCGTATAGGAAGGGTAGTTCCTAGGGAGAATTGGTGTCTGTAATCTGTTTGATTATAGTAAAATTCTATCATTGTTGTGATAGAGACTGGATGTAGGCTGCACTGCACTTAGCAGCTGAACCAGGATACTTCTGGGAGTGATTTTCTCTCTCTACTCTACTCAAATTCTGATTCTGTTTGAAGGAAACAAAATTGAAAAATATCTCCTCATTGGTTACGAGACAAAAATAAAAAGTCTCTTGACCAGTGATGAGACAAAAAGCAGAAATATCTCCTGAAGCATTTTAAAAGGGCAGCAAGTCTTACTCAGCAAAAAGAGGCTAAGATTCAACCCCCCTTCTCTTAGCCACTGATAACCATCAATTGGTATTAGAGCTTGGTCTCAAAGAGATCAAGCTTTGTAGCTTGGAGAAAAGATCTAGATGGCAGAGAACAGTGGTTCAAATCTGGTGTCTTACAATCTGACAGAAGGACAGTCAAGCAACAGACCTCCTCTTTTCAATGGGAAGAACTATACCTATTGAAAATAAAGAATGAAGATATTTGTGCAAGCAGTAGATTACAGACTCTGGAAGATTATCCTGGAGGGTCCTCAATTTTCAACCACCGCAAGTGATGAAGGAGTAGTCTCTCTTAAACCCGAAGCCAGTTGAACTGAAGAAGACAGAAAGAAGGTGGAGCTCAATGCCAAGGCTATCAACTTGCTCAACTGTGCAATCAGCTTTGAGGAATACCGACGGATATCACGATGCACAACGGTAAATGAAATCTGGGACAAACTTCAAGTCACTCATGAAGGAACCACCATAGTGAAGAAGACCAGAATAGACATGCTGAACAGAGAATATGAAATGTTCTCAATGAAGGAAGGAGAATCAATAGATGAAATGTTTGAAAGATTCAACATCATCATTGTTGGCTTAGATGCTATGGGGATAAAGTATCATGAATCTGTGCTTGTGAGGAGAGTTTTGAGAAGTCTCACAAAAGAGTGGAAAACTAAGGCATTGATAATATCTGAGAGTAGTGGTCTTGACTCTATGACATATGATGACTTGAAAGGAAATTTACTTGCTTTTGAAAACACTTATTTGAAAAAAGATGCTAAAAGAAAAGGAATAGCTCTCACATCTGTTTCTAACCCTCTGGATGATGAATCCAGTGATAACTCCTCTGAAAATGAGTTTGTTTTGTTTGCCAAAAAATTCAAGAAAATGGTGAAACTCAAGGAAAGAATCAAGGAAAGCAACTCAAGGAAACAAAAGAAAGATTTCAGCAAAGTGATCTGTTACAACTGCAAAGAGTCTGGGCATTTCAAATCAGATTGTCCTAAGTTGAAGAAGGAGGAGAAGCTGAAGAAGGAGGAGAAGCCGAAGAAGGGAAAAAAGAAAGAACTGGTGGCTTCTTGGGAGGACTTGGAAAACGACTCAGAAGATGATAAAGAATCAGAAACCAAGTCTCAACCATGCCTCATGGCAGATCACGCTGAACAGGTAGTATCCCATAACCTTGACACTGAAGATCTTCATCTCATGATAGACCACCTTTCTAAAAAGATTAGATGCTTCCTAAATGAAAACCAAGATCTTGAATCACAAATTACTATTCTTAAAGCTGAAAATGGTTTTCTCAAAGATAAGTTAAGGGAGGCTGAAACTGCTGTTGAACTTGTTGAAGAAAACAAGCAGTTAAAAGCTCAACTTAAGAGTTGTGAATTCTTCCATTCTATAACTGCCAATCTAAATTACTTTGAAGGAAATGACTGGCTGCATAAAGAAATAAGAAGGCTTAAAGAAGACTTAGCCAAGTTTACTCAAAGTTCTGAAAATTTAAATAAACTCTTAGCTAGTCAAAAACCTCTTTATGATAAAGTTGGGTTGGAATTTTATAAAACTGAAAATTTTGTTGAGAAACCTTCTTTTGCTAACATGGCCTCATCTTCAAATGATACAAGGTTTCAAAACCCAACAAGTTTTAGAAAAAATAGCAACTCCAAGGTTTTCTAGATTGTGCAATAGGAGTGGTCATTTTCCCATTCAATGCTTTTTTATTGAAAGAATGATTGGAAACAAAGTTTATAAAGTTGTTTGTGATTACAATGGCTTGGGACAAAGGATATGGTTTAACGTTAAATGATCTAAAAAATTTTGGATACCTAAGGTCACTTGAGCTCATTTTGTAGGTGTGCCTAGCATCCAAGCGGAAGGATAACATGTGGTACATGGATAGTGGATGCTCTAGGCATAAGACCGGAAAGGCAACCTTCTTCATTAAGCTTGATGAATATGATGGAGGGTTTGTCACTTTCGGTGATAATAGCAAAGGAAAGATAGTGGCAATAGGCAAAGTTGGTAAAAGTTTTTCCTTTTTCATAAATGATGTTCTACTTGTTGATGGGCTGAAACACAATTTACTAAGCATTAGCCAATTATGTGATCTTGGATATGAAGTTATTTTTAGGAAATTGGTTTGTTTAGTTATTTGTGAAAAATCTGGGGATGTTTTGTTTGAAGCCAAACGGTGTAACAATGTGTATGGATTGACTCTTGAGGATTTAAAAGATCAAAAAGTGACATGTTTTACCTCACTTGAATTTGAAAAATGGCTATGGCATAAGAAATTGGGTCATGCAAGCATGTACCAAATTTCTAAACTTGTTAAGAAAAACTTGGTTAGAGGAATTCCAAATATTAAATTTGATAAGGATATTACTTATGATGCTTGTCAATTAGGCAAACAAGTAAAAACGTTTTTTAAACCAAAAGATGGAATTTCTACCAAGAGGCCATTAGAAATATTGCATATTGATCTTTTTGATCCCATAAGAACTCAGTTTATGAGGTAAACACTATGGTTTGGTAGTGGTAGATGATTATTCTAGATTCGGTTGGGTACTCTTCCTTGCTCATAAGAATGATGCTTTCCATGCTTTTTCAACCCTTTGTAAAAGAATTCAAAATGAAAAAGATTTGAAAATTGCCCACTTGAGAAGTGATCATGGAAAAGAATTTGAAAATCAAGACTTTGAAAAATTTTGTGAAGATTTTGGAATTGCACACAACTTTTCATGCCCTAAAACTCCTCAACAAAATGTGGTAGTTGAAAGAAGGAATAGAAGCCTTCAAGAGATGACTAGGGCTATGCTTTGTGAAAATGATGTTCCAAAATTTTTGTGGGCTGAAGCTGTAAATACAGCTTGTTATATTTTGAATAGGACAATCATTAGGAAGGGTTTAAAGAAAACACCTTATGAGCTATGGAAAGGAACCCCACCAAATCTTAAGTATTTCCACATTTTTGGATTCAAATGCTTTGTACTTAACAATAAAGAGAATCTTGGTAAATTTGATCCAAAATCCTATGAAGGAATGTTTGTTAGATACTCTACCACTAGCAAAGCATTTAGAATCTACCTCAAAGAACATAGGACCATAGAGAAATCCATACATGTGTCTTTTTATGATACTAATTCAATTCCCAATGCCCCTTTAGATGATGATACAGGTAGTGAAGCAGAAACAAGCCATCAACCAAGTCAAGAAAGTCCCAATGTTGTCCCAAGTGAAGAACTTGTCCGTCCAGTTTTGTCTCATCAGGATGGAGGAGACATTTCAGTTTTGTCTCCTGAGCCAGTAAGAGAATCTGGAATAGAACAACCTGCTGAAGCTCATCAAAGCTCAACCTTGCTCCGAAAACCAAGAGAATAGAAGTCTATGAGGGGTTATCCCCATGATTTTATCATAGGTGACCCTTCCCAAGGAGTAACAACAGGATCCTCAACCAAAAAGCAAACCGAACAAAGCAATTTTGCTTTCTTGTCTCAATTGGAGCCTAACAATGTGAAGCAAGCTCTTGAAGACCCCTCTTGGGTCAAAGCCATACAAGAAGAGCTAGCTCAATTTGACAAGAATGAGGTTTGGATACTAGTACCTCATCCGAATGGTAAGAAGGTAATGGGTACTAAGTGGGTTTTCAAAAATAAATTAGGTGAGGATGGTAAGGTTGTTCGTAACAAGGCTAGATTAGTGGCCCAAGGTTACTATCAAGAAGAGGGTATTGATTTTGATGAGTCTTTTGCTCCGGTAGCAAGAATGAAAGCAATTAGGTTGCTTCTTTCCTATGCTGCCCATAAAGGTTTTAAAATGTTCCAAATGGATGTCAAATGTGCTTTCCTTAATGAATTTATAGATAGAGAAGTGTTTGTAGCACAACCCCCCGGTTTTGAAAATAAAGAATTTTCAAATCATGTTTTCAAACTTTCAAAAGCCCTTTATGGGCTTAGGCAAGCTCCAAGAGCTTGGTATGAAAGGCTTAGTGCCTTCTTGTTGGAAAATTACTTTCAAAGGGGTACTACTGATACTACTTTATTTATTAAAGTATCTAATGATGATATTCTTCTTGTTCAAGTTTATGTGGATGATATAGTGTTTGGATCGGCCAATGAATCCTTGTGTGAAGAGTTTGGAAAACTCATGACTAGTGAGTTTGAAATGAATTTTATGGGAGAACTAACATTCTTTCTTGGTCTCCAAATCAAACAAACTCCTAGTGATACTTTTATTCACCAAGAAAAATATGCTAAAGAATTAATCAAGAAATTTGGCCTAGAAAATTCCAAACCTTTGGGAACACCAATGCATCCAAACACTAAGCTTGATAAAGATGATGATGGCAAAGATGTGGATGAAACACGGTATAGAGGAATGATAGGTTCACTTATGTATCTTACCTCCTCTAGACCGGACATAGTTCAAAGCGTGGGTGTATGTTCAAGGTTTCAATCTCACCCAAATGAATCCAACCTTTCAGCCGTCAAAAGGATCATTAGATATATTAAGGGAACAAGTGATTATGGCTTATGGTATCCTAGAACTAATGACTTTTGTGCAGTAGGATTTTATGATGCAGATTATGCGGGAGACCGGGTGGATAGAAGGAGCACCTCTGGAATGTGTTGCTTCATTGGAAGCTCACTTAACATGTGGTCAAGAAAGAAACAAGCCACAGTTGCTCTATCCACAGCCAAAGCTGAATATATATCTGTCTCTGCATATTGTTCACAATTAATTTGGTTGAAAACTCAATTGGAGGATTACAAATTAAAGATCAATAGTATACCTTTGTTTTGTGATAATATGAGTGCTATTAACATCTTTAAAAATCCTGTTCTGCACTCAAGAACTAAGCACATTGAAATTAAATATCATTTTATTAGAGAACATGTGCAAAACTACTATTGATATTCAATTTGTGAAATCCGAAGAACAACTTGCTGATATTTTCACTAAACCTTTGTGTGAGGATAGATTCTATTCATTAAGGAACAACTTGGGTATGTTGGATTTGAATTCAGTTGATAATTTGTGATTTTTGAAGAATCTGTTGGTTTTGTCTCGTAGGAAAGCAGGAGACAAATTTGTGGACGTGATGAGCAGGCCATGATACAGGAGGAGACTGATTCGGATATTAATGATCATGGACCCCACCTAATCCTTTTTGACCTCAGTCATAACCCTGGCCTGTTTTGAGTTCTTCAATTGTTAATCATATCTTTGTTGGGAAGTTATCATATCAAATCTTGTAGGAATGAGTAGTTGTCAAATCATAATCTTTTCTCTTACCTATTCCCTTGATTCTAGGAGCTAACCTCTCCTTTTTAATTTTAAACTTCCTTCCTTGTTGATAACCGCGCCACTTAATGGTCATTAACTACATAACCCTCTCTCTCTCCACTCAGCATTTAATGCTTCCATAACCCCCACATCTCTCCAACCTCTTCGGCCACCCCCATCATCTTCCCTCTCTTTTCTTCATTTTCATAACATGAAAAAGAAGGTAGCACCCAAGAGAAGTAGCCGAACCCCTCTACGCAAAAATCCTCCATTTTCTTCTACCCCTCAAACACACACTCACATTCACATACACTCCACATCTTCCTCATCCCCTTCATCTTCCTCCAAGCAAACTGAGACCATGAGAAGAAAGGTCATTGCTCAGAAAACTTCATCCAGAAAGAAGATTGGGAAGGATAAAGAACCGGTTGTGGAAGAGGAAGAAGAGAAGACTCAGTCTTCTTTACCTCACTCACCTCTAAAGAAATCAACTCCTCATGCTTCTGGGCGCAGTTCACAGCGCGCAAAGAGTTACGTGTTTCGTAACACCAGGGAACCACCGAATTTGGAATCACTTGATTTAAAAAATAAGTACAACAAAGGTCACTCACACTTTGATCCAGTCATATTTAACTCATGCGCTTCATATGAATTTCATAATGAAGCCCTGAAGAAGCGTCACTTGTGTGCATCCCACATAGTGCACTTGGAATCTCTTAGTGCTAAAGGCATCAACTTTGTCTCTCTCTTTAAAAATCTGAAATGGACTCCCTTGTTCAATATTCAGAAACCTGTGTATCCAGCTTTGATTCGTGAGTTTTATGCAAACATGAGGTTTATTGATGGTGCAATCCATTCCTATGTCAAGCGGGTTCATATGTCCCTGAACAAAGAAACAATTAGTACTGCTTTGGGATATGTTGATGAAGGAGCCGTTGCTTATATGACTGGAAAATAGAATTCGCAGGTTGGAATCTCACTCCAGATTGCTTTGAATCAAACTTGCGTAAATTTCTCTGCTTTGGATGCACGATTTTGACCCACAAAGCTCTTGGTCCTGAAAGAGCACTTCTGCACAGAATCATCAATCACATTCTAATGCCTCATAGTGGTTCATACCATAGAGTAACTATCTGTGATACTTTGGTACTTTTTGCTATTATTACTTCTTCTCCTATCTCTTTTGCATATCTTATGGTGAGACATATGTGGGAATGTGTTAGAAGTGACAAAAAGGCTAATCTTCCTTATGGAATCTTTCTTACATGCATCTTTGAATATTTTAATGTTGATCTAACTAATGAAGATGTAGAAAATAAAGTTTCCACAATCAAGGGAGGAGGAGTCTCGGGTTCTATGAAAGGCACCAAAGGAAAACGTTCCATGCCCTCTGAACTGTCTGAAAGTGATCTTGAGAGCTGCCCACATGAGCCAACAAAGATTGAGGATTCAATCAAGGATGTACTCACTGAGTTCTCAAATATGTCCAATCTAATGGTGCAATCCTATAAAACAGCTCGCAAGCAAGCATATGAGAATGAGAAAGCTTGGATTAAGTGCCAAGAAAGAGTTAACTTACTGCTGCAGAGTTTTGAAAAGGAAAGGGGTGCACAGGAAGATGATGAATACGGATCTGAGTTTAACCTTTCTGATGATTGATCTAGTTGTCATTTTCATTGTTTTAAAAACTTTGTGTCTGTTCTGATATTTTGGTATTTGCTCTTGGATACTTTTGACTTTATGTTTAGATTAAACAAACATTATGCTTTTTGGTATATTCTTGTTTGATTTGCAGATTTTTCTATTGATGACAAAAAGGGGGAGAAAAAGTTGAAAAATTGAAAAAAAAAAAACAGGGGCTGAAATCATTTTGATTTATGATCACCCCTGTGCATAAGCTCTATGTTCCAATGATCATGCCTTATGATTTATGATCTGTTTTGTTGAAATAATTGCTGGAACTTAGTTATGTTTTGATAATTTTCCTGATAGGTTGAATGAATGCTGGATAATTTGTGTGCTCTGATATGATTCTGTTTAATTGATAATGTTTTCCTTGCTATAAACTGATAAGTTTTTGCTCTGATATGATTGCTGAAAAATATTGTCTATTTAATCAAATGATTTGGCAGCAAAATTTTTTTTGGAAATTATCTAATGTGTTTTTTTTTGTTGCTATGTACTCTGTACTCAATCATCTTGTTTGTTATTGAGCAGAAAATCATTTATATGATAACAAATTAGTTTTGTCTATCACTTTACTTCTGCTCATAAATCAAGCTGTTCAAAATTTTAAAATTCCATATGTTGAGTACATGGTGGCTATTAGCTTGATTTTAAATGTTACAGGTATTGCTTTCTTTGGTAAAATGGCATATATTTAGGGGGAGCTATGTAACAGTTGGAAAGGAGGAGGAGTCCAAATCTTTAAAGGGAGTACTCTAAACCTTTTCATTTCAATTTTTAATAATGTTTGTCATCAAGGGGGAGATTGATGAGTTTGGAAAACTCCAAATTAAATTTAATGATGATCAAATATTATTAAAATAACTAATTATAAAATTATTAGTTTAAAGTTGTATTTATATGTATTGATTAATAATTTTGTTATTATGCAGATTATGGATATTGAGCATAAAAGCAAATCAAAGCCCAATTGTGCTAACAAAATACATTCAGCCTTGTGCAAAATTGTTATATTAAGTGGCTGAATTATGGTTATGTTTGTTGGGCCAGGAAAATATATTTGTAGCCCAACAATGTGGCTGGTCCGAAATAAAAGAGAAAATGGAGCACAATATTTTCTACTCATTTAATATGATGAAATCCATTTCTTTAATCATATTGCTGCATGCTTTCAACGGATCCCACTCTCATCTTTTGGTGGATTTCAAATTTATTCAACTTGTATTAATAGCATTGGAAAGATGAAAGAGAAAATAGAAATTGATTTGATTGCTATCATTAATGACACCGCTACCAAACCAAAGGGAAGTGAGAAACTTAATTCATTTTCATTCTCTCTCTTAGTTTCATTGAAAGCATTTCAATTTTCTCTCTCTTCTCTCTCAAAGTTTCGGTCACATCCATCAGGAAAATGGAAGCTAAGGCAAGTTATCAGAAGAAAAAAGAAGAAGCTAGAAGCAAGCATGGAGCCATAGTGATGATGGCATCAAGAAAAAGAAAATCAAAAGTATGGTGTGGCTGAGATCTTTGCCACTAAAGGTAAGATGTGGTGAAGTAATCTCAAGCCTTCCATACCCGAAAATGGAGAAAATCCACTTCGGTCAAAAGAAGAAGATCCCTTGGAAGCATGGCTCGTCTCTACCTTTGCTCAACCACTACAGGAGGTAGCTACTGTAGCTATATGGAGGATGAGGCAGAGGATAAGGACAGGAGAAGCTATCAAGCATCAAGGACTCATCAAGGGCTAGGAATCTTTCTTGGAGAGCAAGTCAAGATGGAAGGCCCGAATTGATGGATCTTGGTGAGAAGAGAAGACCCAGAGGTAATTGCATGTTGGTTTAAGCATTTAGTTTTCTCTCCTGTCTCTCTGGCCGAACCGGTTTTGTTTGAAAAAGAAGAAGATCAGCTCGGTTCAACAGTTTCAACCTTGAAGGCTTCCACTTCTATAAATAAGGGAGAACATCCAGAGCTTGAAGTAAGGAGTTAAGAGTGCAAAGTATAGAGTTCTCATAGCTACCCAAGCTAATAGAAGTTCTTCTCCTTCAATGTTTTCATTTTGTAATTTTTCTGTTTAGTTTTGTCTGTCTTAAGTCTCATGGAAAAAGGCAAACAGTGAGCTTTGTAAGAAAAAGCCACAGAGCGAAAAAAGGCAGAGTATACAAAATTAAAATAAAAATCCATAGATGTCCTAGAGGTCCTTTGTACATCTGTGTTGTGTTTCATGAATCTGTGGGAATCCCCTTGCAAGTTGGGTTAGCACTTTGCAGTTAAAAGTCTGGTAGGTGACGAAGTCAAGTTCAGGATTGGGGATAGATTCTGGACTTGTCCCGGATAGGAAGGGTAGTTCCTAGGGAGAATTGGTGTCTGTAATCTGTTTGATTATAGTGAAATTCCATCATTGTTGTGATGGAGACTAGATGTAGGCTGCATTACACTTAGCAGCTAAACTAGGATACTTCTGGGAGTGATTTTCTCTTTCTACTCTACTCAAATTCTAATTCTGTTTGAATGAGACAAAATTGAAAAATATCTCCTTATTGGTTACGAGACAAAAAGAAAAAGTCTCTTGACCAGTGACGAGATAAAAAGTAGAAATATCTCCTGAAGCGTTTTAAAAGGGCAGCAAGTCTTACTCAGCAAAAAAGGGCTAAGATTCAACCCCCATTCTCTTAGCCACTGATAACCATCAAATCTATATTCCTATATTTATTATATCTTGTCGTTATAAACATCCATATTACAAATGTCATAATAATATTATTAATTATAATAAATTTTACCTTACAAATATTCAAATTCCATACTATTTGACCTACTTATATAACTCTCTTATTACTATTCCTTTAAATAACATCAAATTTAGCACAAGAAATTTATTTCCAAAATACATAACATCTCAAACTTACTCGAGCATCATTCTTTGGATAATATCACCAAACAAACAGACAATTTATTTATCAAAGTTTGCATGGTTTGTCCACAAATGAAGAGGGGCCTCTTTGTTTATAAACGATTATATTAGATGAAAAGGAGACAACTACATTTGTGGCACATGTAATCAAATACCACAATATCCAACAATAAGTTAACTTTATATACTTTTTATAATCTTATCTATCAAACAGACCATTTGTTTATCAAAGTTTGCATGGTTCGTCTATAGAAAACATTAACACCCACAAATGAAGAGGAGCCTCTTTGCTTGGAAACGATTATATTAGATGAAAAGGAGACAACTACATTTGTGGCATATGTAATCAAACACCACAATATCCAACAATAAGGTAACTTTATATACTTTTTATAATCTTATCTATCAAATTATTAGTTACTAACCCAATACTTATTTTAGATCAAAGTGCTACAATAATTTTTGTACTATTTGATGGCAAAAAAAAAATTATTGGGCACAAGTGCTTCAAATCTAATGACACTCCAGAAAAATTTGTGCAACCTCACACTTATATTTGAAGTCAAAATAAATGATTTTAATCTCAAAAAGATTTTTAATAATACACTCTTACCAAGACATCATTTTTATTTCTAATTTAAATTATTCATTGATTATAGAAACTAACTTCGCCAACACTAATATCATCAGACGAAAATCACATATCCATCAAGAGATTAAAGAGAAAGAAAATTATACAAATTCAAGACACATCTTCAGAAAAAGAACATACATGCAAAGATGGAACAAACAACACAATAAAAAGTGGATACAACTCAACAATTCATAAAGAATATACAACAAAAAGAAAAAAACAACAACTCTAACAACAATTCTAACATCTAAATCTTTTGTACTACAAATTATTTTAAATAAAACACCTTTCAAATTTAACTTTAATTTACACATTTAATTTAATTCTACAAAACATAATAATTTTTAATATTTATTATATACTGTCATTAATTTCCCGTCCCGCACATCGCGCCCGGGTCTTATTCTAGTTATAAATGATACCCGTTATTACTTGTCACCCTACCGTATACGCTACTGTTATATGTTATTATCATCAATGAAAATTATTGGCAATCAGGGGAAGAAAATAAAAGGAGAAAATCATAATCATTTTGGTGCAACAAAATAAAACGTAAAGATTGGGCGATGGAACGAAGTCACAATTTGTTTGTTTGATCACTGAAGTGTGAAGATAAGGGATGAGTGGAGAGACTACTTCATGCAATTACAATCTTGGAGGACTTTGTGCATTTTTTGTTGATGATGACTTACTACAATACCATATATTGCACGCAGTGCCCATATCAATTTCATTCATGATGAGTTGTATAACATATGATTTGGAATCTATAAATAACAAATTCTCATATGCAAAATAAAAAAACCATATTCACTACTCTTCCATACATCTTATTTATCATAGTCATAGATTATAATTTATAAGTTGCCTCTCATAATGAAAACCGCCCTTATCTTGTGGTTTTACTTGCTACTACCCTTGTCCCTATTAAACTTCACTTACACCATTAACATTGTTACTTCCCAATGTCTTGGCCATCAACAATCTTTGCTACTCCATTTGAAGAACAACCTCATATTTAGCCCAGCTAAGTCCAATAAACTAATTCATTGGAACCACACTGATGATTGTTGCCAATGGAAAGGTGTAGCTTGCAGCACCAAGGGAAATGTTATTGCTCTTGACATAAGCCATGAATTCATCACTGGAGGAAACTTAACTAGTCTCTTCAAACTGCAATATTTGCAGAATTTGAATTTGGCTTATAATGAGTTCCACTTTGGAATTAATTCCGAGTTCAAAAACCTGAAGAATCTCAGGTATTTGAATTTGTCAAATGCTGGTTTCATGGGACAAATTCCAACTAAAATCTCTCACTTGTCCAACTTGGAAACTCTAGATTTGTCTACCACATTCACCTCATCATCACAACATGGTCTAAAACTTGAGAAGCCAAACATTGTAGAGTTTGTGCAAAACTTTACAAGAATGAAAGAACTGTATCTAGATGGTGTTGCAATTTCAGCCAAAGGAGAGGAGTGGTGCCATGCTGTGTCTTCCCTACAAAGTTTACAAGTTTTGAGTATGTCCTCTTCCAATCTCTCTGGCCCTCTTGATCCTTCATTGACAAAGCTTCAATCTCTCTCAGTACTTCAACTAGACCATAACAATTTGTCAAGCCCAGTTCCTGATTACTTTGGGAATTTGTCTGGCTTAAACACATTGCAGCTCAGAAGTTGCGGATTGAGTGGAATTTTTCCAAAAAATATCTTGCGACTACCGTCACTTCAAGTTCTTGATGTGTCTGATAATCAAGGTCTTCATGGTTCCTTACCGAACTTCCCAAATCAAGCATCTCTCAGTCACTTGAATCTTAGCCACACAAATTTCTCAGGTCCTATACCAGATACTATTGGCAATTTGAAACATTTTTCTACACTAGATTTGTCCAATTGCCAATTCAATGGGACACTTCCCAATTCAATCTCAAATCTTGCCCAACTTGTTTATCTTGATTTGTCATTCAATAATCTTACTGGTCCACTTCCATCTTTCAATAGATCAAAGGCCTTGAAAACTTTGTATCTTAATCATAATTATCTGAATGGTACACTTCCATCCACCCATTTTGAAGGCCTTACAAATCTTGTGAGCATTAATTTAGAAGTTAACTCTCTACATGGAAGATTCCCTTCATCTTTGTTTTCACTTCCATCCCTACAACTTCTCTTTCTTGCTAACAATAGATTTGATGGCCAACTTGATGAGTTCCCAAATGGTTCCTCTTCCTCAATAGAGATGCTTGATTTAAGTGATAACAATTTTCAAGGGCATATTCCTATGTCTATCTTTCAACTGAAAAGGCTCAATTTACTTCAACTTTCCACAAACAAGTTCAATGGCACCATAAAATTGAGTATGATTCGTCAAAGGCTACAAAATTTGGCAACACTTGATCTCTCA
>NC_029786.2:94395416-94398603 GCF_000816755.2 Arachis ipaensis
TTTCTTAAACACGCTAAAACATAAAAAAATTTATTAAATTTTTCTTTTAACAATTTAATGATATTCAAACAAATACTTAATAAAGCATTTACTAAAAGTAACTATTCCAAATATGTACTTTATAATATATAAAGTGTCTAATTTAGTCATTTATTATATCCTTACATTTCAACATACTATATCAACAAATTGCTATGTAATACTCATTTTAATATGAATTTTCAGATTTATATCATCTAATAATCTTTAATGAATTATTTTTACTTAAAACGGGTTATCAGGTTTTTAATTTACTGGAACATTATAAATGATACCCGTTATTACTTGTCACTCTACCGTATACCCTACTCTTATATGTTGTTATCATCAATGAAAATTATTGGCAATCAGGGGAAGAAAATAAAAGGAGAAAATCATAATAATTTTGGTGCAACAAAATAAAACGTGAAGATTGGGCGATGGAACGAAGTCACAGTTTGTTTGTTTGATCACTGAAGTGTGAAGATAAGGGATGAGTGGAGAGACTACTTCATGCAATTACAATCTTGGAGGACTTTGTGCATTTTTTGTTGATGATGACTTACTACAATACCATATATTGCACGCAGTGCCCATATCAATTTCATTCATGATGAGTTGTATAACATATGATTTGGAATCTATAAAAGGAACGGATAACATATTCTCATATGCAAAAATAAAAAAAACATATTCACTACTCTTCCATACATCTCATTTATCATAGTCATAGATTATAATTTATAAGTTGCCTCTCATAATGAAAACCACCCTTATCTTGTGGCTTTACTTGCTACTACCCTTATCCCTATTAAACTTCACTTTCACCATTAACATTGTTACTTCCCAATGTCTTGGCCATCAACAATCTTTGCTACTCCATTTGAAGAACAACCTCATATTTAGCCCAGCTAAGTCCAATAAACTAATTCATTGGAACCACACTGATGATTGTTGCCAATGGAAAGGTGTAGCTTGCAGCACCAAGGGAAATGTTATTGCTCTTGACATAAGCCATGAATTCATCACTGGAGGAAACTTAACTAGTCTCTTCAAACTGCAATATTTGCAGAATTTGAATTTGGCTTATAATGAGTTCCACTTTGGAATTAATTCCGAGTTCAAAAACCTGAAGAATCTCAGGTATTTGAATTTGTCAAATGCTGGCTTCATGGGACAAATTCCAACTAAAATATCTCACTTGTCCAAGTTGGAAACTCTAGATTTGTCTACCACATTCACCTCATCATCACAACATGGTCTAAAACTTGAGAAGCCAAACATTGTAGAGTTTGTGCAAAACTTTACAAGAATGAAAGAACTGTATCTAGATGGTGTTGCAATTTCAGCCAAAGGAGAGGAGTGGTGCCATGCTGTTTCTTCCCTACAAAGTTTACAAGTTTTGAGTATGTCCTCTTCCAATCTCTCTGGCCCTCTTGATCCTTCATTAACAAAGCTTCAATCTCTCTCAGTACTTCAACTAGACCATAACAATTTGTCAAGCCCAGTTCCTGATTACTTTGGGAATTTGTCTGGCTTAAACACATTGCAGCTCAGAAGTTGCGGATTGAGTGGAATTTTTCCAAAAAATATCTTGCGACTACCGTCACTTCAAGTTCTTGATGTGTCTGATAATCAAGGTCTTCATGGTTCCTTACCGAACTTCCCAAATCAAGCATCTCTCAGTCACTTGAATCTTAGCCACACAAATTTCTCAGGTCCTATACCAGATACTATTGGTAATTTGAAACATTTTTCTACACTAGATTTGTCCAATTGCCAATTCAATGGGACACTTCCCAATTCAATCTCAAATCTTGCCCAACTTGTTTATCTTGATTTGTCATTCAATAATCTTACTGGTCCACTTCCATCTTTCAATAGATCAAAGGCCTTGAAAACTTTGTATCTTAATCATAATTATCTGAATGGTACACTTCCATCCACCCATTTTGAAGGCCTTACAAATCTTGTGAGCATTAATTTAGAAGTTAACTCTCTAAATGGAAGATTCCCTTCATCTTTGTTTTCACTTCCATCCCTACAACTTCTCTTTCTTGCTAACAATAGATTTGATGGCCAACTTGATGAGTTCCCAAATGGTTCCTCTTCCTCAATAGAGATGCTTGATTTAAGTGAAAACAATTTTCAAGGGCATATTCCTATGTCTATCTTTCAACTGAAAAGGCTCAATTTACTTGAATTTTCCACAAACAAGTTCAATGGCACCATAAAATTGAGTATGATTCGTCAAAGGCTACAAAATTTGGCAACACTTGATCTCTCAGACAACAACTTGTCAGTTGTGGATGACAATGACATTCCATTTCCCAAGTTGAAGCATTTCTGTTTGGCTTCATGCAAGTTGGGTACATTTCCTTCATTTTTGAGAAATCAAAGTACTTTGCTTTATTTAGACTTATCCAGCAACCAAATTGAAGGAACCATACCCAACTGGATTTGGAGATTTGAGTTTTTGACCGGCTTGAATCTTTCTCAGAATTCTCTAACGGATATGGAAGGTCCTTTCCAAAATCTGAGTTCAGTCATATTCCTGCTTGATCTTCATGACAATCAATTGCAAGGGCCAGCACACATTTTCACCAAGAACTTGGTTTACTTGGACTACTCCAATAATAGATTCAGTTCTATACCAGCAAAAATTGGTAGCTCTATTCCTTTTTCAATTTATATATTTTTATCAGGCAACAATTTTCATGAAAAAATCGATGAATCCATTTGCAATATTTCAACTCTTAGAGTGCTTGATCTTTCACATAATGGCTTCATTGGCAACATTCCTGAATGCTTGACAACAAGGAAGAGTAGCTCCCTGAAACTTCTAAGTCTTGCTGGAAACAAACTCAGTGGCCAAATTTCAGATACATTCTCAACTTCTTGTGATCTAAGGCTTCTTGATCTCAATGGAAATCTTTTAGAGGGAACCATCCCAAAATCTTTGGCTAATTGCCAAAACCTCCAAGTCTTAAATGTTGGAAACAATCAATTGATTGATGAGTTCCCATGCTTCTTGAAGAACATTTCTACACTGAGAGTCATGGTCTTGAGGTCAAACAAATTTTATGGACATATTGGATGCTCCAATGTGATTGGCAACTGGGAAAAGCTTCAAATTGTTGATGTAGCTGCCAACAAATTCACCGGCATG
>NC_029786.2:94408223-94409583 GCF_000816755.2 Arachis ipaensis
TCTGACAAAGATGATGATATGTCAAGGTTTGACCATTTATCTTTTGATATTTATGATAACAATACAAGTTCTGTGACTCTTGAGACTATAACTACAATTTTCTCAAAGAGCAGCAAAATGAAGTTAGCCAAACTTGTTACAGTTGAGCCACTTTATGTGGTGGATCACTTGTTCTCTCATGTATATGCGGAGGCTTATTATAGTCTTGGTAGGTATGAGGACTCAGTTACCATTGTAATCAAAGGTCAACAAATGAAGTTGGAAAAGATTCTCATTGCATTCACTTCATTGGATTTCTCATCAAACCAATTTGAAGGGCCAATACCAGAAGAGATCATGAGTTTCAAAGCATTGCATGCTCTTAACTTGTCACACAATGCATTCTCAGGCCATATTCCTTCAACTTTGGGAAACTTGAGAAATCTTGAGTCCTTAGACTTGTCAATGAATTCTCTGAGAGGAGAGATTCCAACTGAGCTTGCAAGTTTATCTTTTCTTGCCATCATGAATCTCTCCTATAATCATCTTGTGGGGAGAATTCCAACAGGCACTCAAATTCAATCGTTTGGAGCACATTCATTTGTGGGAAATGAAGCGTTATGTGGACCTCCATTGACACAAGGTTGTGGTGGAGAAGAGCAAGGGTTGTTACGACCATCATCTAAAACTACTAACTCTCATAATAGTAGTTCAGTTGATTGGAGTTTGTTAAGTGTGGAATTGGGATTCACTTTTGGGTTTGGAATCTTTATCATGCCACTCATCTTGTGGAAGAGATGGAGGTTGTGGTACTCCAAGAAAGTAGAGGAAGCTCTATACAAGATTGTGCCTCAACTTGATTTTGTATATGAACGTCGTGGTGGGAAGAGATATAGATCTTTAAGGTGGAAGCCTTATTGATTGTTGTTTCACTTTCATTTGTATGATGTATGTATGTTGTTGTTGTTGTTGTTTTCTTTTCTTTTCTTTTCTTTTATCTTCCTTTAATTTGTGTGTGATCAGTATAGAAATAAGAACTGTGTTAGTTAGGTTGAAGCTAGCCGTTGGTAGGTCGTATGAGTTATGACCATGATAGTTTTATTTGAAGCTTTTCTTTTAGAGTTAGCCTCAGAAGTGAAGAGAGATTGATTACACGAATGTTTAATTTGCGTGTGTTATATATATTACATGAATGTCTGCATGTGTTATTATAAGTGTCCTGTAAATTAAATAAATGAATTGCATGATTTTTACAAAACGAAAATGTGAAGGAAACAATAAAAGACAATTAAAATCAGTCAAAATTATCTTATTTTATATTTATTAATTATTTTTAAAATAAATATATAATATTAAATATAATAAATATACTATTTTAAAT
>NC_029786.2:94410562-94425809 GCF_000816755.2 Arachis ipaensis
AATCATGAAGTACAATCATGATTTTAAAAATAACAGGGCCAAATTATTGCCATAACATAATAAAAGTATGGAAGTTTATCATTCTCCTCTAATGAAGGGAACAAAATTCATTTCAATAGTTTATTTAACGTTTAACAGAATAAAAATGAATTTTACTAAAATAAATTCCAGTACGAGTTTAATATTTTTATTCATCATAAAATACTTATAGAATTACTCGTAGAGAAATTTTAGAAAAAAGAAAAAAAACATGAATTTTAATTTTATTTTTAAATAAATTTTATTTTTAATTTTTTATTGTTTTTGGAAAGAAAATCTTTTAAGAAATTTAATAATATGTGACGAGGAACACCAAATAAATTATACAAAAACCAATTAAAATGCAACATGAAAACATCTTTAGAAAAAGATGAAATAGGCATCTTTATTTGAGTGTTCTCCTATTTTGTTTACACTGTAAACGAGATATGTTATTAATTATGATGTTTACAGTTGTAAATGAGATATGTTACGATAAATTTTTAGCAGGTATAAAAGGATCTACAATCCCTTGTATTCTCACTACACCACATCCGGCAGATAGCAGCGGTTATGTACAGGATTAGCAGTGGTTTTTAACCGCTGCCAAACGGATAGCAGCGGTTGATAAATCCGCTGAAAGATAATGTGCGGCTAAACCCTTAGCAGCGATTATTAGTAACCGCTGGTATAACCGCTGCTAGATGGTATTTTGCAGCGGTATAATTTTGCAGCGGTTTCATCCGCTACGAAATCGTAAAAATATGATTTCTTGGAGATTGCAGTGGTTGTAAACCGCTGCAAAATTCCGTACGTTTACTAATCCTGTTATGATATAGCAGCGGATTTAAAACCGCTGCCAAATGTCGAGTAACACTTTTTTTAAGTTAAACCAGAATTTATAATAAAATGTGCCAACTCTTTTATTCTTCATACGTTCATCCACTCAATTGCTTTAATTTATTAAATTAACCAACAGCCAATCCAACTACAACACACGAAACAAAACAAAAATAAGTTTGCAAAGGTGACTCATTATAATGGTAATTTGAATCCGATGCATCCATGACTGTAAACTACAAATAAAGTCAACAAAATGAAAAACTACAAATAAATATCTCAAAAGTCATTATGACAGTGAACAATAAAAGAGTATTCAAATTCCAACACTGATAATTCAAATCATTAGTGCCCGCACATCATCTTGCATGGGATGAGGTTGGTGCACTTCTCAAAGAATCCAAATCCGCAGCTATTTCAGGTGGCAAATTACCTTCTTGTTACTGGATTATGTATCTTAACAAATTTCCCATTGTCTGCATTTTTGCCTTCTCCTCTGCTGCCTCTGTCTCTATTCTCTATCTCTTTGCCTTCTCCTCTGCTGCCTCTGCCTCCATTCTCTGTCTCTTTTCCTTTTCTTCTGCTGCTGCTGCCTTGAGTTCTGCTGCCTCCGCCTTAAGTTTTACAATCTCCATCTGATACTCCTCAATCTGTACACCGTAGTCCGACTTCTCTGGAATGTTACGAAAATATTGACTCGGACATGTACCAATACCGAGTCCACGAACTCTTCCTGGGTTCTCTTTTCCAAGCACTTGTGCAAGGGAATCATTTTGTGAAAATTCCTTGCTAGAGGGGTCTTGGCTCTCAACAAGTTCAATTGCTTCCTGCAAACATGTGAGGACCGGATTTACACTAATCTAAATTCAATGGTAGTAATTGCAAAGAGAAATTTGAAAAAGTAAAGAACATGATTTACCCCAACCAAACACGCATCTTCATTCATATACAAACCATTCCTTTTTTTATGACTCATGGTCCATCCCTCTCCTCTACCAATAGGCCTTCCCTGTCGTTGCTCCTATAACAATCATCAACACACAATTATATAACAGACAACACTATATTACCAGAAACACGTCAACATTCTGGAATTGAAGTTAAATTAGTTACTTCTTCGTGTCTCTTTCTTGCCATCGTTTTAGAACCTCCGGTATGTGTGTACAGTTGCTTTGAACGATTAACGGCATTTTTTCTACACATCTCCTACACACAAAACGAAGAAAATTAAATGTTATCTGGATAAATTACTACACTGTTAATGGTTTTATAAGTCAGCCTTGTACACACGACTTTAGGAAACACAAAAAAGGATAAGGTGATGAACTTTTGGGTAGTAGTTTTTCCACTATCACAATAAATTCAGCATACTTAGTAGTAATTCATTACGATTTAAATTCGAATACAATGAAATTTCAACTAAATATTTGTTACCTTTGTGTCCTCGTCCAACCGATATTGAAGAAACTTTTCCAGTGATCTGCCTCTATTCCTGCTGGCTTACGCTTGATATTTTTCTCAAAAGTTAGTTCTTCGTCATAAACCTTATGGAACAAATGATTTCTTACGTTCTTCCAGCAGCTTCCTATTCTTTGTACAATCTCCGCTTTATCCATCCTCTTTTATCGTCCTCATAGTGGAAGCCTCGCTACAAGTAGTTCAGATCAAAAGACAACACATAATAATTAACCACCTCAAACAGACTTAAATATTATCAAAAGACACATCATTAGACATGAATAATTCTCGACAACAAAATTTACTGAAGTCAACTACAAGAAACCCAACATGCACTATCCTTCTCTAATTTACCAGACTTAAACAAATAAAATAGAAAACCAAAGAAATCCACCTACTAACGGAGAGTTGCAGCAAAAAAAGACAGCATCCCCATAGTTAGGAAACAATGAAATAATCTCTCAACAAAAAATTAAAACCACATAAACATTCAAAATTTCAAAGTTACGAATATAACAGAATCAACTTGTGCAAATGTGTTCCAAATTTATTTTCTTCAGACATTTTTATTTAACCGAAAGTCATAAATAATAGCTAGTCACTCTCTAATTAATAACAATAGGAGCAGCTTTAACATTCTCATGAGGTTTATAAGTTTTATCATTATTATTGTTATTATTATTACTACAATTATTAGTCACATTGCTATACACGAAGGACCGGATTAATTGGAGATTACGCTATATAATTATCTAGTGCAATTTACACTATACAAAAAATTCCTTAGAAATTTATCGATATTCTATAAAAATCTGTATGGTTGATATCATGTGTGTGCATCTTAATCTTTCCTTGTTTTGTTCATTTAATAGACAAAAAAAGCATTTTTCAAGGAGCATTGGTAGCGCCTTACTTTATCAAACAAAAAAAATAAATATTACCTTAACCTGGTCAAACGCATGCTCCTTGGAAGTCTTGCTCATTTTTTTCCAACTTTTTGCACAAATTGGTAACTGTTGAAAATCATACCCCAATGTCTCCAAGAACCCGCTCAATAAGCCCGCTACCTGACCAACTTGTTGCAACTCTCTGTTATGGTGTAGTACGATCGTCTTTCCAGAAGGAAGTGCTAATGCCTCCTTAACAGTCAGCTCCATAGAAGAGGTCACACCATTTTCTAACAGAATGAACAAACTTTAAATGTTAGTTTACTAAGAGAATTATAATGCACGGAGAATAGTCATTACATTTTCTAAGAAACAAGCATAAAAAGAATACCTATGACATCAACAACCCAATAATCGGTGTCCTTTTTTGCTGTTGGCATTGCCTTGATGTTCAACTTCATGTGCGGCAAATAAGTCGTCGAGATGGTCATCAAATGACTCGACCTCATCCGCCTCCGGGTCATAGTCTTCATCTTCTGAATGGTCATCTACAACTTCATGTAAATCCGGTTGATGCTTTCTATTTGTCGCAGGAGCTCGAGCATCCCTAATGTCACTTGTCGAAGCCAGCCGTGTTTCATTTCGCGGTGGTCGAAATGGTATAGCGTTAACACGGGATTGTCGAGCACCTTTCCCGGAATGCGGAGGTGGAGGCGCTCTAGCACGTTGCTGTGCACTTGAAGTATTTGCTCCCGTTTTATATGTTCCATCCGTGTGCTAAAAACAAAGTAATTAGTACATCAACCAATTTTTTTCAGTTTTTCCACAAATTATATTGAATAAAAGTCTATACTAAAAGGCAAATAAACATTTTAAATAACTGGTGCATTAAATAACTCACCGGAGTAGCGTGAGTTTGACTATTAGGGCCAGCTACAGTTCCGGCTGCAGTACTAACAGTGTACCGAGATTTTCTTGGCATTTGATTATTCCTTTAAACAACACAAGGTCATTAGACAATTAGCAAGAGAACAACAATGTAAAAGTCAATAGTGCACAATGATAATACCAAATATATGAATCAAGTTTCAAACAACATAGTACACTATTTAACAATTTTGTTGTCTGAATGATAATAAATAAATCAAATTAATTATTCAAGAAAAGTCTGGTATCAACTTTCAAAGGTGCTAATATAGGAGACAAACTTGGTGGTGTTAACGATGACATGGCAACAATTTTTTATCCCCAACAAACACTTGTCTAAGTGATGTGAGAAATTAATGTAACCTTGATTAAATCAAAGTAAAGCGAGCATTAGAAAAGTTGTTACATAGAATCATATGACCTCTAAATATCTATCGCATTAAATTTTCCCTAAACAAGTGATGCCCAATTTTGAGGCGATAATCCAAAGATTAGGGGTAAGAGTAAGTGAATGTTGATACTAATTCAACCTTCATATATCAACAATTTTTACAAGTATATCTAATTAATCTTGTAAATATTTGAATGCAAAGTAACTGGGCTATCTTGCATGTAAAGTAGCAGATCGTCAATAACCAAAGGGTCAAAAATTAAGTATCAGAATATTTGGGGCATCGCAATTTCAACTTCAAACAACAAATTTGTAAAAATTTTAAATCAAATATATACATGCATGAGAGCTCAAATGTTTTAACACCGAACACACTAAAGCAGAAATGGTGAATGACTCATTATTAATTTCATTACATATTATATATACATGGATTATTTTTTCCTTCCTGTCCATACTAGATACCTTTATGGCCTGTGGGATAAAGTTTACGTTCAAGTTTTGATGAGAGCTCCTAAAATCAACAGCCTACAAATCAGATAGACACTCAATAATTGATGTGTTTCAATTTTGAATCAATAATTGATATGTGTTTTAGCAAAATAAAACCCTTTTAGATAACGATAAATTTGAGAATATATTATTATAAATTAATAATATAAACTAGACTTATTTATAATTTGCCTTAGGTTATATATCCATATGCTTGAATTCCGTTGTTCATGTGATCCAAGCCCCTGAGGTATATATATATAAAAGTCTTTTAGATATTGATAAATTTGAGAATATATTATTAAAAATTAATAATATAAACTAGACTTATTTATACTTTGCCTTAGGTTATATATCCATATGCTTGAATTCCAATGTTCTTGTGATCCAAGCCCCTGACGTGTATGTGTGTGTGTATATGAAGAAAATTCCTGATTTATTAAAGAAGTACCAAAAGAGTACCCTTTATGTGTGTGTGTGTGAAGAAAATTCCTGATTTATTAAAGAAGTACCAAAAGAGTACCCTTTATGAGTACGACCACATCCATGCGGCACTCCCACTTCTACTGTATCTCAAACCGGAAAGAAGAAATAAGCCTTACACGTGACTTAGTAAGCCAAAACAGGGTTAATGCTAGCCAGCCATATAGAATAAGACTCTGTGCGTAGCTACAGATTAATTTACACCCTTCTAAATAAAGATTACTTTACACCCTACTAATCCTTGGCTCTCTCTCTGTTCTAATGCAAAAAAAGATGAATTCAATAACCGATGTAAAATAGTTTTATAAGTATATTCAATTACATAACATTAAATTAGTAAAAAAATATGTTCCTAGCCCCATAAACTCTCATCTAATATTTGTTCCACATATGACAGAGCAACTGCAGATCCAGAATCCAAATTGTTTGATAAAGATAGATATTAATGCAGACTTGATATGGTTCAAAGGAAAATATGTCATCTTAGGAGGAATAAATGCTTACCAAGTAATGGTTGAATCCAATTCTGTGTATTTGCAAGGTCTTTGTAATTTTACAAAAATGTATCATAGTAACTAAATAAAATAATTAAATAAAACTTATTAACATGACTTACAGATTCTCTGCCTAATACCTGACTCAACACAAATAAATAAATAAATAAAATCAAATAAAAAAACACTAAAAGATGCTTAATAATATGAGTCTATATGTATGCAACGAAAACTTTGTTATGATGATTCAAAGAACTTGGAAAAGCTAACTAAATTCAAATCATCTTCGCGTACAAATTAAATGCTTATCTTTGTTCTTAGAACTATGTTAGAGGAACAACAAAAACAAAATCAAAGAGCAAATGAAAAAGTAAAACAAAATCTGTTACATATGAGAAATCATCATCAACCTAAGCATGAAATGCAGAAAGATAGAAACAACATGAATTTAATACATAAGAATGAAAACGGAAAAATGAAGGAAAATTCATTGACTTTAGGTGACTGAGCAGAAAATATATAGAGCCAAAAACCACTGTTTCAGGATCACTTCAACCCTTTAACTAAATTTAAGAGCATTCTTCTCAATGATTAAGACTTTGTTACAATTTGGCTCACAAAATCATGGTTTTGGGTTTCTTAATGGTTAGTAACATAAAGCAGGGCAGAATAGCTAATCTACTTAGATTAGGTATTTCTTTACAACAAAGACTTTATATGACATATAAACAGATCTACATTATATAATTTATACAGAAGAAAAACTAAAAGAAACTTACCCTCCTCCACTGCCTAAACGTCTTTCTGATTTGTCAAATGCCAATCCTGCAAATTGACATAACAGAGTGAAGAAAACCAAAAAAAATTAAAAAATGATGTGAGCAAGGAAGACGGGCTGAAAACACAAAATAGTGGAGTTTATGTCTCATCCAATACAAGAAGTTATGCCAGCATGCGTGACAATAGAGTGGTTGTTGGTAGTGTTCCATATTATGAAAAAATTGTGGACATAATCGAACTGAACTACAGCTGCCATTTCACAGTGATTTTGTTCAGATGTATTTGGGCTGATACAACTACGGACAGAGGAATCAAACAAGACCATCTGGGCCTTACCAGCGTTAATTTCACTCGTCCAATTCACACTGGTGGTCGAGAAGAGGATGAATCGTACATATTGGCATCAGAAACTCATCTCGTGTACTATGTACGTGATGAAGTCGATCAAAAATGGAGTGTAGTGGTTCATGTAAAACCATGAGACTTGTATGACATGGGAGGAGAGAATGAAGAAGTTGAAGCTGCTTTTTCTCCACAGCCCGGGTTGAACATGTCAGCAGCAGGTGACATCAGTGATTTACAGTTGACAAGGGATAGTGATATAGAAGACTCAACAGAAGATGTTTCTGATAACATCGATCATGTGGCATAGTGAAAATATGGCAAAACATGTACATCATTCATAGAATATCTGTGTGTGTTTAATAATTTTAACAGTGTTTATGATGTACGGAGTTTGCTGGTAACATTAGTATCTGTGTTTTCGTCTTTGAATTAAGTTTTCATTTCAAGTTGATTTTCATGAATACACCAGTTCCTTATTTCTTCCAACGATTTTTGCTTTTCAAAGTTAGTTGTCTAGGCTTTGTTGTTCTCATCATCATTGTTATTGTTCTTAACCTCTAATAAAGAAAATTATGACATCGAGTAAATTATCTTGAATTACAATATTGTTATCATTGACAAATATAGTTAATATAAAGTGGTGTTGTAACAGGAGAAATGAAAACGGAGGATTTCTCATTATGCTGTGCAGGCACAACATTCGCTAACGAAATGGCTATGGCCTCTCCATTCTCTTCATTGGAACATGCAATTACGGTTGCCAGAGACATATGGTCCCGTAAGTTGAATGTTAGGTCTTGGTTGGAGGCTATATCAGGACGATCTTGTTCTGATGAATACTTGAAAATGGTGAACGAAGCTACTGTGCAGGTCTGTTCATTAGCCGTACCCTTAAACACTTGAGTTAAACATTATTTGAATAATAAGTATTTTAAGTTGCTATATGCTTACAACATTTAACCAGTGATAGTTGTTACATTCATGCTAAAATTTTTTAGCAACTTCATGAATGGGGATCAAGGTACGAGGAGAAATTTGGCTATGTTTTTGTGACATTTGTAGCTGGTAGGACATCTGAAGACATACTTGCTGAATTAAAGGTTGGAAATAAATTTCTAGCATAGAAAGTGAATTACAGAGACACAATATGATTTACAAAATAGACCATCAACTATACATTTTATTATGGTGCAGATGCGCTTTAATAACTCGCATGGTGTTGAGTTGGAGATTGCTTCAAAAGAGGAATTGAAGTATATAGAACGTGCTATTAGAGAGCTTCTTTCCAAGAAATCTGTCCAAACTATCGACGAAGGAGACGGTAATAGTTAATTTTGTATTTGTTAATTTTGAAAGTCCTCTTTCCATAATTCTGCAATTTTTTTCCTTAACAACTAGAATGACATGGAAGTTATCATTATCTTTTAAGTAGATTTATATGTTGTTGGTTGCATGTTCATATATTCAGTGTCAGCTGAATATTTAGGCGAAATAGTTGCTGACACTCTAGATGGAGCAGACACTGATTCAGAAGACGATTTAGATGCTATCTCCTCCAGTGGATATGACATCTCCAGGGATGTTGAGCTTAATAAGGTTCCAGAAGAAGACAATGAAACTTTAAACACCCAACATAGAGAAGATGTCGTACATGCTGCAAAAAGGAGTTTCGATCTGAACAAGTTACCATGGTTTGGAGATGACTTATCAGATCCGTTATCACATCACTGCAGTGCTTTTTTGATAGAGTATTTCTGGCCAAGTCAATACGATGTTGATGAAAAATTTTGACTCAAAACTTGTTTGTCTACTTTAGTAATTCTGATTTTTATCCTCCATTGAACTTTGTTTTGAGTATATGAATTCGGACGTTCACTTGATTTTTATGTTACCAGTTATGGTTAAATACAAACTCAAAATGGCTGATACAACAAGAGAAAACCTTATTCGTAAATTCGTTTGTAGTTATTCATGTATAAATATTTTTTTTAATAACTGAATTATTTTTTATGTAACACAAAATTGAAAATTTATTTAATGCATTAATTAAGTTGCAGTATTTAAACATGTTTTTTCGTTAAAAAAAATAGTGAGGACTAGAATAGTTATAAGAAGGAAATAATGTTTATACAAAAAAAATTCAAGTTAAAAATAATATTGCAGCGGTTGGAAAAAAAATCGCTGCAAAACGAGTATCAATGTATTCAACAACTGGACATTTAGCAGGGGTTACAGAAAAAATGCTGCAAAATGAGATTATTTATCAGCGTCCCCTAAAACCGCCACAAGAACCGCTGCAAAATAAGCTCATTTGGTAGCGTCCCCTAAAACCGCTACAAGAACCGCTAGCAAATTCCATTTAGCAGCGGTTGAATAAAACCGCTGCTAAATAGCCGCCGCTATCTGCCGGTTTTCTTATAGTACTTTCCACAAATATTTCACTACTTTTTTTCTACCTTTTTCTTCCGAAAATAAACTAAAATGTCTAGTAGTAGTGGGTATTTGGTTGTAAGTGTGTATTCCAATTGTCATATGAGAAATAGCGATAATTAAGTAATATTTGAGTGTGAGAATCCCATTCTATTGCGTATCCAATGAGTTAGTTCTTTGTCGGAGCTAAAGAATCTGATATTGAGTAGCGTCGGTGGTAACGGGAGAAAAGAGATCGAAAGGGGTAGGGTATGTGTTGCTAGCACTGATGGGAAATGGAGTTTTTTAATTTCGTCTATTTTGCCTCCATGGCGACGTGCATGTGTGCCTGATATTTGACATCTATGAAAGAATCATAGCAAAACAAGTTATGGAGCTTTCTGCGGAGGTTGGTGATGTCGGTGGTGGCAGATCTGGACAATCGGACTTTGTGCAGGATGACCCACCTCTCGCACCACCACCGCTATACATTGCTAGTCCAGTAGAAGACATGGACGGTGACGATGAGGACTCAGACGAAGAGTATGTTACAGATAGCAACGAGAGTCGTTCTTCTATATATATATATAGATGATGACGAGCAGGAGTTTGTACCAGAGACTCCGGTCGAGCCATCACATTGGTATCTTCTGTCTGTCCCGCACTCAATTTTAGCCTTGTCATCTGTACCCAGTCACTATCATACGTTGGATCTGGACGCGATACAAGAGAAAAAACTATTTTTCAACACGGGTGAAGACAATTACAACTTAGATGGTGGTGTAGAGTTTTGGGTTGGCCACATATGCAAAAGTAAAGATGCAGTAATGTAGGGTGTGAAGAATTACAGCATCTGCAGAAGTGCTGAGTACTGAGTTGTGGAGTCAGATAGATTAAAGTACTATGTGCATTGCCGACAATATGAAGGAATATGAGAATGAATGAGACATGATTATGACAATGATGATTTGTAAAGAAATGGGATGTGATCCCGAATAAGAGGCAGTGGCGTTGTCTACTTGCTCTGTGAAAGAGATGAGGAAGAAGAATGATGAAAACTAAGTTTGAATTATGAAATTGAACGAATATGATAAACGAGGCATGATTGTGATTGATTGATGATGAGTATGTCTATGTTTTCTCTCTGGTTGTAAGGGTGACAGGACACCTATTCCCTCTAATGGCGACAGAGCACATAATCTCTCTAATGGTGACAGAGTACATAATCCCTCTAATGGTGACATGTCACGTATTTCCTCTAATGGTATTAATGCACAACAGAAAAACAGTGTCCGGATTAGCTACCGGACATGTCGGGTTTGGCTATATAACCGACAAATGAGCTCATTAGCCATAGGACAGACATGCATCATACTTGTTTGTGCATATTTGTTTGTGAGTGTGTTTCCTGTGATTATGGGTGTGCTATATGATTGTTTGATTTCTGTGTTCTTTATTTGTTACGTCTAAATGTATTCTATTGCCCGTTACTGTTGGCTAATAAAATGAATATAACTATACACCCCGACCCTACTAAGATCTCCCCTGTTCTTACCCCCTATTTTCACCCCTTTCAGCTACATGTGCGAAGGATTAGTGCGGAGATACAGGAGTATAGAAGAGTATGTTTACAAGTTGAGTTGTTAGAATTTATTTTTTCCTCGCCTTGTTAATTAGAATTTTATCCAGAGGGGTAGGTTTTGTAATTGGTTTTGTATGTGTTACTATAATGTATTATTAACATTAAGTATATAAAAATCTGTTATTTGTTCTTGTTAAAAAACTTTTAAGTATTTAGCAAAACCATTGATAGATTTACGCGTAGAGGGTCATACCTTATTATTAAATATATGAGAGACGTCGTAATATCCCGCTATCAAAGTGACGTAACTGGAAGCGTGACATTCTCATAGTAAGAGTGTTACGAATTTGGCAATAAATTTGTCAAGTAAAAGTGTTACTGTCGAATTCAGATTTTCGACAGTAAATTCGCCCATAATAATTGAAAAAAAAAAGAAATTGGCGTGATTATTACCGTCGGATTTAAGGAGAAAAATTTGACGGTAAGGTAATTAAATAAAATATTGTTTTGGTCATAGGTTGATATACACCTGTTACAGTGGCTAATGAATCGTTTTGTTGGTCAATTCATAAGCACTTATGCTGACCTTGTTATTAAGTATTTCATTTGTAGAATCGTCTTGTATGAAAGCTTCTTTATATACATGGCCTACAATTAAATGAACAGTTAATATCATAAAATGGAATCATATACCACTAAAGGATAAACATAATATGAAACCGGTATTAATAGTTACAAGCAGCAAATTTGTGGAGTAAAATTCATCTATTTATGAGAACTTTTTATATTATTTATTGACATATATATGCTTCATAACAGCAGTGTTTTTTAACTTATCCATTGGCAGATGTATGTTTTATACTTTGATTTAAAATCCAGCATGTCTAGTATTTATATGTATCTACTATGGATTAGGTTTTTTACTCAAAATTGTTTTGTGGCTTGCTTTTTTTTCCTTTGCATTGTGTTCTCTATTGTTGTGGGATTTGAATTTTTCATTTTACTTTTTTTGTTGTCTTTGCATTATGATTGAATTTCTTATTGAGTTCCATTATTGAACTAATACGTTTTTTATGATTTATTTTACTTACTTTAGTCTTAGTTTATATCTTATCCATATCTATAATTTTAATTTGGATTGATTTTCAAAATACAACTAATATCTTTCGTTTAAGAGTCACCTATGCACTTTTTCATTGTCATAGCTTATTAAAGATTTTTTTCCTAATTTATTTTTTAAACTATGTTACTAGTTAGTATGCTATCAGAAATTACGTTAAGAAGAACAAATAAAGAATCTTTTGAGTAAGAAGAATTACAAGAGAATGATATCTTGAGTGGAGGAGCTTGAGGCTGAACATGAAATGTCAAAAGATTTGCTCTCATTTATTCATGCTCAAATGAAATTTCAATTACTTTTTTATTTGTATTTTGATATTGAACTTGTTTGTGAATTTTTAACTAAAACTTATAGACAAATTATTATAAGAAATTAAAATTCAGTATCATGTTTATTAGTTTAGAAACTAGTACTTAAATTCCAGTCTCTATTTTCAAAATTTCAATATTCTAGTATCTCCAAAAAGTGGGGACACACATTACAAGAAAAACGTTGAGTACCATCGGATTTAGCGAGAAACGTTACTGTCAGATTTTTCGACCGTTATGAGTGAAAATTCGTCTCTTGAATAAGTTACTATCAGATTTAGAATTCCGTCGCTAAATTCGACGATGAATAGAAGCGCGAAAATTAATTTTATTAGCACCGAATTTACCGTGGAATTTTCCGTGGAAAAATTTCGATGGTAACAGAATTTAGTGAAATGCGTCATTTAGGGTGTAATTTAGGGTTTGCTTTGGGTTGATGGTGTATTGGATGATTGTTAATTTTCTTTGTTTATTGTTGTCTGAGTTAATTAGTGCTGATTGTTATTAATTTTCTAAGTTAATTTTAGCTTGTTAATTTTTTAAGTTAATTATCGACTTATTATTGATTGTTGTTAATTTTTTAATTTATTATTGTCTGAATTAATTGTTTTCTGAGTTAATTAGTGTTGATTATTGTTAATTCTTTGAATTAATTTTAACTTGTTAATTTTTTAAGTTAATTATTTACTTATTATTGATTGTTGTTAATTTTCTGAGTTTATTGTTGTTTGAATTAATTATTTTATGAATTAATTTGTTGAGTTGATTGTTGTTAATTTTACTAAGTTTGTTGTAATTTACTCATTTGAATATATGAACTTTGATTTGTTTGTATAATTATAATTTGTGTGTTGATTATGTTTGTAGTTTGTGTGTTAATTATGTTTATAGTTTGTAATTGAAGGTATACAGCTTACTATTCTAGAAAATGCTCCTGTAGACAGTAGGTTTGTAAGTTGCTGAAATTGTATAAATTTAAATAAATATCCCATTTGAGAGTCATACATATGCAAGTTAGTGGATTACTTATAATCTTAAATATATAATTACTTTTTTTTCAATATTTTATTATCTAGAGAGTTTTAACTATGCAATTTACTTAGCCACTATGAGACATCTTGTTTTTTATATCAAACTTTATGTATGTTCATCTTTTCTGGATTTAGAGTATACTAGTGCTACTTTTTTTCCATACACGAGTAATTATTATTTTTCTTTTTTATTCTTAAACTTTGATGTGTGAACTTATTTGTAAACATTTAATGAAAAATTATAGACAAATTATTATGAAAAATTATAAAATTTTGAATTTTGTTAGTTTAAAAATTATTAAATTTAAATATTTAAAATTATATATTGAATTTTTAAACAATTTTTTTAAAAAATTAATGTTTAAGTTTATTGTTGATTAAATCCGCCGATAACTATCAATTTTAATTATTAATAATAAATAATATATTACTGTCGAATTTATTATCAAAGAAAAAATCCGACAGTAACAAGCTCCATAATTTCGCCAATTAAAAATTTATATCCGCCACTAAATCTGTTCGTAATTAGCAGCGAACGAAAAAATATGCCTGTAAACAGTTATCGACGAAGTTTATATCGTCGAATTTATTCCAACTCGATAATCTGCCAATAAATCTGATAGTATCCGACGACTTTCTTGTAGTGATTCTCCTCATATACCCAGATTAATGCATCTCCCTATTTGCCAGAATTTTTTTTTTTATGATTTTTCTTTTTTCTAATAGGCTCTTCTGATCCAACCCTAGGATGGGTTTGGACCTATTTCAGCTAGGAAAAAAATTGAAAATCTGAAATATCTACTTTTATATACCTTAAAACCCAAGAACCGGTTCTTGTCACTAATCTCCAGCCCAATTTTTCAAGCATCGCCAAGTTGAATGCCTTTAAATCTTTGAATTCTAGCCATCTTGCTTCTTATCCCGATATAAAGTATCCCATTTAGTCCACTGCATCCTCCTTCTATTTTGTTTTTGACCCACGGAAATTACATTAACTATCTCTAAATATTATCAATGAGTGTTTCAAGGAGTTTAAAATATCCAAGAGTATAAATAGAAATTGCAGATCCCATTGACTTAATAAGCTATGTTTTCAGTATTGTAATTTTTTTTGTCACTTTGTCTTTTATGTAGCTAAAAGTCTCTTTTTTTTACCTACTCACCATCGATAGTAGCCCTAAATACCTATCTTGAGAGCCAATATAAGAGACTCTTAAAATAGTAGATAGAGCTATCCTTTCTTGTTGAGGAGTATTAGAGTTAAAAAACACCAATGACTTGTTCAGGTTAACTTCCTATCCACTAAACTCACTATAAGTCTGCAATATTCCCATTAGGTTCATGCATTCTTGGGCATTTGCCTTATAGAATAGGATAAAATCATCTGTAAAAAAAAGGAGACTGACGGTTAGATATCTACTATTCAATTTAATGCCTGAGATAGTACTATTTCATTCGTTTTTGTAGCATAGATGGGAGAGACCATCTGCACAAGTAAAAGATAGATAGAAAGGAAGGAGATCTCCTTTGTTGGAGTCTCTTTATAGACCTAAAAAAATATTGAGATTATCCATGCATAATAATAAAATAGAATACAATAAAAATACATTTCTACAACCAGTCAATTCATCTATTACAAAAGTCCATATATATGTTTCATTATTCTTCATAAATAGTTGTTG
>NC_029786.2:94425852-94426304 GCF_000816755.2 Arachis ipaensis
GATTAATCTTAAATTTATCATTATTAGGCTGATTCATTACTATTGATGTATCCACTAACATAGTATAAGGTGGATTTTACTCATTCAAAATAAATGACATGTTTTTGTGGCTTTCCCAATATTTCTTCTGTTTGGGTTATAATTTTTAGCATAAAAAAATAAATAAATAAACAATAAAATCAAAGTAAAGTAAACCTAATAATAAATCCCCTTCATCTTCCAAATCAAGGCTATAAGAATTTTTTCTTCAATCACTGAGGTGATGAAAATGGAGGAAGCTATTTCACGCAATCACTATCCGGAGGACTTTCTCAACAAAAATGGACAACAAAATCAAACCCATCAATATATATGAGAATATGGGTGTTTATGAGTGTATGACAAGTGTTCTTCCATTATCTATAATCTGTTGTCTCTATCTATTTACGTGTATAATGAAAATTGAAAAATTT
>NC_029786.2:94426819-94439718 GCF_000816755.2 Arachis ipaensis
CAATTTTAGTATTCTATCTTTTATATATATAAAAAATCTTTCTTTTTAACTTTTTTTTTGGATAATTTTCATATCTATTATTTATTATCAACTATATAAAGAGGATTGAGAAATTTTGTGTTAAATCTACTTTTACACACAAAAAAAAAAAACTCTTCTTTTTAATTAACTTTCTATAATTAACAATTTTTATTTATTTTTTTAAAGTGACGATAGTTGCATTACTTTAAAAAAGTAATATAAAGTTCTATGTGAAACTAAAAAAATAGTAGAGGAGTTTTTCCAATTAAAGTCATAAGTCGCTGCGGTAACCAATAAACTAAAGAAAGGGAAATCCATTAAGAAATTAGGAAACTTGTCTTCTATTCATTTCTTGGCAAATCTTTCTTACTGAATTTGAGATCTGTTAGATATGAATTTTTTTATTTTCAAACACCTTTTTAGTACGTGCTTTCCACAATGCCCAATCGTCACCTTCTCTTCCATTTTCAGCGCCTAATAGTATCTGAGTCCACCACTCCACAAAGGAAAAAACATTTTGCAATGGCGACACTAACTTTAGATCTACTGCTCCCTATACCTCCGGAGTAGGGTTACACCATCGAAGGCAGTGAATGATGATTTCCGGGGCTAATCTACATCTGGGACACAAAGGTGGGATCGACGAGAAATGTTGTTGGATGAAGCTTAGTACAGATAATTTTTCATGCACAGCTCTCCACAAAAAGATTTTTATCTTTGTTGGTATCTGTAAGCTCCAATTTTTCTCCAAATTCTTGGATTTTGTATGATTACAGGTAGTTGATTATTGATCGGCTCATGCGTAAAGTCATACACCACCACATATCTAGACACCACATTATATTGCTTCTTCGTGTTCAAGGCCCAAATCAGAGAGTCCTTGCCATTATTATTCAGTTCTATGAAAAGGATGCGGGTACTTACCACAGGAAAAAAAGATTAATTCGATAAGCTCTTTGTTTCAACTTCTTCTTGTGGTCAGTAAGTCATTTACTCTATTAATTATTGAAAATATATTATTGCTAGATTGATTGTTGAGACTGATATGATATAGGTATGGGGCAGCAGCCAAGGTTCTTGCCAAACATTAACATCATCTCCTAACCCTATATTCCACAACAATCTTTTTTTCACCGCTTTTCTACCCTATAAGAGACTTTGCCAGCTCCAGGAAGGGTTAGTCCCTTTGTCTATAGTCAAAGAAGACTTATATTTAAAATACTCACTCTTTAACATTTTGCTAAGTAGTGCATTAGGATTAACAGCCAACCTCCAAAATTATTTTTCAAACAAAGCCAAATTTTGAGTACGCAGGTCTTTGAAACTCAATATTCCCTCTCTTTTGGGTCTTGTCATTTTGTCACAGCTAATCCATGACATTCTCCTTTCAGTGCCTCTTTGACCCCACCAAAATTGTGTTAAAATCCTGTGAATCTCATCTAAAATTGAATTAGAAAGCTTAAAATAGGATATGGTATACATAAGGATTGTTTTTCTAACAGCATTAATCAGGACATATCTTCTACTTGCTGACAACAGATTTCTCTTTTAAGATTGTACCTTCTTTTGTACTTTGTCTTTGATGGCTCCAAAATGTGACTTTTTAGATCTTTGTACAGTTGATAGGAGGCCTAGGTATTTATCTTGGACCCCTATATGGTTAATATTCAGAATTTCTGCTAATTGATGTCTAATGTGAAGCAGAATGTTATGACTGAAGAAGACTACTGACTTGCTTAGGTTGACTTTTTACCCACTACTCATCTCATAGTCATAGAGTAGAGTCAGGATATTAGCACATACATGATTCTTCTGATGCTTTACAGAATAAAATGGTCATCTGTAAAAAGAAGGTGGTTAACAGTCGGACTTCTTTTGTGAATTTGAATTCTCTGAATAATCCTGTTTTGCTCTGTCTTGTATAACAAAAAAGAAAATTTTTCTGCACAAAAGAGGAAAAGATACGTTGATAGGAGATTCCCTTGATAGATACCCCGAGTTGGTCTAAAAAAGCCAAAAGGTTGGCCCTCCACAAGTATAGAGTAAGAGACAGTAGAAACCAGTTCTTTGATCCATGCTATCCATTTAGTATCAAAACCCATCCTCTCCATAATGAACCACAGAAAACACTACTTCACTCTATCGTAGACCTTACTCATATCAAGCTTTAGAGTCATTTTATTCCCCAAATCTGATCTTTTTTACTTAAGATGATGCATGCATTCACGAACTATTAGAAAATTGTCAGATATTAACCTTCCTTTCAAGGAAGCACTTTGATTAGTACTCACAATATTATTCATAAACGATTGTAGCCTATGAACAAGTACTTTTGATATAATCTTGTAAAAGACTTATGAAAGGCTAATAGGTCTGACTTGTGACATATATCTGGCATCTGGAATCTTAGGTATTAAACAGATTTGAGTGTGATTGAAGCTTTTTAACATTTTTTCACCTCCAAAGAAACTACAAATAGCCCTGTGCACATCGTTACCCATGACATCCTAAAAAAAATGATAAAATTTGGTTGTGAATCCATCATCACTCGGAGCACTCTAAGCGCAAACACTAAAAGTAGCTCTCTTTGTCTCTTCAAGTGAAACTAATCTCAATAGTGATGCATGAGCATCTTTTCTATGTTTTTCTAGTGAATTTACATTTAATTTGTTAAGTTTTATCAAGAATTAATTATCTTTTAGCCACTATGGATGCTACTTTGAGTCTTGTGCAATTCTATTTATTTTAGGTAGCATTTGGTTGGATTTGATGGAGCTTCCACAGAAAAAGAGAAGAAAGCTATATAAGTCAGGAATGGCTTAGAGAATGGAGAGAAAGCTTGCACAAATGGAATCAGCACAAGAATTAAAGGAGATGACAGCGAGGAGCGACGTGTGCGCGTACCTGACGCATGCACGTGATTTGAAGATTTGCACTGTGACATGTGCGCGTGATTTGGAGATTTGCTCAGCGACGCGTGCGTGTACCTGATGCGTACGCGTGACACGCGAAGAAGACCATCAACTCGTACGCGTGACATGCGCCACATGCAGAAAATGCAGAAAACGCTGATTTATTAATTTTGATTTAAAACTATATTTTTAATTTAAAATAGGAAAAATATTATTTTAGTTTTAGAGAATAGATTTTAAATTAATTAGGATTAGATATAAAAGAAAAAAGGAACCTCCCTTTGGGGGATTCCAACATTATTCCAATTAGTTAACTTTTCATTCCACCTTAGCCCAATTTACAATCCTTATTTTCTCTCTGAACCATGAGCAACTAAACCTCCATTGTTAAGGTTAGGAGCTTTGTCTATTGTATGGATTGATACTACTATTTTTCTATTTTAATTCATGTACTGATTTATATTTCAAGAATTGTTTTCGTTCTTTATCTTATGAATTTGGGTGGAATGGAAGTATGACCCTCTTTCTAATTGAGTTCTTGTATAACTTGGAAAAGCTCTTTACTTGAACAACAGCTTGAAAATAATTTCTCCTAAATTCTAATTATCTGGACTTAACGGGATACGTGACATATAATCCTCTTATATTTGGGTAGTTAGGATTTCTGTGGAATATAAACTAGAATTGAATTTCACCCTCTAATTGGAATTAATTGACCAAGGAATTGGCGGTTGATGAGAATTAGAGAAGACTAGAAAGGTCTAAGGAATTAGGGTCTAGTCACATATAGTTTGCCAGGAATTGAATCTTGCATGATTAAAATAGTTATTAAGAAAAGTTAATCCGGAAAATAGATAACTCTGAAACCTTAACTGTTTCTCCATATATTATTCCCAACTTATTTATTGCCTGTCTTATGATATTCTGAGTTTGTTGTTTAATGCTCTTTGAACTCTCAAACACTATTTTCTGTTTATCTAACTAAGTAAATCATTTAACCATTGTTGCTTAGTCCATCAATCCTCGTGGGATCGGCCCTCACTCACCTGAGGTATTACTTGGTACGACCCAGTGCACTTGCCGGTTAGTTTGTGATTATAAATTCCGCACCAAGTTTTTGGCGCCGTTGCCGGGGATTGATAGTGATTAACAACTATTAGTTGTTTGATTGCTTAGATTAGGCGTTTTAGTTTTAATTTTATTTGAATTCTGCTTTAGTATTTTAGAAAATAATAAATAAATAAATAAATAAATAAATTTTAACAGCACTAATATTTTTCTTAATTTTCAAAATATTTTTGTTTTATTTATTTAGCATTTTTATTTTATTTCTTTTACACAGGTTACCTCTTTGGGAATTCTCTACACTCTGACGTAGAGATTCCTATCTTTTCTTATTTTCTGTTTGTTTATGCACAGGAACAGAGACAAGGAATATCTCTTAGACTTTGATCTTGAACCTGAAAAGACTTTCAGGCGGCGTTTGCAACAAGCAAGACTTTACAAGGCTGCAGAATCCACTATGAATCCTAATAATGCTGTTAATGCCAATGTGACAAATCTGAATGGGGATGATCAACAAAGGAGAGTGCTTGGCTCTTACTCTGCTCCTACTGCAGATCTTTATGGAAAAAGTATTGTGGTGCCTCCTATAGCTGCGAACAACTTTGAATTGAAGCCACAATTGGTCACCCTGGTGCAACAAAACTGCCAATATCATGGTCTTCCCCACGAAGACCCGAATCAATTTATTTCTAATTTTCTGCAGATTTGTGATACTGTGAAGACAAATGGAGTGAACCCAGATGTATACAAACTCATGCTCTTCCTGTTTGCTTTGAGGGATGGAGCAAAGCTATGGCTAGATTCCCAACTCAAGGAGAGTTTGGATACTTGGGACAAGGTTGTTACTGAGTTTCTTACTAAATTTTTCCCACCAAAGAAGCTGACTAAGCTTAGGATGGAGGTTCAGACCTTCAGGCAGAAGGATGGTGAAACTATTTATGAAGTTTGGGAGAGGTACAAGCTACTCACTAGGCAATGCCCTCCGGACATGTTCTCCAAATGGACCCAACTAGATATCTTTTATGAAGGTTTAGGTGAAATGTCCAAGATGTGCTTAGATAATTCTGCAGGTGGTTCACTGCACAAGAAGAAGACACCGGAGGTGACTATTGAGTTTATTGAGTTGGTTGCTAGCAACCAATATTTATACTTATCTAACAGAAATTCTGTGAACTCATAGACTTCTCAGAAGAGAGGTGTGTTGGAAATGGAAGCTGTTAATGCTATTCTTTCTCAGAACAAGCTTATGTCTCAGCAAATAAATCTACTTACTCAGCAGATGGGTGGCATGCAAGTCTCAGCTATCAACACCTAAAACCCACCTCAAGAGGTCTCTTATGACATGACAGGTAATTTTGTGTAAAATGATAATTATGATTATACTCAATCTTTTTCTGAACAGGTCAATTACATGGGGAGTGCTCCTAGAAATCCCAACAATGATCCATACTCTATGACCTACAATCAGGAGTGGAGAAATAACCCAAATTTTAGGTAGAGGGAGCAACCTCAGAGGCCACAAAATTTTAATAATAATTCTCAGGGTGGTTTCCAATAGAACAATCACAATAACAACCAATTTTGGTCTCATCAACAACAATCACCTCCGTAGGCAAATTCTAAATCCTAAGAAGATTCTAATTGGGAGATGATGAGGGGTTTTGTGCACGAAACCAGAGCATCCATCAAGAACTTGGAGATTCAGATGGGTCAACTAGCCACAAAAGTTAATAAAATTGATCAGAGGACCACTAATAGCCTTCCTGGTAACACAATTCCAAATTCAAGAGATGAATGCAAGGCTATCACCTTGATAAGTGGACAAGTGGCAAGTACGAAAGCACAAGTTAATGAGAAGCCAGTTGAAAAAGAAGATTGCAAGGTTATTCAATTGAGAAGTGGTAAAGTAGCTGGCTCTAAGACCAAAGTCAATGGAGAGTTAGTTGAAAAAGAAGCTCCAGATGAGAAGAAGGAAGAAGTAGAGCACGTCCCTCCAAAGTGTGCAGACAATCCATTCCCAGACTCTCTTGACACTTATCCTACATTGCCAAAGGCTCCTGAGTACAAGCCTAAAATGCCATATCCTCAGAGACTTCAAAAGGAGACCAAGGACAAGCAGTTTTCAAAGTTCTTGGAAGTCTTCAGAAAGTTGCAAATCAATATTCCTTTTGCTGAGGTTTTGGAACAAATGCCTCTCTATGTCAAGTTCATGAAGGAGTTGTTGTCAAAGAAGAAGCCTTTAAAGGGAGATGAGACAGTGGTCCTGACTAAAGAATGCAATGCCATCATTCAGAATAACTTGCCAAGGAAGATGTCGGATCCAGGGAGCTTTCAAATTCCATGCACCATTGGGAACACATCCTTTGAGAAAGCCCTATGTGATCTGGGGGCAAGCATAAATCTAATGCCCTTAGCTGTGATGAAGAAACTGCAAATTCAAGAGGCACAATCCACAAAGATAGCATTACAGATGGCAGACAAATCTATGAAGCCTGCATATGGATTAGTGGAGAATATCTTGGTCAAAGTGGGTAAGTTCTTCCTCCCAACAGATTTTGTGATTCTTGACACATGGGAGAATGAGAATGCCTCTATAATTATAGGAAGACCATTCCTAGCCATTGGAAGAGCTTTGATTGATGTGGAAGAAGGTGAATTAGTGCTTAGAGTGCATAATGAGCAACTGGTCTTTCATGTCTTCAAAGATATACATTCAGCAGGTGAAAAAGAGAGGTGCATGCAGACTGAGCTTATTGATCCAAACCTTCAAGAACCCCCTGATGATGCACAGCAGAATCTACAACTCAAACCTCCTTTGGTGACAATCAATAAAATTCCTCCTGACATCAAACCTAAGTTTGGTGTCGGGAATGCATCATCCACCAAGGAAGAAGTTCCCAAAAAGAAGAAAGTACCCAGGGGATGGAGAACAAAAAGATCCCCACTGAAGGTTTCTCCCCAGGAATGAAAGTGGTGTTGACTAGCAAGCCAGTGTCGATTTATACAGTAAACAGAATCCTCTCTCTAGAGCATATTAAGCTAATTTATGGAGACACAGGAAAGAAGTTCAAAGTAAGGGGTGAAGAGCTGAGCCCCTATGATCCTCCTCCTTAGAAGAGCTGACCGTCAAGCTAGTGACGGTAAAGAAGAGCTTGTCGGGAGGTAACCCGATAATTTCGTATCCTTAGTTATTTTTTGTAGTAGTGATTTTCTCATTTATTTGATTTTTATTGAGTTTTTACTGTTTTCCTTTCGTTTTAAGTGTGTTCTGATCATGCAGCTATTTTAGAACAGAAACCCGAACACTTCGAAAAAAACGAGCACACGACGCGCAAGCGTCGCTGACGTGTACGCGTCATATGTGTGTGCGTGAAAAATAAAAGTGAATGGAGAGTTGAGCAGGAGTGGCGCTGGAACTATATTTTGTGCACAAACAAGCCCACGCGTACGCGTACCTCACGCGTGCGCATCGTTTGCGCTTTTAGCCATCCACGCGTGCGCATCCCTGACGCGTCCGCGTGACCCTGAAAAACGGCGTAAATGGGTGCATGACCAGAGAGTTATGATGGTGTGGGGCTGGAATGGTGCTGGGAGCACAAGTCCCATCACGCGCACGCGTCCCTGACGCGTGCACGTCGTTTTCCAATCCTGACCATCCACACGTACGCGTCCCAGACGCGTACGCGTCGCTTGATATTAGTGCAATCCATGCATACGCGTGCCTCACGCGTACGCGTTGCATGCGACGCCTAATTAAACCAAATCAGTGCCTGATTTCAAATCATCCACCCCCCAATCCTAATTCTCTCTTGTTCTTTTATCTTTTTATTCTTCTTTCATTATACTAATTTTTTTTATATGTTTTTTATGTCCCTCTCTGTTTTCAGTTCTTCTTTGCTTGAGGACAAGCAAACCTTTAAGTTTGGTATTGTCGCTTCGCTTATAGCTTTTCTATGGGACCAAAGGGAGGCAAATCATCTTCACTGAGGAGCATAGCCGGAGGAATGGGATGGCCACCAACATAACTGAGGTGGTTGAATTCTTTTCATTCTACATTCCTTCCCGCTTTTACTATGTTATATTCCAGTTTTCTGTTTATTTTGTCTTGTTTATTACATGATCCTTTATTAGATAAATTCTTAGGTTCTAGTTTAGTTCTGTTATTTTTAAAATTTCTGTTAGTTGCTTTAAGTCTGAAAGGTGTCTCATGTATCAACCACTGAGCTTGAAATCAAAAAGAAAGAAGAAAAAGGCGATGTAATGCATGAGAAATTGAGTTTAATTTTTAGAGTAGTCTCATTTATTCAAATGTGGTGGTATTTTCTGTGACTTTGAATGCATGACATGAATAGTGCATATTTAAATTTAAATCAAAGAATGTTGATGTACAAGGAACAGGAATTTAGAGAACTATTATGAAGTCTCTGCAATAAGTAAAAGTTTAATCCTTGAAGCAAAAGAAATAGCAAAGAGAAAAAAAATAGAAAAAAATAAAAAGCAAGGTCCAAGGCTCTGAGCATCAATAACTAGGGAGGTCAGACATGATTAAAAGCTCAAAGAGTTGTTTCCCTAGTCATATGCTTGTGGTGTTCTTGTGTCAAGTAATCCTTGAGACAAAACATTTAGAGTCGAGATCAATTGCAATTAGCAGAATATGCCAAAGGCTTTGAGCACCACTGTCTGGGAGTAGCTGAAAGAAAAATCAGAACTTAAAGAGAGTTCTCCAGTTAAGTGCTTGTGGTGTTTCTGTGTCAAGTAAAGCTTGAGACAAAACATTTAAAGTCACGGCTAGGCTCAAGGTGCAAAGCACCAAAGAAAAGAGAATTAAAGAAAAATTGATGTGTTCAAGGGTTAAATCGAGTTACAAAAGACTAGAGACTTCATAATATTATCCGGATTCTAATTCCGAATGACAGTGACATCCTTCTGATTCAAAGGAGAGAGAGATGCCAAAACTATTCAAGATTGCAATTGTAGACCCCACTGTAAGAAGAGACATGAGCTTAATCGAACTCTCATTCTCATGCAAATTCACATTCTAAGCCTATATTAGTTTGGTTGCTTGAGGACAAGCAACAATTCAAGTTTGGTGTTGTGATGCGTGAGCATCTTTCCTATCTTTTCCTAATGAATTTGTATTTAATTTGTTAAGTTTTATCAAGAATTAATTATCTTTTAGCCACTATGGATGCTACTTTGATTCTTGTGCAATTCTATTTATTTTATGTAGCATTTGGTTAGATTTGATGGAGCTTCCGCAGAAAAAGAGAAGAAAGCTATATAAATCAGGAATGGCTTAGAGAATGGAGAGGAAGCTTGCACAAATAGAATCAGCACAAGAATTAAAGGAGATGACAGCGAGGAGCGACGCGTGCGCGTACCTGACGCGTGCGCGTGATTTGAAGATTTGCACCGCGACGCGTACGCGTACCTAACGCGTGCGCGTGATTTGGAGATTTGTTCAGCGACGCATGCGCGTACCTGACGCGTATGCGTGACACGCGAAGAAGACCATCGACGCGTACGCGTGACTGACGCGTACGCGTGACATGCGCCACATGCAGAAAACGCTAATTTATTAATTCTAATTTAAAACTGTATTTTTAATTTAAAATAGGAAAAGATATTATTTTAGTTTTAGAGAATAGATTTTAAATTAATTAGGATTAGATATAAAAGAAAAAAGGAACTTCCCTTCGGAGGATTCCAACATTATTCCAATTAGTTAACTTTTCATTCCACCTCAGCCCAATTTATAATCCTTATTTTCTCTCTGAACCATGAGCAACTAAACCTCCATTGTTAAGGTTAGGAGCTCTGTTTATTGTATGGATTGATACTATTATTTTTCTACTTTAATTCATGTACTAATTTATATTTCAAGAATTGTTTTCGTTCTTTATCTTATGAATTTGGGTGGAACGAAAGTATGACCCTCTTTCTAATTGAGTTCTTGTATAACTTGAAAAAGCTCTTTACTTGAACAACAGCTTGAAAATAATTTCTCCTAAATTCTAATTATCTGGACTTAACGGGATACGTGACATATAATCCTCTTATATTTGGGTAGTTAGGATTTCTGTGGCATATAAACTAGAATTGAATTTCACCCTCTAATTGGAATTAATTGACCAAGGAATTGACGGTTAATGAGAATTAGAGGAGACTAGAATGGTCTAAGGAATTAGGGTCTAGTCACATATAGTTTGCCATGAATTAAATCTTGCATGATTAAAATAGTTATTAAGAAAAGTCAATCCGAAAAATAGATAACTCTGAAACCTTAACTGTTTCTCCATATATTATTCCCAACTTATTTATTACCTGTCTTATGATATTCTGAGTTTACTGTTTAATACTCTTTGAACTCTCAAATACTATTTTCTGTTTGTCTAACTAAGTAAATCATTTAACCATTGTTGCTTAGTCCATCAATCCTCGTGGGATTGACCCTCACTCACCTGAGGTATTACTTGGTACGACGCGGTGCACTTGCCGGTTAGTTTGTGGTTGTAAATTCCACACCAAATAGCCTACGATTCATATTAGTTGTAACTGTAGGTCTGAAATTCTCAAAAAATATTCTCGGATCAGCTTGGTTGGTAGCCATAAAAATCTTCTGAAAATAGGATTTAGCCACCCTCGCTATACTCGCTGGATCAGAAACGACTTCTCCATCTTCTCCAATTAGTCCCCAGATTTTATTTTTCCAGTTTCTAGATTAGAACCTTTGATGGAAGAACTTTATGTTGATGTCTCCTTTGTTCAATCATTTACATCTAGACTTCTCCCTTCAATAACTTTCTTCTCTCTTCATCTTTGCCTCTAATATGTTCTCAAGTTCAATTAACTCGTTGCCTTCAAAGAAACCCTCGTCCTTTTTTGCTTCCAGCTGCAAGGTTATTTATTCTATTAGTATTTTAAAATTGGACCGAGATTGTTGCTGCCACTGTACTAGTCTGTGCTGGCATTACTTGAGCTTCTAGGCTAGAGAGTACATCGAGGAGCCTTCAATGGTTAGCCCCTAAACGTCTTTCACAATCCTCTTTACCTTCTCTTCGTCACACCATCTATCCTAGAACTTGAATTTTCTTTTGGTCTTTCAGGTCGAGAGTCTAAATCTAGGATTAAAGGAGTATGGTTTGAACCATTTTCTGCTTGTCTTCTAACCACAACCATCCCATACAGGGATGGACCCATGTAGTAGCATGAGGGGGTACTTGCCCCCACTTTTTTTTAAAAAAAAATATACATATATAATATGCCCTCATTTTAAATTTTAAATGACCCCATTATAAATAAACTTAGCCAAATTATTTAAAGTTCTAAACCCACTTTTTCTTTCTATCATTTTAACTATTAATTAACCTAATTAAATTTAATCTTTTTCCATTCTCAAATTTCAGCCGTCATCACTCCTTTATTCTTTTAAATCCTCTTATTAGTTTCAACCTTCTTTTTCTATTCCTTTTCTAGTGGTAATCTTCTTTTCATCAAAAGATAAATTTTAAATTCTCTATTTTTTTTATATAACTCTCTATAACTCTATATATCTTTTAATTTCATTGTTTCTCTTTTTGATATTTTCAATTACAAATCTTAATGTTGCATATAAATTTCTAAAGTTAATTGATCAATTTACTAATTTAAAATATATTTTTTATTTATAGAAATAATAATAAAAAATATTTAAAAAATTTCTTTCATTCTATTTTATTATATATAATTTTTGGTTTTTTTATTTAAATAATTAATGTACACTTTTATTTTTTAAAATTTGAATTAATATATCTTTTGATAGTAATATATATTATTTTTGTCCCTCTAACATAAATTTTTTGCATTCGTCACTGATCTTATTATACTACTCTTTTCATGTCAAATCAGATAGACAACGATCTAATCTTTTTGTTATTAGCTCCTCACCAGCTCGTGTATTTGACCACGTGAACTCATGACCTATCATGACAAGGTCTATTAATTGATTGTCATTAATAAAATTATTAAAATTATAAATTGAATTAGCAAATGGAAGGATATCTCCTATTTCTCTTTATGGCTCTTGATTGCATTGAAGGCTCCAACCATTACCACCCTCCCTTTAAATTGTGACGGACAAAAAGATATTTCATTAAATTGATCAAGTCTTTTCGTTTAATTTATACGGCATTGACTTAAAAAATGTTGATGGCATCGTCCATTGCATCAGGTAGTTACTTTTTTCTCCTCATAGAAAACTTTTCAAGAATGTATATCCAATTTTCTTACTTTGATTTTTCACTCGTTCAATCAATCATTATCCATGAATTTTGCTTTCACTTTTAAAGTCCAAACTTTGGGTGACTTTAATTTTACGACATTCACCTGATGTAACTTGAACATTATTTTTTCATTCTTTTGTTGTTCTTTTTATCAAAGATAGATATTTATTAAAATTATAGATATGACTATTTGAACCAATAATAATACTAAAAATGAAATTCTTCAGCGAACCAAAAAAAATAAATAAATAAATTTGAACTTATCTAGATCGAAAAAAAAAATTTGATAATTACAAATAAATAATTTGAACTTTCACATAGATTCAAATTTTACTTTCCTTGCTTTTCAAAACATGAATCACTGTTCCTTTTTCATTCACATAATAAGACTAAGAAGCACTGCCTCAATTTATCACCATTGATCCACCCTGATCTGCGGACTACTCCTCCTCCACAGTTGTGCATCGATATACACGGAGGAAATATTATTGATGTATGGAAAAAAATTAAAACTTTGGAATTTGTACTCTTTAATGTAAAGAAATTAACTTGTATAGTAATAAAACGAGGGAGTAATCCCCTTTTGTAAATAGTACAGTTTTACCAAATTGATCTAATAAGTATAAGTAGTATAAAGAAT
>NC_029786.2:94439741-94443506 GCF_000816755.2 Arachis ipaensis
GTATAAAATATTTTATACTATCGTTTAATCATATTTATCTGTTTAAATGACTATTTATATATTAATGTAAAAATTAATTATATTACTAATGTGATATTACGTAAATGTACGTATAAAATTATTTTATATTTATTTAATATTAAAATTAAATTCAATAAATAATTGGTTTTCGATGTATTTATCTTTTTGAGATTAAACTAATAATATAATATATTCTTTCTATTAAAATATTAATGGGTTATTTATTCTTGAACTATATCTTGAATTTCCAAATCAAAGTCATAAAGTTTGTTTCATCACTGAAGAATAAGTGGAAAGACTCTCTGTCTGTTTCGTACAATCACAATCCGGAAGACTTTGCTCAGCATAACCGGATAACAAAATCAAACCCTATGCAATTAGTTGGACTATCTGAGAATGTGTATACATTTGCTGACTTAATTACTACCAAACAACAAGCATTGCTGATTTTCATTCATGACTATGGATGGAATTGAGTTGAGTTGATTTGAATTAGACAAAATTTAAATTTAGCTCATGAAATTTGAGTTTAGCTCACGACTCCACTTATTAATAATGGAGCCTATTAAGTTTAAGTTTAGCTCACCGAAAACTCACGAACTGGCTCAAATAATAGAAACATAATATATAATATTATATTAATAAATTATAAATTTTTTATTTATGTCCTATATCAAAATTATATATAAAAAATAAATATAAAATTTTAAATAATTAAGACTATCAATATATATATTACTATTTCATATGTATATATATAATATTAAAAGTATAGATTAAATGTATGTACATATATATAATCGAGTCAGCTCACGAATTGATGAGCTCAATTTCAGGTAAAAGTTTGGCTCACCAGCTTACGAGTTTAGCTTATTAAGTTATTAACGAGTCAAAACTCGAGCTGGTTTATGAGCTAACTTGACTCACTTCCAATCCTATTCATAACTCACACTCTCTCCTTTTCAAATTCAATTATTCAAATTAGGTTGTTTTATTTTTTTCTTTTGGTTTATTAAAATAGTTTTATACGTGTATCTAATTACGTAATATTACATCAATAAAAATAACTATTTTTTTACATTGAATGGTCATTCAAAAGAATGAATATGATTTAATGATTGTGTAAAACATTTTATACTATCTGTGCATCAAAATTAAATTCTTCTATCTAAATACATTAACTTTTAAAATGAATAAATAAAAAATATAGTTAATTTGACGAGGAGGGAATATAATATGTGATTTGCAATCTATAAAAGGAAGGATATAACATATAATCAAATGCAAAAAACCATTTATCAAAAATAATAAGTTGCTTCCCTCCAATGATGATGATGAGAACCACCCTTATCATATGGCTTTGCTTGCTAGAACCCTTGTGCCTAGTGAACTTTACCATCACCATTAATGCTGCTACTTCCCATTGTCTTGGTCATCAACATTCTTTGTTGCTCCATTTGAAGAACAGCCTCGTATATAACCAAACTCAGTCCAAAAAGTTAATTCATTGGAACCATGTTCACGATTGTTGCCACTGGAATGGAGTCTCTTGCTACAAGGGGCATGTCGTGGATCTAGATTTAAGCCAAGAATCTATAGTTGGAGGTAACTTCAGCAGTCTCTTCCACATGCAATATTTGCAGAGTTTGAATTTGGCTTATAATGAATTCCACTTTGAAATTTATTCTGAGTTCAAAAACCTGAAGAATCTCAGGTATTTGAATTTGTCAAATGCTGGTTTCATGGGGCAAATTCCAACTGAAATCTCTTACTTGATCAAGTTGGAGACTCTTGATTTGTCTACCACAATCACTTCATCGTCAAAACATGGTTTGAAACTTGAGAAGCCAAACATGGTAGAGTTTGTGCAAAACTTTACAAGAATGAAAGAACTGTATCTAGATGGTGTTGCAATTTCAGCCAAAGGAGAGGAGTGGTGCCATGCTGTTTCTTCCCTACAAAGTCTACAAGTTTTGAGTATGTCATCTTGCAATCTCTCTGGTCCTCTTGATTCTTCATTGACAAAGCTTCAATCTCTCTCAATACTTCAACTAGACCATAACAATTTGGCAAGCCCAATTCCTGAGTACCTTGGTAATTTGTCTAATTTAACCACTTTGCAACTCAGAAGTTGTGGTTTGAGTGGAGTCTTTCCAAAAAATATCTTCCAAATTTCATCACTTCATGTCCTTGATGTGTCAGATAATCAAGGCCTTCATGGTTCTTTATCAAACTTTCTACATCAAAGATCTCTCCATTACTTGAATCTTAGCCGCACAAATTTCTCAGGACCTTTACCACAGACTATTAACAAGTTAAGACAATTGTCAACACTAGATCTATCAAATTGCCAATTCAATGAGACAATTTCCAATTCATTGTCTGATCTTGCCGAACTTGTTTATCTTGATTTGTCATTCAATAATCTTACTGGTCCTCTTCCATCTTTCAATAGGTCCAAGGCTCTGAGAATCTTGTATCTTAATCATAATTATCTAAAGGGCACACTTTCACCCACCCATTTTGAAGGCCTTATAGATCTTGTGAGCATTAATTTAGAAGTTAACTCTCTAGATGGAAGACTTCCTTCATCTTTGTTTACACTTCCATCTCTGCAGCTGCTCTTTCTTGCTAACAATAGATTTGATGGCCAACTTGAAGAGTTCCCAAACGGTTCCTCCTCATCATTAGAGATGCTTGATTTAAGTGAAAACAATTTTCAAGGGCGTGTTCCTTTGTCTATCTTTCAACTGAAAAGTCTCAGTTTACTTCAACTTTCCACAAACAAGTTCAATGGCACCATACAATTGAGTGTTGTTCAAAGGCTACAAAATTTGGCAACACTTGATCTCTCAAACAACAACTTGTTAATTGTGGATGACAATGATCTTCCATTCCCCAAGTTGATCAATCTTTGGTTGGCTTCATGTAAGTTGACTGTATTTCCTGCATTTTTGATAAATCAGTCTTCTTTACTCTTTTTAGATTTGTCCAACAACCAAATTGAAGGAACAATACCCAATTGGATTTGGAGACTTGAAATTCTATGCTTCTTGAATCTTTCCAACAATTTTTTGACTGATATGGAAGGTCCTTTCCAAAATCTTAGTTCAATTTTGTTCTACCTTGATCTTCATGGAAATCAATTACAAGGACCAGCACCCATTTTCACAAAAAATATTGTTCATCTGGACTACTCAAATAATAGATTCAGTTCTATTACACCATCAGATATTGGTAATTCTATTCCTGACTCAGTTGATATATTTTTCTCAAACAACAATTTTTATGTAAAAATCGATGAATCCATTTGCAATATTTCAACTCTTAGAATGCTTGATCTTTCATATAATGGCTTCATTGGCAACATTCCTGAGTGCTTGACAACAAGGAAGAGTAGCTCTCTGAAACTATTAAATCTTGCTGGAAACAAACTCAATGGCCACATTTCAGATACATTATTCTCAACTTCATGTTCTCTAAGGTTTATAGATCTCAATGGAAATCTTTTAAATGGAGGCCTCCCAAAATCTTTGGCTAACTGCCAAAATCTCCAAGTCCTAAATGTTGGAAACAATCAATTAATGGACGAGTTCCCCTGCTTCTTGAAGAACATTTCTTCGCTAAGCGTCATGGTTTTAAGGTCAAATAAGTTCTATGGACAGATTGGATGCTCCAATGTGATTGGCGATTGGGAAAAGCTTCAAATTGTTGATGTAGCAGACAACAAATTTAGTGGCATGT
>NC_029786.2:94455894-94459983 GCF_000816755.2 Arachis ipaensis
ATAATAAGTTGCTTCCCTCCAATGATGATGATGAGAACGACCCTTATTATATTGGCTTTGCTTGCTAGAACCCTTGTGCCTAGTGAACTTTACCATCACCATTAATGCTGCTACTTCCCATTGTCTTGGTCATCAACATTCTTTGTTGCTCCATTTGAAGAACAGCCTCGTATATAACCAAACTCAGTCCAAAAAGTTAATTCATTGGAACCATGTTCACGATTGTTGCCACTGGAATGGAGTCTCTTGCTACAAGGGACATGTCGTGGATCTAGATTTAAGCCAAGAATCTATAGTTGGAGGTAACTTCAGCAGTCTCTTCCACATGCAATATTTGCGGAGTTTGAATTTGGCTTATAATGAATTCCACTTTGAAATTTATTCTGAGTTCAAAAACCTGAAGAATCTCAGGTATCTGAATTTGTCAAATGCTGGTTTCATGGGGCAAATTCCACCTGAAATCTCTTACTTGATCAAGTTGGAGACTCTTGATTTGTCTACCACAATCACTTCATCGTCAAAACATGGTTTGAAACTTGAGAAGCCAAACATGGTAGAGTTTGTGCAAAACTTTACAAGAATGAAAGAACTGTATCTAGATGGTGTTGCAATTTCAGCCAAAGGAGAGGAGTGGTGCCATGCTGTTTCTTCCCTACAAAGTCTACAAGTTTTGAGTATGTCATCTTGCAATCTCTCTGGTCCTCTTGATTCTTCATTGACAAAGCTTCAATCTCTCTCAATACTTCAACTAGACCATAACAATTTGGCAAGCCCAATTCCTGAGTACCTTGGTAATTTGTCTAATTTAACCACTTTGCAACTCAGAAGTTGTGGTTTGAGTGGAGTCTTTCCAAAAAATATCTTCCAAATTTCATCACTTCATGTCCTTGATGTGTCAGATAATCAAGGCCTTCATGGTTCTTTATCAAACTTTCTACATCAAAGATCTCTCCATTACTTGAATCTTAGCCGCACAAATTTCTCAGGACCTTTACCACAGTCTATTAACAAGTTAAGACAATTGTCAACACTAGATCTATCAAATTGCCAATTCAATGGGACAATTTCCAATTCATTGTCCGATCTTGCCGAACTTGTTTATCTTGATTTGTCATTCAATAATCTTACTGGTCCTCTTCCATCTTTCAATAGGTCCAAGGCTCTGAGAATCTTGTATCTTAATCATAATTATCTAAAGGGCACACTTTCACCCACCCATTTTGAAGGCCTTATAGATCTTGTGAGCATTAATTTAGAAGTTAACTCTCTAGATGGAAGACTTCCTTCATCTTTGTTTACACTTCCATCTCTGCAGCTGCTCTTTCTTGCTAACAATAGATTTGATGGCCAACTTGAAGAGTTCCCAAACGGTTCCTCCTCATCATTAGAGATGCTTGATTTAAGTGAAAACAATTTTCAAGGGCGTGTTCCTTTGTCTATCTTTCAACTGAAAAGTCTCAGTTTACTTCAACTTTCCACAAACAAGTTCAATGGCACCATACAATTGAGTGTTGTTCAAAGGCTACAAAATTTGGCAACACTTGGTCTCTCAAACAACAACTTGTTAATTGTGGATGACAATGATCTTCCATTCCCCAAGTTGATCAATCTTTGGTTGGCTTCATGTAAGTTGACGGTATTTCCTGCATTTTTGAGAAATCAGTCTTCTTTACTCTTTTTAGATTTGTCCAACAACCAAATTGAAGGAACAATACCCAATTGGATTTGGAGACTTGAAATTCTATGCTTCTTGAATCTTTCCAACAATTTTTTGACTGATATGGAAGGTCCTTTCCAAAATCTTAGTTCAATTTTGTTCTACCTTGATCTTCATGGAAATCAATTACAAGGACCAGCACCCATTTTCACAAAAAATATTGTTCATCTGGACTACTCAAATAATAGATTCAGTTCTATTACACCATCAGATATTGGTAATTCTATTCCTGACTCAGTTGATATATTTTTCTCAAACAACAATTTTTATGGAAAAATCGATGAATCCATTTGCAATATTTCAACTCTTAGAATGCTTGATCTTTCATATAATGGCTTCATTGGCAACATTCCTGAGTGCTTGACAACAAGGAAGAGTAGCTCTCTGAAACTATTAAATCTTGCTGGAAACAAACTCAATGGCCACATTTCAGATACATTATTCTCAACTTCATGTTCTCTAAGGTTTATAGATCTCAATGGAAATCTTTTAAATGGAGGCCTCCCAAAATCTTTGGCTAACTGCCAAAATCTCCAAGTCCTAAATGTTGGAAACAATCAATTAATGGACGAGTTCCCCTGCTTCTTGAAGAACATTTCTTCGCTAAGCGTCATGGTTTTAAGGTCAAATAAGTTCTATGGACAGATTGGATGCTCCAATGTGATTGGCGATTGGGAAAAGCTTCAAATTGTTGATGTAGCAGACAACAAATTTAGTGGCATTTATCTTTTAATTTTTATGATATCAACATCAATTATTCAGTGAATCTTGATGCTATAACTACAATTTTCTCTAAGAGCAGCAAAATGAAGTTAGCCAAACTTGTTACAGTTGAGCCACTTTATGTGTTAGATCACTTGTTCTCTCATGTATATGCGGAGGCTTATAGTCTTCGTAGGTATGAGGTATGAGGACCCATTGTAATCAAAGGTCAACAAATGAAGTTGGAAAAGATTCTCATTGCATTCACTTCATTGGATTTCTCATCAAACCAAAAACCAAGGCCAATACCAGAAGAGATCATGAGTTTCAAAGCATTGCATGCTCTTAACTTGTCTCACAATGCATTCTCAGGCCATATTCCTTCAACTTTGGGAAACTTGAGAAATCTTGAATCCTTAGACTTGTCAATGAATTCTCTGAGGGGAGAGATTCCAACTGAGCTTGCAAGCTTATCTTTTCTTGCCATCATGAATCTCTCCTATAATCATCTTGTGGGGAGAATTCCAACAGGCACTCAAATTCAATCGTTTGGAGCACATTCATTTGTGGGAAATGAAGCGTTATGTGGACCTCCATTGACACAAGGTTGTGGTGGAGAAGAGCAAGGGTTGTTACGACCATCATCTAAAACTACTAACTCTCATAGTAGTAGTTCAGTTAATTGGAGTTTGTTAAGTGTAGAGTTGGGATTCACTTTTGGATTTGGAATATTCATGATGCCACTGATTTTGTGGAAGAAATGGAGGTTGTGGTACTCCAAGAAAGTAGACGAAGCTCTATACAAGATTGTGCCTCAACTTGATTTTGTATATGAACGTCGTGGTGGGAAGAGATATAGATCTTTAAGGTGGAAGCCTTATTGATTGTTGTTTCACTTTCATTTGTATGATGTATGTATGTTGTTGTTTTCTTTTCTTTTCTTTTCTTTTATCTTCCTTTAATTTGTGTGTGATCAGTATAGAAATAAGAACTGTGTTAGTTAGGTTGAAGCTAGCCGTTGGTAGGCCGTATGAGTTATGACCATGATAGTTTTATTTGAAGCTTTTCTTTTAGAGTTAGCCTTAGAAGTGAAGAGAGATTGATTACACGAATGTTTAATTTGCGTGTGTTATATAGAGAAAGTCTAGAGGGCCATTAATTTTTTTATTTTGTGACCAGCACTTAACCATCAAAAGAAAAGTGAGTAATATTCTATTATTGGATGTAATTTCACATTATTAAAAACCCTATTGATAGCCAATTGATAATTACAAAATACAAAAATTGCTGGCCTCCTCCTAGCACAATATTACATGAATGTCTGCATGTGTTATTATAAGTGTCCTGTAAATCAATGAATTGCATTGAGGTAACTTTACGTAAATTTGATAGTCGAAAATCGTTAAATAATTTGATAGATTTGATTAAATTACTATTTAACGGCTCTTGGCTTTCTGCATTTAAGTTTTTATCTTTTTACGAAACGAAAATGTCTAAAAAATAATAAAAACCAACCCAAATTAATCAAAAAAAATTATTTTATATTTATTAATTATTTTTTAAATAAAAATAATATTTATTATATATAAAATTATAAATATTAAATTAAATAAAATAATTTTATATTATTATCTTTCTAGCATTATTCTTTAAAAAAAATTTTGTCTAGA
>NC_029786.2:94460237-94472414 GCF_000816755.2 Arachis ipaensis
ATGTCTGATGATGAAGATAAAGATAAATCAAGGTTTGGACATTTATCTTTTAATTTTTATGATATCAACATCAATTATTCAGTGAATCTTGATGCTATAACTACAATTTTCTCTAAGAGCAGCAAAATGAAGTTAGCCAAACTTGTTACAGTTGAGCCACTTTATGTGTTAGATCACTTGTTCTCTCATGTATATGCGGAGGCTTATAGTCTTCGTAGGTATGAGGACTCAGTTACCATTGTAATCAAAGGTCAACAAATGAAGTTGGAAAAGATTCTCATTGCATTCACTTCATTGGATTTCTCATCAAACCAATTTGAAGGGCCAATACCAGAAGAGATCATGAGTTTCAAAGCACTGCATGCTCTTAACTTGTCTCACAATGCATTCTCAGGCCATATTCCTTCAACTTTGGGAAACTTGAGAAATCTTGAATCCTTAGACTTGTCAATGAATTCTCTGAGGGGAGAGATTCCAACTGAGCTTGCAAGCTTATCTTTTCTTGCCATCATGAATCTCTCCTATAATCATCTTGTGGGGAGAATTCCAACAGGCACTCAAATTCAATCGTTTGGAGCACATTCATTTGTGGGAAATGAAGCGTTATGTGGACCTCCATTGACACAAGGTTGTGGTGGAGAAGAGCAAGGGTTGTTACGACCATCATCTAAAACTACTAACTCTCATAGTAGTAGTTCAGTTAATTGGAGTTTGTTAAGTGTAGAGTTGGGATTCACTTTTGGATTTGGAATATTCATGATGCCACTGATTTTGTGGAAGAAATGGAGGTTGTGGTACTCCAAGAAAGTAGACGAAGCTCTATACAAGATTGTGCCTCAACTTGATTTTGTATATGAACGTCGTGGTGGGAAGAGATATAGATCTTTAAGGTGGAAGCCTTATTGATTGTTGTTTCACTTTCATTTGTATGATGTATGTATGTTGTTGTTTTCTTTTCTTTTCTTTTTTTCTTATCTTCCTTTAATTTGTGTGTGATCAGTATAAAAATAAGAACTGTGTTAGTTAGGTTGAAGCTAGCCGTTGGTAGGCCGTATGAGTTATGACCATGATAGTTTTATTTGAAGTTTTTCTTTTAGAGTTAGCCTCAGAAGTGAAGAGAGATTGATTACACGAATGTTTAATTTGCGTGTGTTATATAGAGAAAGTCTAGAGGGCCATTAATTTTTTTATTTTGTGACCAGCACTTAACCATCAAAAGAAAAGTGAGTAATATTCTATTATTGGATGTAATTTCACATTATTAAAAACCCTATTGATAGCCAATTGATAATTACAAAATACAAAAATTGCTGGCCTCCTCCTAGCACAATATTACATGAATGTCTGCATGTGTTATTATAAGTGTCCTGTAAATCAATGAATTGCATTGAGGTAACTTTACGTAAATTTGATAGTCGAAAATCGTTAAATAATTTGATAGATTTGATTAAATTACTATTTAACGGCTCTTGGCTTTCTGCATTTAAGTTTTTATCTTTTTACGAAACGAAAATGTCTAAAAAATAATAAAAACCAACCCAAATTAATCAAAAAAAATTATTTTATATTTATTAATTATTTTTTAAATAAAAATAATATTTATTATATATAAAATTAGAATTTGAGTTGTTATTATAAAAAAGTATTGGTTGCTTATTGATAAAAAAAATCAATTTTTTTGAAGAATAAAATAACATTGAATAACAATGAATACCAATAAAAAATTATAGTTACCCAAGAAGGCTCAAGACTTTATTATTACTATCATAATTATTAATCCATATTTTTTCTCTAAAATTTAATGTTTGCAATAATAACGAATAGGTGTATTTTATAGTAGTTATTATTATAGTTGATATAGCGGTTATAAAATTTTGATAACACTTAATTAAAAAATGTAGTTAAAATTAAATTCATATTTTTGTACTATATATTTAGTAATATTTTTTAAGCATGATCCTGAAAAGAATTACTCATTAGAAAGATCTTCTATGATATTTAAGAAATAACATTATTTCTTGTACATCCATACACCATAAACCTTAAACTCCAAAATTTCGAACGTAAAAAAAATTATGAAATTAAAAATACAAAATTGTTATCCCTTGCTTCAAAAAGTTTTAATTAAATAAATATTTGCAAACTTTACGTATAAGCTTTAAATAGTAAATACTTTATCATTTTCTTTAGTGAATTGTACAAAATAATAAAAGCTAACACATTTCCCTTGGATATTATATTATTACACTCTAACATATAGAAATAAAAAGATATAATTTAACTAAAAATATTGATAGTATTTATATTATTCATTTCGTTAATTATTCATATCAAATTTAAAAATAAAATAACATTAAATTTGTTTAAAATTTTTTAGAACTAAAATAAAACATTTAAAATTTTAAAAACTAATTAAATTAAGATTTAATTTAAATATTAAAGATTAAAATAATATTTTTTTTTATTTTAATCTAGAATAAAAATCAAAGTTCTCAGACTTGCGCTAAATAAACACAGCATGAAAATCTTTTCTTTACGTACAAAAATATATTTGTTTTAAAATATTTTTGTATTATGACATATAATTTTTATGAGCGATTAATTTTTAATATATACCTAAAATAATTGTAATGACAAACTAACTGCTAATTGGTTAAATACACATCTTTTATGTGAATGGAACGATGCACATCATGTACCTAGAGGACAGATCAAATAAGAAGTAACATGTTTAGAACACATTAAGGCAACAACAGAAAACTAAATATGACATGCATTATTATTTCTACAAACCTAGCTACTATACGAAGAACATGAACATCTTAAAAGTGAGTCATTGGATGAAATCTCACACTATTAAAATCATCATTGATAGTTATTTGATAGCTATAAATCACAAAAATTACTAGTTCCTTAGCACTCTTCTAAAATCTAACATATATATAAATAATTGAATTTTTAACCTTATTAATTAGCATCTCCTTCCATAATAATAAAATAATAATGGTCTTATTAAAAGCTAAATGCCAAAAAAGTTTAGAGCTCATTCTCTATACGGCCGTACAAGACAGGCGGAACATAACGACAGAAAGAAAAAGAGGTAATTTACTTTTAGATTTTTTTTTGAATTATTTCTTTATCTATATTTTTTTAATTGGATAAAATACGGTGATGGTATAATATAAACTATATCGTTACAGCCAGAATTATAAGAAAAAAAATTAGAGAGAAAAGTTATAAAATTACAAACAAAGTGATGACTTCTATATCCATAAAAAAACTAGGATAATTAGGGTTTGTTGGGAAAATTTTAAAAGCTATCTTTTTTAGTTTTTGACTTATAAAAAATTATATTAATAGTGTTTGGTAAAATTTTTTAGATAAATTTTTAACTTTTTAAAAAATTATTTAAAATTTTTTGAAGAAGTTAAAAAATGTGACTTCTCCTATTTTTAAAAATTATTTTATCACTCTTATTTAATGCACAACTTTAAAACAAGAACTTCTATAATAACTTTTCAAACACAAAATAACTTATTTAAAAATTATTAATAAAAGTCTTTATATTTTAAGTTCCTTTTTTAAAAGAACTTATTTAAGAATAGTCAAACTTATTTAGTATTAGTATTAGGTTGAGATTTTTTATATTGTTTTTTGTTGGTTTAAATTTTAATTTTAAAATTGTGTTGAAAGTCTATTCAATTATGTTCTAACTCGTAATTGTTTATGTTTGTTTATTTATGTTCGTAGAAAAGAATTGTGGAGATTGCTTGAACAATAAGATGAGTTTTCAAAAGTATTATCTCAGAGTAATTTGCTTGCTCAAACTCTAGAAAGAAAGCACTCGAGTAGAGTGAATGTGTTGCGTGGGTTTCAGACTAACTCCTAGTCAACTCTTCGATCTGAATTCGCATCGGCCGGGCGATGGAGTTCAAATAAGAGACCCAAATGGTGCTACTTGAACTATAGGCAGAGGTGACAGCCGAAAAGTTGAATTGAAAAGGAAGGCGGTGGAGGAGAAAGTAGTAGTGGAGAAGAAAAAGAGGTAGGTAATGGAGAATGCTCTGAGATATCTAATTCAATTGCACGATGAGGAGTTGCCACTGATGTGCGGAAAACGATCCGACACAAAACTCATCGGCAAGTGCACCGGGTCGCATCAAGTAATAATAACTCACGGGAGTGAGGTCGATCCCACAGGGATTGAAGTATTGAGCAATTTTAGTTTAGTGGTTGATTTAGTCAAGCGAATCAAGATTTGGTTGAGAGATTTGTGATTTGCAGAATTTAAATTACATGGAAAGTAAAGGGAATGGGTAATTTGCATGAAATTAAAGAGAACTGAAATTTAAAGTGCTAAATCTTAGAGAGCAAGAAATTAAATGGCAGAAACTTAGAACGCAAGAAATGTAAATTGCAGAATCTTAAAGTGCAAGAAATGTAAATGGCTTAAATTATAAAGGGAATTGGGAGTTGGAATTGCAAAAATTAAACAAGAAAAAGTAAAATTCAACAAACAGAAGAGTAAAAGATGGCTTGGATTGAACCGGATCTAAAACGGAAATGTAAATGAACATGAAAAGCTTAAACAGAGAAAGTAAAATGATAATTCAGATCTCAGGACCCAAGAGACTAGATAACCAAGTCTAGATCTCAATGCCTTCCTAGATCCAACAAGAGCAATTGCAAAGGAAATGTAAATTGCAGAGAAAGTAGATGAAGAAGCAAGTATCAGAATTGGAAATTCAATTATGCAGTAAAATTAAACAGAGAGATTGCTCTTGGAGTTTGGAGAAGAACCGAAGTGAACCGGGTTTGGAATCATGTAAGCTTGAGTAAAAGTTTGAGTAAAAGTTTGAGGCAAACTTTTACTCAAACTTTTCATATCAGCCACCCCATCCTTGCTGCTACCAACGTTTGAGCCAAAGTTTGGGGTCAAACTTTTGCTCAAACGTTGGCTCCCCCTTGCACACTCATGGCGCCAACGTTTGCCAAAAAGTTTGAGGCAAACGTTGGCGCAAACTTTTGCTCTCCAGGGTGTGTTGTTCATGGCGCCAACGTTTGCCAAAAAGTTTGTTTGATAGTGGACTTTCAGCTGATGATCCCGGGTTAGTTAACCCAAGTCACCGAGTGTTGATGCACTCCAAAGAGCTTAGTAGTCCAAGCAGATCCTAATACAAAGACACCACAGGTATATATTCTAAGGTTCAAGCTATTGGTGTCCAGCTTTGTTTCTTTTTGTTTTCTTTTGTTCTGCCACTCTTTGGCTATTTCTTTTTCTCCCCTTTTTTCTTTCTTTTTGTTTTTCTTTCTAACCAAGGATTTTTATTTGATTGAGATTCATAGACAGTAGGCCATTTTCTACTTAAGAGGAGACATCCTAGTTCTCTTATTCATTAAGAGTGAGCTATTATGCAATCACACATTCATACCACCACTTACTTTTATTGTACTTCTATCTAACAGAGAACTATCTCACTTCACATTCAAACATTTCTTTTATTGAATTAAAGATGCAGGGGACAAAGCATGCTTTTTGTTCAGTAAAAGTAAACACACAAGCACACACATAGGCTAGCTTACTTATTTTAAGAGTGATTCTACTTGTACTAGATGAACACTTTAGCAAAACATAAGTCAAAACATTTTTCTTTAAGCTTTTTGCATTCTTGATTTCTTGATCTTCTTCACTTCTCTCTTCTGTCTCTTTTTGTGGAACTTCTCTGTTGTGTTCTTCCTGATTGATGGCTTTCTTCTCACTTTCCACTATAATTGCTTTGCACTCCTCCTACTTTGTAGCTTTTCCTTTGTCCCTTGAGTGGTCTTGAGTGGCACTAGGGGATACATTTGATTGCTTCTCATCCATCTCTGTAATTCGTTTAGCCATTTGTTCCATATGCCTCTCAAGATTTTTACTTGTTATGGCTTGATCCTTCTGTGCTGCTTCCTGATCTTGTCTTGCCATCTCTTGATTTTTTATGAGTTTCTCCACCATTATCTCTAGATTAGAGATTCTTTGGGAGTCTTGATTTAGTTGTGGTTGTGTAAAGTGAGATGGTTGTGGCTGGAAGTTGTTTGAACTATTTGTGGAGTTATTTTGTGGGTGGAATGTGGATGTGGAAGGTGGATGATGGTTGTTTTGGTTAGTGGCTGAATTATTGGGTGGATAATAGCTGGAATTTGGGTGGTCATTTTGGGGTTTTCTATATGGATTGTGGGTTATGTTTTGCTGGTTGTTGTTCTGGTTGCTTCTTGAGTTGTTTTGGTTTGAATTCCTTTGCCATGGTTGTTGGTTTTGAGTGTGGTTATCTCCCCATCTGAGATTTGGATGGTTCTTCCAAGATGGATTGTAGGTGTCACCATAAACCTCATTTTGGCCTGAACCTTGGTTGTGCACATATTGAGTTTGTTCCTGCTGCTGATCTTCTTGGTTTTCTTTATTTTTCCCCCATGTGGTTGATGGTTGGCTTGTATTCACTGCTGCAACTTGCAAGCTATCAATCTTTTTAGCCATCTGCTCAAATTGTTGTTGAATCTGCTCCTGCATTATCTTGTTTTGAGCTAGGAGGGTGTCAACCCCTTCCATTTCTAACACTCCTTTCCTTAGTGATGGTTGGCGTTGTCTCCTTTGAGGGAAAATGGAAATAGCAGCAATTTGTAACTGTCAGGATGCACACCATTGGTCTTCACTGTGTTACATATCCTCAGGAGGGTGGATAGGTGCTGGTTTGGATCTTCCAAGGGGCCTCCTCCATAGAAACAATTGTTCTGCACCAAGGTGATGAGTTGGGGCTTCAATTCAAAGTTATTTGCATCGACATTTGGGGTAAGGATGCTACTCCCACAATGCCTTGGATTAGCAAGTGTATATGAAGCCAAGACTCTCCTCTGGGGTTGACCATTGTTGTTGGCCATTCTCACTGGTGGATTTGTTGGATTTGTTGAGTGTTCCTCCAATTCATGATATTCTTCATCTGATTCTTCCTCTCCGGCAACATTTTTTTCTCTTGCTTTTCTTCTTAGCCTTCGGAGGATTCTTTCGTCAGTTTCATGAAAGGTAGGGATCTCTCTTCTTGTATCTGACATACAAGCAAAACACAAGAATCACACAATACCAGAAAAGCAATAACACTTCAATCCATGGCTGAAGTGAAATATTAGTTAGCTTAGAAAAAAATTCAAACAGTTAGCGTGTTAGTCAAAAGTTAAAGAAACAGAAAAGAAAAATGCTAGATCTAGATCACCACCTCACTTAATCATTGTCAATCTAATCAATCCCCGGCAACGGCGCCAAAAACTTGATGTGCGGAAAACGATCCGACACAAAACTCACCGGCAAGTGCACCGGGTCGCATCAAGTAATAATAACTCACAGGAGTGAGGTCGATCCCACAGAGATTGAAGGATTGAGCAATTTTAGTTTAGTGGTTGATTTAGTCAAGCGAATCAAGATTTGGTTGAGAGATTTGTGATTTGCAGAATTTAAATTACATGGAAAGTAAAGGGAATGGGTAATTTGCATGAAATTAAAGAGAACTGAAATTTAAAGTGCTAAATCTTAGAGAGCAAGAAATTAAATGGCAGAAACTTAGAATGCAAGAAATGTAAATTGCAGAATCTTAAAGTGCAAGAAATATAAATGGCTTAAATTGTAAAGAGAATTGGGAGTTGGAATTGCAGAAATTAAACAAGGAAAAGTAAAATTCAACAAACAGAAGAGTAAAAGATGGCTTGGATTGAACCGGATCTAAAACGGAAATGTAAATGAACATGAAAAGCGTTAAACAGAGAAAGTAAAATGATAATTCAGATCTCAGGACCCAAGAGACTAGATAACCAAGTCTAGATCTCAATGCCTTCCTAGATCCAACAAGAGCAATTGCAAAGGAAATGTAAATTGCAGAGAAAGTAGATGAAGAAGCAAGTAACAGAATTGGAAATTCAATTATGCAATAAAATTAAACAGAGAGATCTCAGGATGAGATTAAAACAGAATTTCTTCAATTCTCCAACCCAAGAACCAAGACAAGAAAAGTAAAGAGTGCTGGGCAAGAACAAGGAAGAAGAGAGATCAATTCTCCTCCCAAATTCTCTTGAATTAAAACAACAATGCTAAATGTAAAGTTGAGCTCTCTACTAAGTGCACTCAATCCAAACCGAAAAGAAAGCTCCCTAAAAACTTAAATCCTATGCTATTTATACACTTTCTTCAAATGGTCTTCAAGCCTTCAATTGGGCCTTTGCTCTTGATGGAATTGGGTTGATAGAGGCCTTGGTTGATTGCTCTTGGAGTTTGGAGAAGAACCGAAGTGAACCGGGTTTGGAATCATGTAAGCTTGAGTAAAAGTTTGAGGCAAACTTTTACTCAAACTTTTCATATCAGCCACCCCATCCTTGCTGCTACCAACGTTTGAGCCAAAGTTTGGGGTCAAACTTTTGCTCAAACGTTGGCTCCCCCTTGCACACTCATGGCGCCAACGTTTGCCAAAAAGTTTGAGGCAAACATTGGCGAAAACTTTTGCTCTCCAGGGTGTTGATCTGTGATGCCAAAAGTTTGCCAAAAAGTTTGAGGCAAACATTGGCGAAAACTTTTGCTCTCCAGGGTGTTGATCTGTGATGCCAAAAGTTTGCCAAAAAGTTTGAGGCAAACATTGGCGAAAACTTTTGCTCTCCAGGGTGTTGATCTGTGATGCCAAAAGTTTGCCAAAAAGTTTGAGGCAAACTTTTGCTCAAACTTTTTGTCCTCTCTTCCTCCTAGCCATTCCTTCTTGCTTCAACCTTTCTCCAAGCTTTCTTCACCTATCATTAATCAACCAAACACATCAAAGCTATGCTCAAAATAATGAGATATTCATTCTTTCATAATATGTGACAATTATAGCATAAAACCTCATGAAATTGCATTAATTCATCTATGGTTGATTAAATCAAAGGAAGCATGAAAATCTACCCAATTGGCTTGCTTGTGGCTCAAGAAAGTGCATAATTCAATTGAAAACAAAAGAAAAAGGCTAGTGAAACTATGCTAAGATGACTTGTCATCAGCCACCAGACTGCTGCAGGATGAATTCTTTGGAGGGATAGAGCGTACAATAAATATTAAGATTGGATGTTATTTTATTTAAAGTATATATTTTTTAAAGTTGACTATGCAACTCTTAACAAGAGATATACTTTATTCATATTTTTATAAATATATTAATTTGTTTTGCAATTATATCTTCACTACAAAAAATTCATCGGATACCATCGGATTTATCGACGGATTTATTAAAAAATTTCTCCGGTAATATATTTACCGTCGGAATAAATCTAACGTTATAAACCTCGTCAGTAATTATTTACTGGCGGATATTAATTTTTACTTGGCGAAATTCTAGAGCTTGTTACCGTCGGAATTATCTCCCGATAAATCTGACGGTAATCTTAAATTTTATTTTTTTTTAAAAAAATTGTTTAAAAATTCAATATATAATTTTAAATGTTTAAATTCAATAATTTTTAAACTAACAAAATTCAAAATTTTATAATTTTTCATAATAATTTGTCTATAATTTTTTGTTAAAAATTCACAAATAAGTTCACACATCAAAGTTTAAGAATAAAGAAGGAAAAAAATAATAATTACTCGTGTATAGAAAAAAGTAGCACTATAAACATATATTCTAAATCCAGAAAAGATGAACTTACACAAGATTTGATATGAAAAACAAGATACCTCGTGGTGACTAAGTAAATTGCATAGTTAAAATTTTCTAGACAATAAAATATTGAAAAGAAAAATTAATTATACAAATAGTATATGTATTTAAGATTTTAAGTAATCTACTGGCTTGCATATGTATGACTCTCACATGGTATATCTATTTAAACTTGTACAATTTCAACAACTTACAAACCTACTTAGAGGTTTTGCATCATAAACCTACTGTCTGCAGGCGCATTTTTTGGAATAGCACTCTGTACATCTTCAATTACAAACTATAAACATAATCAATACACAAACTATAAACATAATCAACACACAAATTATAATTAAACAAACAAATCAAAGTTCATATATTCAAATGAGTAAATTGCAACAAATTTAGTAAAATTAACAACAATCAACATGTAAAATTAATTAGAAAATAATTAACTCAAACAACAATAAACCCAAAAAATTAACAATAATCAACAATAAGTCAATAATTAACTTAAAAAATTAACAAGCTAAAATTAACTTAGAGAATTAACAATAATCAACACTAATTAACTCAGACAACAATAAACTCAAAAATTAACAATCATCATCCAAAACACCATCAACTTAAAATAAATCCTAAATTACACCCTACCTAACCTAACATTATTTAATTTCTAATTACAGTAAATTAATATAGCAAATCCTAATCAGATCACACACTTCATTAAAAAATTTAATCAATAATTTAATAAAATACCAAACAAAATCCTAAACAAAAAATCTAAAAAAATCCAAAAACTATAAGAAATTACCTCCGATGATGACTGCAAATGGTGGAAGCATGATGGTGACAAGAAGCAGCAGTGAAACCTACAGTGGTGGAGTTAGAGTTGATTAACATAACAAACAATCAAAAGGAAAAATGGACAACAACCTTACCTTGGCGCGGTGGACCTCAACCGCGGTGATAGCAACAAGGCTACGACCTCCAATTGATGGCAAGGAACACCAACAGCGGCGGCACGGTAGAGGCTTTCTACGGAGACTCCAGCAGCATTGCGAAGAAGTTCCACGAGTTACGAAGGAAACTTCGAGCTCATATTGGTCATGGGTTGAGAACGGGAATTGAACTCTATGAGATCAAATTTTCCGTTGTTCCTCAGTAGCTAGCTCAGTGGTAGAGCGGTCGGCTGTTAACTGACTGGTCGTAGGTTCGAATCCTACTTGGAGAGGTTTGGTTCATTCCGAATTCAGAACGACAATGTGCTGACCTGCAACGACAATGTGGCTTACCGATGGCGACGACAACTCCACGTAGTGGCAGCGCACCCTTCTTTAATGGACCAGAGGGAGAGAGATGAGAGAGAAGAAGAAAAGAAAGAAAGAGAAAGAGAGAGAGTTTGCAGAAGTGACGGAGAAGGGTTTTGCATCTGAATTTTATCCCAAATTTACCGTCGGATTTACCAGTGAAAAAATCCGACGATAAGGTGTTCATCGTTGCCTAAACGACGCATTTCATTAAATTCTGTTACCGTCAAAATTTTTCGACAAAAAATTCGACGATAAATTCGGCGCTAATAAAATAAATTTTTACGTAGTAGGGGAATTTTAAATCCAACGGTAACTTATTCGAGAGATGAATTTTCACTCGTAACCGTAAAAAAAATTGCCGCTAAATCCGTCGGTAACATCAGTCTCTACATTCGACAGTATTCAGCGCATTTCTTGTAGTGCTTCATTTGTTTTCGCCGTTAATTTAGTTTTTTAGATGAAAACTAATAAGATTTGTAAAATTAAAAAATCCAAAAGGAGCCATAAAAAAATCTAGAATATTAAAAAAATATAAGCGGCGGTTATAAATTGTCGAAAATAAGTTTAAAAAATAATGCAGTTGCAATTTTGGCGGATAGTTATTGCCGCAAAAAAATTGAACAAAATAAAAAATTGATTCAGATTGCGACTTTGTGACCGTCCGAAAATATGAGACTAATCTTGTTGGTTCTGCATTGCAACAAACTGCCACAATAATATCCGACGCAAAATACAGGATTAACGGCGATTATACCAGCAAAAACTAATATCCGCGCGACAAACCAGATCGGTTTGCTAACCGCTGGAATTTTCCGTGTGTCTTGTATAGTGCGGATTGACTATTTACAATTTAGTCAATTTTACATATTTTGATAGCTTGTTCTTTTATATAGTATGATTTTATTGATGATCGTTAGTTCATTTTCAATGAGCAATCTATGAATCACTTAAATGATTAATATTGTGCAAAAAAAAATTCAAAACCATTAAAATTTATTATTTTTTCATTATTATTAGTTATCCATTCGATTTTTTTAGTTTAGTAACTAGTATTTTTATGCGTAATAACATTACAAAAATATAAATATTTTAAAATTACGCTAATTCTTTCTTGACATTATAGATTATAGCACAAAAAATTTATGAAATTAAACTACTTTTACAAAAAAAAGTCAAAGGGA
>NC_029786.2:94472677-94473206 GCF_000816755.2 Arachis ipaensis
TTTTTTGTTATTATTTTTATGTGAAAGATTTGATTTATTACTAATAATTAATTTTAATATTCGTTATCTAAAATTTAAAACGATTTAACTTGTATACTTTTAATTAGGTGTTAAGTCTGTTGCACAGATAGAAATAATTAATTTTTATGCTTGCTATTTAAAAATAATATTTTTTCTCTCTATGTATATAAAAATATAATTAGATATTAGTATAAAAAAATTTATATTGATAGTTATAAAATTAACTCAATTTTTTTAAAAATAATTGAATCTTGATTCTAACTTTTAATCACAACATTAGTATTTTCTCCAAATTATATGTAATAAATATTTGAAGGAAGAGAAGTAAAAATATAGATTAGAAAAATAAGTAGTAAAAATTTAAAATTAAATAAAAAAATATACATATAATAATATTTTTAATTTAAATTATATTATCTTGTTGATTTTATTTTTTATAGAATAGAAAGGTAGAGAAAAATAAAGAATAAGAAAAAAGAGAGAGAAAGATAAATAAGAAGAATGAGAA
>NC_029786.2:94474281-94477016 GCF_000816755.2 Arachis ipaensis
TAATATAATTATAAAAATATAAATTTTTTAAAATTATGTCGGTTTTGTCCTGATATTATAGATTATACCACAAAAAATTTATAGAATCAAACTAGTTTTACAAAAAGATCATAGGGGACAAAAGTCTCCGTCGACTAAGAAGACCAGGGTCTCCATAGATAAAAAAATTAAATAATAAAATTTTTAGTTATTATTTTCATGTGAAAGAGTTTAATTTTTTATTAATAATTAATTTTAAATTTTTTCTCTAAAATTTGAAAGAATTTAACGTATATACTTTTATATTTGATTAGGTATTAAGTCTGTTGCACAAATAGAAATAATTAATTTTTATATTTGCTATTTAAAAATAATATTTTTTCTCTATGTATATAAAAATATAATTAGATATTAGTATAAAAAAATTTATATTGATAGTTATAAAATTAACTCAATTTTTTTTAAAATAATTGAATCTTAATTTATTCTAACTTTTAATCACAACATTAGTATTTTCTCTAAACTATATGTAATAAATATTTGAAGAAATAGAAGTGAAAATATGGATTAGAAAGATAAGCAATAAAAATTTAAAACTAAATAAAAAAATATGCATATAATAATATCTTTATTTATTTGAATGATATTATGTTGTTAATTTTATTTTTTGTAGAACAAAAAGGTAGAGAAAAACAGAGAATGAGAGAAGAGAGAAAGATAAAGAATAAGAATGAGAGAGTGAGTTTTGTTAATTTTGGAAGAAAAAATTTTATTTTAGTTGTAATGAAAAATTATCTAGTGACACATTTTAATTTGTCAAATTATTAAGAGTGGAAAGGTTAGAGTAGAAAAATAGAAAAAGGGAGAAAGGTATAAGAGAATGTAGGAAGAGAGTTTACTAATTTTAGAGGAAAATATTTTCTCTTAATTTTAATAAGAGAGTGTCATGTGGCGTGTTCTTGTATGGTTTGATTATGGTATATAGCTCGTCCTCAATGGCTATAGCTATCTTCTAGCTTCCAGTTGAGATGAACTATACATCGGCACCAAAAAAACAGAGAGTGAACACCTACAAAAGGTACTTCAATTCAATGCTCAAGTTAGTGTGTGAATAATAAGCTCTATTTAATGAATAATTCTTAGATCAATCTCTTACTCTTTTTCCTTTCTATACTTATCCCTTTTATAATTGGAGTAAGCGTAAGTGACTATTTTATTTGTTCAAATTATATTGATAGCAATTAAAAGTATTTTAGAGTGTTTTGATACAATATTAATATTGATGGCTGATCTATAACGTATAGAGCTGAGTTATAGTATGTAACTGATTTATAAGGGATATATCATGACACATTTTGGTTATTAAATTAGTTAAAAATATATAATATAGTTATATTTTAATTTTAATTTAATTTGAATACAATTAGATCAGAGAATATCATGTTGTATATTTTAATTGCCGAATTTGTAATTAGTCATTGATAATGATATATGAGAGATAGATTGGAAGAAGGAATGAGAGAGATATAGAAAGAAAGAGAGAGGAGGGGAGAATTCTTTAATTTTGGAAGAAAAGATTTTATTTTAATTGTAATGAGAGAGTGACAGAGTTAATACTAAAATTTGACCTCCGACTCAATTTAGCCCTTTAATTTCCAATTGACCCAAATTGTAAAAGATGACATAGCATGATTAAATAACGACGTTTTGCTGTTCACACCTAAACGATATCATTTTAGTTCCTTCGTTACACAAATTGACCACTTTCTTCTTCTTCCTAATTTGATCAGGAGTTCTCTCTCTCTCTCTCTCTCTCTCTCTCTCTCTCTCTCTCTTGCCAGATCCACCACATTGCGTGCTCACGAGTCGCGTTTCGCCTCTATCTCTCCTCCGTCTCGCCTCCCGCTCACTCTCTCACATAGTCACACTCACAAATCTACCATCGCCCACCGCATGGTTGCTTCCACATCATCGTCTCCTCTGTGTCTCGTCTCGGCTCCTGTGCATCTCCGGCACTATGTTGTCGCCTTCGTCCGCGGCTCGCCTTCAGTGTGTCATCGCGTCTCCTTGTTCCTGTGTCACTGTGTGGTTCTCATCGTCATTGCCGTGTCCTCATCCAGTGGGGCTCGCATCGCTGCTCGCGTCGCTGCTGCCTCCCACTCACCAGTCTTTGCATCACCGTGCTTGGTCTCCTTCTTCTTCCCCCGCGTTCTGCCTTCACATTATAAATAAAGTGAGCTTTTTGAGTTTTTTTTTTTTTTACTTTTAGTTATTGGATTATAATGTGTTGATTTGTTGCTATTTTTATATGATTATGGTGAATTGAGTTATATTCTTTCCAAAAGGTTTGTTTTTTTTCTGGTTTTTTAGTTTTCTTCAAACAACATAAAAACAAATATTGAGGAGGAGGAGGAAGAATGGTCAATTGAGATTTGTGTAACGAAGAGAGAGAAAGAAAGAGAGAAAAAGAGAGAGATTACCGATCAAATTGAGGAGGAAGAAGAAGGCGGGTTCAATAGAGAATTTGTGTAATGAAGGAACAGTAAAACGACGTAGTTTAGATGCGAGCAGCAAAACAATGTTGTTTAATCGGGTCACGTCATTTTTTCAGTGACGAAAATGTATGGAGAATCAATTTGAGTCACGCTTTTAAATTTTATGATATATATAATTTGGGTCAATTAAAAATTAGAAGACTAAATTAAATCAAAAATAAAATTTCAAAAACCATTTTATATATTAATTCTAAAATGAGA
>NC_029786.2:94477595-94479092 GCF_000816755.2 Arachis ipaensis
GACACAATTATAAAAAAAATATTTTTATTAGACACATTTACAAAGACACTTTCATAAAACATCGTTATAAATAAAAATTTGTAGAAGTTGGCAGAAATATTATTAATAACGTAAGAGGAATGTTTTAATAATCATTGATGACTATATGTCTATCATCATCACATGCCAATATATGTAGTTGCCTTGTTAACAACTCGGCGAGGAAAATTAAAAAAAAAAAAAAGAAAAAAAAAGGAAGGGTCATAAATATAGTTTGTTTGGCATCATCAATGTGCTTAAACTTCATACTGAGTCAATTACTCTCAAGAGTTTCTCTTACGGTGAAGTCAATGAAAGGGAGAAAAGAAAAAAGCTCATATATGTAATTTGCTTGGCATCATTAGATGTGCTTAAACTTTATATGGAGTCAATAACGTAACTGTTTCTTTTACCGGGGAGGAATTGAAAGGGAGAAAATGAAGTGCTAGTGTAGATATATTAGATGACACTAAGTTAGGATTTAGAAATTTAGGGCTAACCATGTATAGGGTAGGATAAGGTAAGGTTTGGACTCTACTCTAACTTTATTCGCGAGTTGAAAATTTTATTAAAACTCTATCTTACCCTATTTGCGAGTTGAGAATCTCTTAATCCTAATTCTACCCATACCCTAAAGTTCTAAACCCTACTCTATCCTACCCTACCCGCAGAATATCAATTTTTTTAAAGTAAATATAAAATTCAATCATTTTAAATTTTATACATATTAATAACATAAAAAATAAAAAATTAATACTCTAAATTACTAAATTAACTAACTAGTTTAGTAGTTGTTCACTTATTGTAAGTTATTACACAAGGAAGGTTGTGGGTTTAACTCTCACTTCCTTCACTATATACCTAATTTTTAATAAAATATGTGTTATATATGAAGTGCGGGTAGAGTATGATAGGGTACACCCTAAACCCGTACCCTATTCTATCCGCAGGCATACCCGGACCGTACCCTACCCTACCCGCAGCGGGTCGAGTAGCCTACCCTACCCGAACGGGTTGGATCAGATTGGGTACCCGCAGGTAGGGTATGAATTGCCAGCCCTATTTAGGTCTACTTAAATCCGACCCGGTCCATGAACACCGCTAGTGCATCACACAAATTTTTGGAGGGAATGAGAGAGATAAAAAAAAGGAGAGATGATGGGAAAATTCTTTAATTTTGGAAGAAGATATTTGATTTCAATTGTAATGAGGGAGTGACAGAGTTAATACTCAAAATGGCTGCTGAAATTGACCTCCAACTCAATTTAGCCATTTAATTTTCAATTGACCCAAATTGTATCTTAAAATTTCAAGGCGTAACTCAAGTTGACCCCTCCGTCCATTTCTGCCACCGGAAAGATGACGTGGCATGATTAAATGACGACGTTTTGTTGTTCACACATAAACGACGTCATTTTAATTCCTTCGTTACACAAACAGACCACTTTCTTATTCTTCTTAATTTGATCAGTAACCCCT
>NC_029786.2:94479114-94485649 GCF_000816755.2 Arachis ipaensis
TCTCGCCTCCCACTCACTCTCTCACATGGTTACCCTCATAAATCTGCCATCGCCCACCGCACGGTTGCTTTCATGTCCTCGTCTCCTCTGCGTCTCGTCCCGGCTCCTGTGCATCTCTGGCACTACGTCATCGTCCGTCCGTGGCTCGCCTTCATTGTGTCGTCGCATCTCCTTGCTCCTGTGCCACTGTGTGTTTTTCATCGTCGTCGCCGTGTACTCATCCGGCGGGACTCGCATCGCTGCTCGCGTTGCTGCTACCTTCCACTCACCAGTCTTTGTATCACCGTGCTTGGTCTCTCTCTTTTTTCCCTACGTTCTGCCTTCACATTATAAGGTAAGCTTTTTAAGTTTTTTTTTAGTTTTAGTTATTGGATTATAATGTGTTGATTTATTACTATTTTTATATGATTATGGTGTTGAATCCTTGCTTTTATATGATTATGGTGAATTGAGTTTTGTTCTTTTTAAAAGGATTTGTTTTTTTTTCTAGTTTTTTAGTTTCTTCGTTCTCAAACAACATAAAAACAAATATTAAGAAGGAAGAGGAAAAAGAATAGAAGAAGGAAGAGAAAAAAGAATAGTCAATAATTGAGGGAGGGAGAGAGAGAGAAATGTACAGGTCAAATTGAGGAGAAGGAAGAAGGGGATTCAATTGACAATTTATGTAATGAAGAAATAGTAAAACGACATAGTTTAAGCGCAAACAGTAAAACGACATCGTTTAATCGTATGATGTCATTTTTTTGCATTGTGACGAAAATAAACAGAGAAACCAACTTAAATCACGTTTTAAAATTTCATAATATATATAATTTGAATCAATTAAAAATTAAAGAATTAAATTAAACTGAAAATCAAATTTCAGATACCATTTTATATATTAATTCGAAAATAAGATATGTCATATTTTAATTATAAAATTAATAATATATAATAAATTTAACGATATACTTTTAGTTTACATTTTTAATAATCATTTATGACTATATGTCTATCATCACATGCCAATATATGTAGTTGCCTTGTGAACAACTGGGCGAGGAAAATTAAAAAAAAAAAAGGAAGGGTCATAAATATAGTTTGTTTGGCATCATCAATGTGCTTAAACTTCAGACCGAGTCAATTACTCTCAAGAGTTTCTCTTACGGTGAAGTGAATGAAAGGGAGAAAAGAAAAAAGCTCATATATATAATTTGCTTGGCATCATTAGATGTGCTTAAACTTTATATGGAGTCAATAACTCTGTGTTTCTATTACCGTGGAGGAATTGAAAGGGAGAAAATGAAGTGGAAAATGTAGTGCTAGTGTAGATATATTAGATGACACTAAGTTAGGATTTAGGATATATATTAGACTTTCTAGATGTATCGACAGAATAAAATGTCACCTAATCAAATCCCAAAGAAAAAAAAGGTCTTGAGATCATTTAACAGAATTTCTTTTTATATTGTCAAAACAATTAAAATTAATCCTAACAAACAAATAAAGTATATGTCTATTTTTTCAAATATAAGTTGAAGTTTAGTAATTCGAACACTTGTTAGCTAGCGCATGGTATAAGTATACTGTTGGGCTCAATAATCATATAAAAAATTTATATGATTTGCTAGGAAGTAAAATTCCAAAAAGTAAGGGTGGCAATATGCATTTTATTCGTAGGTATTTAATTCGACCTTATTCAATTGGATAGAGTTGTCAATCTGATATGCAGCGGGTAAAGTAAGGTGTAGGTCGAGTTTTAACCTTATCTGACCAACCCGTAATTGCCACCCATATTAAAAAATAATATGGTTGACAACTTTTAAAAATACAAAGATAAGTCGAATCTGCTAAGAACGAATTTGATGGAGATGAATTGTCATTTTTTTTTTTATTTTCAAAAAGTGAATTCTCCTAAAAAAATTATCTTTTAATTTTTAAAAAGTAATTTTATCGATACGTTAAATTGTGTTTTTTATATTTTAAATTTTTGAAAATGTGAATTCATTGATGATAAATTATTTTTTTTATTTTAACATTTTAAAAGGGTGAATTGTCTTTTCTATTATTTTTTAATTTATAAAAATACAATACGCCAAAGACGAATTTTAAATACCATATCTTAGTAAATAACGGTATTATACTATTATTTTTCTAAAAATTACCGAACCCAAAACTATATACAAGTAGCTGTTGACCATTTAATATAGTTTTCGACCATTTAATAGAAATATTGCTCATAGAATTAATGTTCATCGATCGGTGCATGTTACCTAATAGTTTTGGCCATTTAATATGTCTCTCAAATTTATTTGAAGAATTTTCAACATACAAAGGTTGGTCCTAAACTTATTACAATATTCATAAGTGGTATATATGAAAGGATTCTGCTAGGGAGACAATGGACTATTTGTATAATGTGTACAATAGGCTATTGAGTTACAAAATGAACATCTCTTATACTATCTAAAATAATCATCTGAGTACTAGCGATAATAAACATCTTCCCAAAAACTTAAACTAACTATTTGTACAATGTGTACAATAGGCTATTGAGTTACAAAATGAACATCTCTCATACTATCTAGAATAATCATCTGAGTACTAGCAATAATAAACATCTTCCCAAAAACTTAAACTAATTTTGGGGTTCACCAAAACTCGAACTCTTGACCTTTCAGATCTAGCGCTCACTCTCTAAACTTCCATTGTACACATTGTATAAATATTCTATAACTTTCCCTATATGAAATCTATAAAAGGAAGTAGTAACGTAAACTGAAAAGCAAAAACCATCTTTATCACCACCAAAACATTTTTCACACATTGCCTTCTATATGATGAGAACCACCCCAAACTCATGGTTTTACTTCATATCCTTGCTGTGTCTAGTGGACTTGACTATCACTATCAATTTAGCCACTGCCCATTATTGTCTTGATCATCAGCAATCTCTGCTGCTCCATTTGAAGAACAACCTCACATATAACCAAAATCAGTCCAAAAAATTAATTCATTGGAACCATGTTCATGATTGCTGCCACTGGAAAGGGGTCTCTTGTAACAAGGGACATGTTATAGCACTAGACTTAAGCCAAGAATCTATCTCTGGAGGTAACTTTAGCAGTCTCTTCCACATGCAATTTTTGCAAAGTTTGAATTTGGCTTCTAATGGGTTCATCCAATTTGGAACTTATTCTGAGTTCCAAAACTTGAAGTATCTGAGGTATTTGAATTTGTCAAATGCTAGTATTGTGGGAGAAATTCCAAAAAATATCTTCCAATTATCATCCCTTCAAGTTCTTGATTTATCTGATAATCAAAGACTTAATGGTTTCCTACCACAAAATATCCCATATCAATTAGCATCTCTCAACTACTTGAACCTCAGTCATACAAATTTTTCTGGACCACTACCAGAATCTCTTCTCAACTTGAGGAAACTATCAACATTGGATCTATCAAATTGCCAGTTTAATGGGACACTTCCAAACTCAATGTCAAATCTTACCCATCTAGTTTATCTAGATTTGTCATTCAATAATTTCACTGGCCCTCTTCCATCTTTCAATAGGTCCAATGCTCTTAGGAGTTTTGCTCTCAATCATAATTACTTTAGTGGTACAATTCCATCCACCCATTTTAATGGCCTTGCAAATCTTGTGAGAGTTGATTTAGGAGATAACTCTTTCGATGGAAGAGTTCCTTCAACTTTGTTTGCACTTCCATCTCTTCAACAACTCATTCTCTCCTACAATAGATTTGAAGGCCCATTAAAGGAACTACCAAATTGTTCTTCCTCATCTTTAGAGATGCTTGATTTGAGTGGAAACAATTTTCAAGGTCCAATTCCCCCATCTATTTTCCAACTCAAAAGACTCTTTTTGCTTCAGCTTTCAACAAACAAGTTCAATGGCACAATAAAGTTGGACAATATTCGGAGCCTACCAAAGTTAAAAACATTTGATCTCTCTCACAACAATTTGTCAGTTGTTGGTGCAAATGTTACATATGATCAAGATTTCTCATACTTCCCCATGCTTTACAATCTTTTGTTGGCTTCATGCAAGTTGGATGCATTTCCTTCCTTCTTGAGAAATCAGTCCACTTTGCTTTACCTTGACTTATCCAACAACCAAATTGAAGGAATCATACCCAATTGGATTTGGAAATTTGAATTTTTGATGGCCCTAAATCTTTCCAATAACTTTTTGGAAGGTATGGAAGGGCCTTTCCAAAACCTTGGTTCAAATTTATTCCTGCTTGACCTTCATGGAAACCAATTGCAAGGGACAGCCCCCATTTTCACAAAGAGCATTGTTTCCTTGGATTACTCCAACAACAATTTCAGCTCATTCTTTCCAGCAGACATTGGTAACCAAATTCCAAACGTAGTTAATTTGTATCTTTCAAACAATAGTTTTCATGGAGAAATCCATGAATCCTTTTGTAATATGACATTTCTTCGATTGCTTGATCTTTCGGATAATCGCTTCACCGGCGAGATTCCAAAGTGTTTGGCAACAAGTGACAGATCTTTGAGAGTATTAAGTCTTGCTGGGAATGAACTCAGTGGCCATGTACCAGACACATTCCCAACATCTTGTGCTCTAAGGTTTCTAGATTTTAATGGAAATCTTTTAGATGGAACCGTTCCAAGATCTTTGACAAATTGTCAAAATCTACAAGTCTTGAATCTTGGAAAGAATCAATTAATTGATACTTTTCCTTGCTTCTTGAAGAACATTTTGACACTGAGAGTCATGATTTTAAGGTCAAACAAATTTCATGGGCATATTGAATGTCCTAGTAGCACTGGCAACTGGGAGAAGCTTCAAATTCTTGACCTAGCCTCCAACAACTTTAGTGGCTTGTTGCCATCTTCGCTTCTGCGAAGTTGGAAAGCGTTGATGCATGATGAAGATAGATCACGGTTTGGGCATTTATCTTTTGGTTTGTTTGATAACATTAATCTTATACAGAATTTTGGGATTTTAACCACAGAATTCAGCAATGCTGATAAGATGAAATTTGCTAAGCTTGTTGCCGTGGAACCACTTTTTGTGGTGGACCACATTGTCTCTCATGTCATGGAAGGCGTATATGGTATTGGTAGGTATGAAGATTCAGTTACAATTGTGAACAAAGGTCAACAAATGAAGCTGGTAAAGATTCTCATTGCCTTCACTTCATTGGATTTCTCATCCAACCATTTTGAAGGGTCAGTACCAGAAGAGATCACGAATTTCAAAGGCTTGCATGCTCTTAACTTGTCACAAAATTCTTTCTCAGGCCATATCCCTTCAAATATAAGCAACTTAAGAAATCTTGAGTCTTTAGACTTGTCAATGAATTCGCTTAAAGGCGAAATTCCAACCGAGCTTGCAAGCTTATCTTTTCTTGCCATCATGAATCTCTCATATAATCATCTTGTGGGGAGAATTCCAACAGGTACTCAAATTCAATCATTTGAAGCGGATTCATTTGCAGGCAATGAAGGATTATGTGGACCTCCGCTGACTCAAGGCTGTGGGCTGTTGCCACCACTTGCATCTAAAACTACTGATTTCGATCATGGTAGTTCAATTGATTGGACTATCTTGAGTGTGGAATTAGGGTTTACTTTTGGATTTGGGATGTTCATCATGCCACTCATTTTTTGGAAGAGATGGAGGTTGTGGTTTTCTGAAAAAGCTGATGGTGTGCTTTATAAGATTGTCCCTCAGCTTGATTTTGTGTATGAACATCATGGAGGAAAGAAGTATAGAACTCTAAGGTGGAAGCCTTTCTCATTATAGTAGGTTCAGATGAAAATTTTTAGCCGTGAAAATTCAGATGAAATTAATTTTACGTGAAGTTAATAATTAAAAATCGTTAGATGAAAATTTAGTCAAATTAATCAAATTATTTAAGGATTTTCAACTTTTAACTTCACATAAAATTATCTATACATGAATTTTCACCTTTTTATTACATAAAAATTAATACTAAATTTTTGTGCATTAAATTTAAGTGATGTTTCTTTCTCTAATAATATTACATTATTAATTTTAATAAACTATTCAAATTTCATACTATTTAAAATATATTTACTTTTTTCATTATTTTCTAATACTTTGCATATAATTTTATTTTAAAATTCTTATAATTATACTTATTTCAATATGCTATTTAAATCAAAGAATCAAATTTAATTATTTTTAACATTATTTTAAATTTATATCCCTTAATATATATTGATAACTAACGTGTAGAAAAGAAAATACTTTTTTTTTCTTAGAATGTAGTACTATATGTCTATATATTGATGACTATTGCAGTACAGTAAAGACTAGTGTTCAATTTTCCAGTTATCCCAAAGTTGACGGGAAAGGTGACTTGAAGGTTGGGCTTAGTTGACTAGAGGATTGACTGAAACACTGAAAGTTACGACGAGCAATCACCATTATTGAACTAATTAATCATTTCCATGAGGAGGACCCATAATAGCTAGGAGAGTTAAATTGAATATTAAATATAAAAAAATAATGCTATAAATTCAGTATAATTTATTATT
>NC_029786.2:94485723-94486199 GCF_000816755.2 Arachis ipaensis
AATATTAATAAAAAGTGTTGGTTTTATAACATTTATCGTATTTTAATTTTGTTTGGTAAGGATCATATGTACTTTTTTTTTTGTGGTTGCAGCTTCTGGAAAAAGACAACCTATAAAAGATTGTCAGTGACCAATTCAAATTATTAGTGTTAAAGGTGTAATCGGATGAAATTAGGAGGAAATGAATCCAAAGTGATATTTTTCTCTGTGTTTTGATTGCGTAGGATTAATCTATTCTTTCTCCCTTGCAATCCGTTTGGTTTATTTTGTATATTTGGGTAACAAGTTATATTTGTTTTATATTTTGAACAAAGTAAATTTAAATGATAATAAATGAATAAATGTTATTTTCCCCCAACGGTTGTGGCTTTTAGTATTCTAGGCAGATATATAGCTAGATAGTTGTCTTTGATTAGTGTCTTTAAAACACATACAAATACACAAAGATATATAGATATAAAAATATACAAATTTTA
>NC_029786.2:94486222-94507770 GCF_000816755.2 Arachis ipaensis
ACAATTGATAATTTTAAAAATAATTAAAAATAAAAGGTTAAATTTTATGTTTTATGCATTGTATTTCTGTGTCTCAACTTTAAGAAAAAATGTTAAATATATGTATTTTATGTGTATTTGTATACTATCGTATCCATTCAAATCTATATCTCAGCAAATAAACAATAAACATGCACCACGTGTCTAATAATTAGTGTTTATGTCTCAACTAACAAACACAACATAATAATTGTATTTGTGATTAGACTATAAGTGAACAAAATTTTACATAATTATCTAATTAAATTTATATATTTAAATAATTTTTTTCATAGTAAATTTTTTTATAATTAATTACTTTTAATAATTTAATAATACATAATTAAATATATGTATATATAAAACTCTTTTAGATTTGTTTTTTTTTTACCAAAAATAGGAGACTCGAACCCGCAACCTCTTAATTGAGTATGGAGAAACTATACCATTTGAGTTATAACTCATAGATTGTTAGTATATAAAAATTATATTCAATAAAATTTAGGATAAAATTTTTCGAATTAACTATATCTAATCGAGTGACTAAATTATTTTAAAACCGTAATTTAACAGCAATTTGAATTTTGAATACTAGCCAAAGCAAAGAGTTAAACGAAGTAAGTTTGATTCGTATTCTCCTTTTACTCCTTCATCGCCAAATTAATCAAAGCCAAAAGCCAATAAATTAGTTTAGTAATGAAATAAGTGGAGGTTTCAAATTTTTGCGTTTTTTATTTTTGATATAGAGGAGAGGATTGAGTGATACAATACTATGGAGATGAGGGATGCTTTCCATACATGTGGTGTCAGTAGTGTTTTAGTAGAAATTGGATGGTCCGTTTTGAGTTTAGAAAAAAAAAAATTCTAATAGGATGGTCCGAGTTGTGATTTTGAAAATAAAAAAATTTTTAATGTTAAAATCAGACCATTTGATTTTTATTTTAACAAATAAAAAAAAAATAAAAAATACAAATCGGACACTCTGATTTGGAGTTTATTTTTTTCTTCAAACAAATCGGACCCTCCGATTTGTAGTTTATTTTTTTTCATCAAACAAATCGGACCGTTCGATTTGAATAAAACACCATATAAAAAAACACCTAATCTTCCAATAACAATGTATTACACATATATTTAATCAATATAAAAAAAATTACCCTCAAATTTTCTGTTGTGCAGCAATCTATTATTAATCAACTGTAAATCCTTAAATATAGTTTAAATACATAATAAATTAGTCATTGACCTACTCAAATACACAACGAATTAGTCATTGACCTATTGAGCTAAAAAATACCGTAAGACACAACAAAAATTTGTCCAAACCCGTTTGTGAGGAAACATGGCATGATGAAACATTTTGTGAGCTGTATAAAAACCAAGTGGTACGAATAATTAAGAGCTATGGAAAAACATGAACCTTTCTTCATGAACCTTTCTTTCTCCAACTACTTTTATTATTGTCAAAAGCCGAAATAAATGATCACAAGATTGATTGATCGACGAACGTGTCAAATAATGTAAAAACTAAAAAACATTATAGAGATCCGCACAAGTCATCACCAGAATGAAAAAAGAAAAAAGTCATGTGGAAATTTTGGCACGAGAGTTTCTGAGAAGGTGCATTGGAGTTGCACTATAAATAAATTCATGTTAGCATCACCAATTGCAGTACCAAACACCAAAACATTACAAAGCATTTCATAGATTGAGCTACTTACTTGTCCTTATTTGAAAGCGCATTTACTATAATAATTGTATTCTTCTTCTCATAGTGTTGAGAGTCATTGTCTGCAATGAAGGTTCAACCTGTCTTATTGTTATTGGTGATATCAATCATCCTTTGCACGTGTCCCGGTCATGTGGTTTCTGGTCTCTGTCTCGATGATTAGAGGTCCTTCTTGCTGCAATTCATTTAGGATAAAATTTTTCGAATTAACTATATCTAATCGAGTGACTAAATTATTTTAAAACCGTAATTTAACAGCAATTTGAATACTTATAAAGAGCCAAAGCAAAGAGTTAAACGAAGTAAGTTTGATTCGTATTCTCCTTTTACTCCTTCATCGCCAAATTAATCAAAGCCAAACTAATTTAAATTAGTTTAGTAATGAAATAAGTGGAGGTTTCAAATTTTTGCGTTTTTTATTTTTGATATAGAGGAGAGGATTGAGTGATACAATACTATGGAGATGAGGGATGCTTTCCATACATGTGGTGTCAGTAGTGTTTTAGTAGAAATTGGATGGTCCGTTTTGAGTTTAGAAAAAAAAAAATTCTAATAGGATGGTCCGAGTTGTGATTTTGAAAATAAAAAAATTTTTAATGTTAAAATCAGACCATTTGATTTTTATTTTAACAAATAAAAAAAAAATAAAAAATACAAATCGGACACTCTGATTTGGAGTTTATTTTTTTCTTCAAACAAATCGGACCCTCCGATTTGTAGTTTATTTTTTTTCATCAAACAAATCGGACCGTTCGATTTGAATAAAACACCATATAAAAAAACACCTAATCTTCCAATAACAATGTATTACACATATATTTAATCAATATAAAAAAAATTACCCTCAAATTTTCTGTTGTGCAGCAATCTATTATTAATCAACTGTAAATCCTTAAATATAGTTTAAATACATAATAAATTAGTCATTGACCTACTCAAATACACAACGAATTAGTCATTGACCTATTGAGCTAAAAAATACCGTAAGACACAACAAAAATTTGTCCAAACCCGTTTGTGAGGAAACATGGCATGATGAAACATTTTGTGAGCTGTATAAAAACCAAGTGGTACGAATAATTAAGAGCTATGGAAAAACATGAACCTTTCTTCATGAACCTTTCTTTCTCCAACTACTTTTATTATTGTCAAAAGCCGAAATAAATGATCACAAGATTGATTGATCGACGAACGTGTCAAATAATGTAAAAACTAAAAAACATTATAGAGATCCGCACAAGTCATCACCAGAATGAAAAAAGAAAAAAGTCATGTGGAAATTTTGGCACGAGAGTTTCTGAGAAGGTGCATTGGAGTTGCACTATAAATAAATTCATGTTAGCATCACCAATTGCAGTACCAAACACCAAAACATTACAAAGCATTTCATAGATTGAGCTACTTACTTGTCCTTATTTGAAAGCGCATTTACTATAATAATTGTATTCTTCTTCTCATAGTGTTGAGAGTCATTGTCTGCAATGAAGGTTCAACCTGTCTTATTGTTATTGGTGATATCAATCATCCTTTGCACGTGTCCCGGTCATGTGGTTTCTGGTCTCTGTCTCGATGATTAGAGGTCCTTCTTGCTGCAATTCAAGAACAACCTCACGTTCGACCATCAACATCCCACAAAGCTCAATTCATGGAATGAAAGTATTGCATGCTGCGATTGGAGTGGTGTAACCTGTGATCATAATGCTCGTGTCATTGCTCTTGATTTAAGTCACAAAGTTCTCTGGAGGACTTCCCCTTTCTATTGGTAACTTGGTGCATTTATCAATATTGCATCTTTATAACTGCAACTTTAGTGGAACAATACCTACTTCATTGTCAAACCTCACAGAACTCAAGGAAATGGATTTATCACTGAAGAAAATCTCATGCACTAAACTGTTCAAGCTGTAATGTTGATGGTTTGATAAACCAGAAGGGATTAAGAGAGGAAGAGAAATAAGTTCTTCTCATTATTGGAGAGAATGAAAAATCTCCTTAGAAAATATTTATTGAGTTATTACACCTTGTATACTATGTACTTTTTATTTTACTCTCACTAAAAAATAATTACAATGGTAAATCTATTATTGATAAAGAAATAATCTAGGTAACACCCTCCTGCAACCTAGAATTGTGTAAATCTAACGATCCTAGCTTGGAAACATTAGCAAGAAAAGGACCCGGTGATAGAGCTTTGGTAAGAAAATTAGCAAGTTGATCCTTGGAAAGAACTGGCATAAGATGAATGAGACCAGACAAATGCTTTTCACGAATAATGTGGCAGTCCACTTCAATGTGTTTAGTTCTTTCATGAAAGATGGGATTATTGGCAATGTGAATGGCTGACTGGTTGTCACAGAATAGAGTGATAGACTTTTGAAGCGGCAAGCCAATGAAATCCATTAAGAAAGATAACCAACTAGCTTCACAAGTGGCAACAGCAAGAGACCTATATTCAGCTTCTGCAGAGGACTTGGTAACTGTGGTTTGCTTCTTACTCTTCCAGTTAATGAGCGAGTTCCCAAGCATGAAACAATAACCGGAAACGGAGCGACGAGTATCGGCACAGGTAGCCCAGTCAGCGTCGGCAAATCCAGTGAGATGCAGATTAGAAGTAGAGGAGAAGAAGAGACCAGTTGCAGGTCGGCCTTTTAAATATCGGAGTACACGAAAAAGCAGCCTGTAGGTGAGAAGTGGTTGCACAGTCCAAAAATTGGCTCAAATGTCCCACAGCATAAGAGATATCGGGTCTAGTGTTTGTGAGGTAAAGGAGTCGGCCGATGAGCTGTCTGTAAACAGTGTTATCTGTTAAAATGGTACTTGATTCCTTTGAGAGTTTCTGACTATAATCAAATGGAGTAGAGAGAGGCTTGCAATCTAGATAACCAAAATCTCTGAGAAGGTCCATGGTGTACTTCCGCTGATAAATGTGAATTCCAAAGTTAGAGCGTGCTACTTCCATTCCCAAGAAGTATTTGAGATCACCAAGATCCTTTATTTTGAATTTGTCATCCAAATCTTGCTTGATGGAATTGATTTCACCAATTTCATTCCCGGTTAAAACCAAGTCATCAACATATACTAGAATGGTAGTGAAGCTTTCAGATTGTTTCTTGATGAAGAGTGAATGATCATCAAAAATCTGTTTATAACCAGCATCCACAAGAGTCTGAGTGAGCTTAATGTTCCATTGCCTGCTTGCTTGCTTAAGCCCATATAGAGATTTTTGCAATTTACAAACCAAATCTGGTTGTGACACAGCCAAACCAGGTGGTATCTTCATATAAACTTCCTTGTCCAAATCTCCATGAAGGAAGGCAGTGTTGATGTCCAGCTGTTTCAAATGCCATTTCTTTGCCGCTGCTAATGCTAACATTACTCGTAGGGTAGTCATTTTGACAACTGGACTAAAAGTATCACCATAATCTACTCCTTGCACTTGAGTGAATCCTTTTGTAACTAGCCTCGCTTTGTGCCTCTCTATGGTGCCATCGAGATTGAATTTTACCCGAAAAACCCATTTGTAACCCACAACCTTCTTGTCTTTTGGGAGTTCAGTGAGACACCAAGTTCTGTTCTGATCTAGAGCTGTCAATTCATCTTGTATTGTCTTTCTCCAACATTCATGTGCAGCAGCTTCCTCATAAGTGCTAGGTTCTTGATTTGAGGTGATGGCTAGAGAAAGTGACTTATATTTTGGGGTTAGTTTATCATATGATAAGTGTTGTGAGATAGGATATAAAGAGTTAGAGTTGGCAACGTTGCTAGAGTGAGCTGTGTGGGTTGTCATACAATGATAGTCCTTTAAATAAGCATGCGGTTTCTTGACTCTTTTAGACTTTCTAGTAATGCAGTCATGTGTGATGTCAGAGTGTTGTGATGCAGGTGCATTGTTAGTGTGTGGTGCGGTAATGGGTGCAATGGTGTGTGAGAAAATTGGTGAGTGCATTGAGCTTGAAAAATGTTCATTTAAATCTATGAGTGTGGTATATGTGGGTGATTGCAAATGATGTGTGGATGGTGTATCATATTGAAAAAGATCAATGCATTGTGGAGTACAAATGGGTACCACAGAAATGTCAGTGCTAGTGGAATGTAAAAATAGAAAATGAGTTTCATAAAAAACTACATTTCTGGATATGAAAATTTCCTTTGATTTTAAATCAATAAGTCGAAAACCCTTTGTTCCTAATTTAAAACCAAGAAAAACTGTTTTTCTGGCTCTTGAGTCTAATTTTGTTCTTGAATTTGTTAATGTGGAGGCATATGCAAGAGAACCAAGTACTCTTAAATATGAAAGGTCAGGTAAGTTACCATACAAAAGCTTATAAGGACTAGCATTATCCAGGTTAGTGCTGGGCAGCCTATTAATTAGGTGAATGGCGTGAGCAACTGCGTATTACCAAAAACAATGTGGAATTTCTGATTGAAATAACAGTGCTCTAGCAACACCTAAAATATGCTGGTGTTTTCTCTCTACAATCCCGTTTTGCTCTGGTGTTTCTACACAAGAAGTTTGGTGTAAAATTCCAGTTGATGCAAAAAAGGATTTTAGAGTGAACTCTGGCCCATTGTCGGTCCTTATACACTTAACTTGTTTTTCAAATTGTACTCTGACAAAATTCACAAAATTAATAACCAATTGTGATGCTTCAGATTTGGTTTTCATAAAAAAAATCTAAGTGAATTTGCTCTTGCCATCCACCACAGTCAAAAAATACATATGTCCTTCATTGGAAGGGACAGAAATAGGACCCCAGATATCCATATGAACTAAGTCAAAACAATCTTTTATTTTAGTTGTACTAAGATTAAAAGATAATTTCTTTTGTTTTGCAAAATGACATGAATCACAAGAAAATTTTGAAGCAATACAATCTATAAAAGGATAACACTTCTTCAGAAAAATCAATTTATGCATGGGTATGTGTCCTAATCTAAGATGCCAAATGTTGTTGTACTCACTGTGTGAAGGTGTAGTGGGATGAGTAGTAGTCGTAGTTGCCGCCAATGAAGCTTGCTTTGTTGGAAGAGGGGGAAAGTGAGAGAATTCTGGTTCTCTACTCATTGTATATAACCCTTCTATACACTCAGCAATGCCAATAATTTTTTATGTGGATATATCTTGTATCTCACAACACTTATCATTGATTAACAGTTGACAATGTAAGTTTGAGGTTAACTTTGACACAGATATCAGATTAAAATCAAAAGAAGGAATGTATAAAACATTTTTGAGAAAATTTTTTTTAGAGAATGTGATTGTGCCAATGATGGTGCTAACAGTTTTGGTCCCATTTGGCAATATCACATTGATTGGATCAATATTTTGAAAATTTGCAAAATCTTTTAAGTCAAAAGTCACATGATCTGTTGCACCCGAATCAATGACCCATAGTGCAGATTTTGGAGTGATAATGCTCATAATTCTCGCATTAAAATATAATGCAATGGTTTTACCTGGAGTGGAAGTTTGAAAGGAATTAGTCAAAATTTGATTTGCATTATGAGGTTGTTGCTGCACACTTTTATCTTTGATCAACTCTAACAAGGCAAATCTTTGCTCTGGAGTGAATCCAGATCTTGATATTCTAGTGTTCTCTTGGAGACAATTGAGCTGGAATTATTTGTCACTGAGTCATGCCCCTCAGTGATCACATGATTGATGGTGGTGTTATGTTGCTGCCATTGATAGAAATGGGAGGAGTACCCATGCTTCTTATAGCATACATCTTCTATGTGGCCTTGCTTGTTGCAATGAGAGCAAGCCAATAGCTCCACGACCTCTGCAATGGGAGAATCTGTTTGCCATGTTTGCCATTTTGAGAAATCAATAAATCACAGAGTGATAGGGATTCAGATCTTCTCCTTCAAATTCGTTGATCGGAACATCTATGTTCACCAAGAAAGAATCTTGCGAAATAGCATCTCATCAAACTCTATTGGATGAGTTTGAAGGAAGAGGTAAGAATGGGGGAAAGAAAATGTCGAAAGAAAAATTAGGGATAGAAAGAAAATGGCAAAATTGGATTGATCTCAATTCACAACTTTTTTTTTAATAATTTGATTCACAGCTTGGTTGCTCTCCACGCTCACCACACCATGAAGAAAATCTCATGCACTAAGCTGTTCAAGCTGTGATGTTGATGGTTTGATGAACCAGAAGGGATTAAGAGAGGGAGAGAAATAAGTTCTTCTCATTGTTGGAGAGAATGAAAAATCCCCTTAAAAAATATTTGTTAAGTTATTACACCTTATATACTATGTACTTTTTATGTACTCTCACTAAAAAATAATTACAATGGTAAACCTATTATTGATAAAGAAATAATCAGGTAACAATCACATAACAACTTTGTAGGTGCAATTCCATCATCTGCTCTTTTTGAAGGAATGCAAAATCTTTCCATTATTAACTTGAGTCACAATTCAATTAGTGGCATCATCCCTTCATCTCTTTTCATGATCCCATCGTTGCAAGTGGTTGACCTTTCCAACAACCAGTTCAGTAAATTGGAAGAGTCCACACATGTGTTTTCCTCAAATCTATACTTCCTTATTTAAGTTGCAATAATCTATCAGGGACTATACCACCAACTATCTTCCAACCTAGAGGGCTTGTTCATCTCCGTTTAAGCAAGAATAAATTGTCGGGACCAATGCCTCTATCTATCCAATTTAGTGGACTTCATGAACTTGATCTTTCCTCAAACAAGTTTAGTGGGCCAATGCTGATAGATGCACTTGCTCTAAACAGAAACTTATCTATGTTAGACCTTTCATTCAACATGATAGATAATGTGATTGTTACAAATGTTCTGCTTTCCATCTTTCCACCGTTAAGAATTCTAAACTTGGCATTCTGCAACTTGAAAACTTTCCCTGCTTTCTTGAAATACCAATCTGGATTATATGATATGTATCTCTCATATAACCAGATTCAAGGAATAGTACCCAACTGGATTTGGAGACTAGATGGGCTTTCCATTCTTAATGTCTCTCACAATTCTCTAACTAATTTTGAAAACCTTACTCATAATTTGCACAATCAACTGCAAGGGCCAATCCGAGATTTTCTTCAACTTGCTTCCATTGTGGACTTCTCAAGCAACAATTTTAGCTCTGTTATCCCGGTAAACATTGGTTATTACATGTCTCGTTCACTTTATCTTTCTCTCGCAAACAATAGTTTTCATGGCAGCATCCCTCATTCCTTGTGTAATGCTTCAATGCTTGAAGTTCTTGACCTTTCTCATAACAAAATATCTGGAGAACTTCCCCATTGTTTAATGAAGATAGGTGAGACCCTTTGGATATTGAATCTAGGGAGTAACAACCTGACAGGCCATATTCCTAATACATTTCCGAGTTCTTGTTCTCTAAGGACTATTGTTTTCAATGGGAATCAATTAGCAGGGCCACTTCCAAATTCTCTGGCACATTGTGATTCCTTAGATGTATTAGACATTGGAAGAAACAAGATAACTGGGGGCTTTCCTTGCTTTCTAAGAAATATATCTGCACTTCACATCCTAATCTTGCGGAACAATGAATTCCATGGCCCAATGAGATGTGAAAAAGAGAGTGGAGTTTGGAAAATGATTCAAATTGTTGATGTGGCCTTTAATTGCTTTAGTGGTAAACTACCTGGAATATGGTTCACAAATTGAAAAGTCATGATGTCTAATGAGGGAGAAGCTCAATCTAAGGCAGAACATCTTGATTTTCAACTTCGCACTACAGATGTTCAGGATTCAGTAATGGTCATAAGCAAGGGTCAAGAAATAGAGTTAGTTAAAATCCTAACAATCTTCACTTTAATTGATTTCTCATACAATCAATTTGAAGGGCCAATACCAAAGGAGTTAATGGATTTCAAAGCACTACATTTGCTTAACTTGTCACACAATGCTCTTTCAGGTCAAATTCCATCTTCTATAGGGAATTTGAATCAGCTTGAGTCATTAGACCTGTCAATGAACTCATTGGAAGGAGAAATTCCCACAGAGCTTGCCAATTTGAACTTCCTATCATATCTGAACCTCTCCTTTAATCATCTGACAGGTAAGATCCCAACAGGTACTCAGCTGCAGTCATTTGAAGCAAGTTCATTTGAAGGAAATGATGGGTTGTATGGACCCCCACTAACCAAAAGTCTAAATCATGGAATGCATGCACTGCCACCACCTGAAATGCCACAATGTGGAAGCCTAGCTTGTGAAGTTCATTGGAATCTTGTGAGTGCAAAAATGGGATTGGTTTTTGGGCTTGGAATTGTCTTTGGATCCCTCTTGTTTTGGAAGAGATGGAGGATGCGCTATTGTCAATTTCTGGACAAAATTCTTTGCCGGATATTTCCTCAACTAACTCATGACTTTGAAAGGCATGGAGGCCAAAGTTACAAAGTTCTGGTATGGAGGAGGAATTAGTCACTATTTAGTATCTAATAACTGTTGATGATGATGCCATTGATGCATGAAAAAAATGTGTGGGATATGTAATAGTTTTACTTTTTACTTGTTTTCATTCTCAACTTTTGGATATGTATTGTGCTATTAAATTATCATTGTTGTGATAAGAATGAGACGTGGATGCCTATTTTCTATATGGAGCTCACATTCCCAAGAAAGAATAAACTTAAATGAACGTTGAAAATAAACCCTCTATACATGTATAAATAGGGGGCACATACCTGAGCCATAATACACACACAAGCAATAAAATCTTCTCTATCTCTTTATATTATTAATACAAGTCTCTCTTTTACTTTATTTTACAAGTATTTTTGAATATTTTTCTCTCTCACTCTTTATATATAATATTAATAAATATATTAATCATCTTTATTATATTGAGATAGTAATTGTGGTACTAGAATCTTCTACTTATACTTTTTATTTTATATTTATTTTACAACACGTTATTAGCACAAGACTCTGATCAACTTTTTAGGAAGACCCAGGTAACAATTTTCATTATGTCGAAACTCTCTCATCTTGAATTTAATGCTCTTGATATATCTGAAAACAACTATTTATCATGGATACTAGATGCTGAAATGCATCTTGATTCAATGGATGTTAGAGATACCATTAAGGTTGAAAATAATGCATCCCAGAAGGATAAAGCCAAAGCCATGATTTTCCTTCGTCGTCATCTTGACGAAGGATTGAAAAATGAATACCTCACATTAAAAGATCCTGCAGATCTGTGGAAAGACCTTAAAGAAATGTATAATCATCAAAAGACGGTGATACTTCCTCAAGTCCGATATGAATGGACGCACTTGCGTCTACAGTGTAACACCCTCACTATCAGAAATCACGCTTCCGGCTGCGCTACTCTGATAGCAAGGAGTATTACGACTACTTTACATACTAAATACTAAAATAGGAGCCTGTGACTCGACACTGTATCGCTGATTTCCTTAAAAACCGGAAATAAATACTTTATCTTAATAAAAATACAAACAGGCATAGATTCATATACAAGAGAACTAAGAAAATGAAACAGCGGCAGTCGCTGAATTGGTTTAGCGGCAGCTCCGGCAGCCACCTCGAACGGCAGCGGCGACCAGAACTCCGGCAACGGCGACTGAAACAAACATACAGCGATGATTAAGCTCCCGGAAATTCAAAGAAAGCAAAAACCAACTTAAAACCTTACCGGCAGCAGATCTCAGTGGCGGCAGAGGTGTTCTCCGGCGGCAGAGGCGGCGGTAACCCCGACGGCGGCGCTGACAGCGACGGCTCCCTCCGGTGACTACCCAACCACGGCGACGGCAAGGAAGCCATGGCAGCGGCGGCAACAAGCTCCTCTCCCGCGGGCTCCTCCTCTCTCCTGACGCTCTCCCTCTCTCACGGGCCTTCCTCTTTTCTTCCTCGGCGGCGCGATGACAGATCCGACGGCGGTGACACGGTTGGACATGTTCGGCGGTGAAGCGGCTTAACGGCGTGGTCTTCCTCCAAGGTTCGGTGAGGACGCGACGGTGGCGGTGGCGGCGAGACCCAACAACGCCGGTGCGCCTTCTTCCCCTCTTCTCCTCTCGGCTCTCTCCTCCGCGTCGGTGCTAACGAGCGATGGCGGCGAGCAGCCCGGGCCACCAGCCCTACCCACCTTATAAAAATTTTCGTCCTCGAAAATTGATACAAAATAATAGAGATTTCATATTACTTCACTTTTGAACTTGTTTAAGGAAAAGGCAAAAAGTTCTCAGTATATATATACATATAGTTTCAAATATCAGAACTTTCATATGGCATATAGGTATAGAGGGTATAAGTGTTATGCGAAACAAAAGTTACAAGATAGGCTTGATGTACAAGGTAATATGTCTCAAACATGTGATGGTAAAGCAAGGCGGCAAAAGGTTATAAAGCAAGCCAGGGTTAAAATGAAATGCTTAATGTTCGCTTACTAATCTTACATCAACTTTAGAGATTCAGCCATTGAAACTTCAACATAACTTATCTCCACCATTTTTAACCGTACTTCATTGTGCAACTCATCCAAAGATTCTCAAGTTTGTCAAATACCTTGCAAACCTTACTATTGGTCATAATTGCCACATCAACAGAATTCTTTTACGTAAAACAAGATTTTACAACTCCCTGTAACGTCATACACTTACAAGTTTCACCTTTTGCGTTCACCAAACGTGTCCTAAAGAGCTAATATGTCGTCTACTAAGTCTAACAGTCGCACAAGATGCCAAAATTAGTCTCGAGTATACTCAAAAAGATAATAGACTTTAGAAAGGAAAGAAAAGCGACAAGGACCGCATTCGCGAGAATTTGAAAGAATAAATACAATTGCAGGTAAATAAGGATGCTCAAACAACAAAGTTTGCTAGAAAGAAATCAATTGACAATTTCAAGGATAACATTTGGATCAAAGAAATTCAATAGGATCAATAAAAAGAAAATCAGCGCATTAGTTTAAAACATATTCAAGCTGAGTCGAACAAGTATGAGATTTCATAGAAAAAAATGATTAAAGACTATGTTGACGTATTACCGCTTCATCTTCCATATTCATAAATCTCTTCTAAAAGAATCAACGCATCATTCTACTATACCTAAAGGTCGCACGTGACGTTAAAACAATTTTTGAGTTTAATCAGAAGGATATTAAATCTTAGAAAAAGGACAAGTGACAAGGACAAAATCCGCTAGAGTTTGAAAGAATTTGTTGAAATCACAAGTAATTAGGGATGTATAAGGGATAAAGAGTGTCAAAAAGAAAATTAGTTTGGCAATCTTAAGAAGGAATTTGAATCTAAACTCCGGTAGGAACAATCAAGAGGAAGAACGGTGCATTTATTTAAACCATATTTGAGCTGGGTCAAAAAGAATACTAGAAGTCATCGGTAGCGTTAACGAAGAATGGAGAATCTCAAAAAGGAATGAATTCACTATCTCAAAAGAAATATGAAATGTTTTAAATAAGATTTTGCTTTAAAACAATTCAAATTAAAACAAAATATGCAAAATTTATAAAATAAACTTAATTGAGCTATGAGCAAAAATATTCTTTCAAGAAACTTAAAAATATTTAGGTAAGAGGAAAACCTGACCAAAATTACTTTGAAGATCCAAAACAAGAATTACAAGAGGACTTTATAAGATAGGATATATTACGGCAAAATAGATTCAGATTTCATCGATAAATTACATCGGTTAAGTAGAAGAATACAGAACTTAAAGCTATGATATCAAGAATCTATGGAATAGCTAATCGCATGTTCAGAGAAGAATACGCATACGATGCAAAGCATAAAGGTAAGATACCAAATCATAGCTTAAGGAGAGAATCTAAATCAGAAAATTTTACTAGGGTCAACAAGAAGAAGGATAATATATTGATTGAAGCAAGTTCCAGTTAAGTTAGAGTACAAATTTCGTATAAAAGAACGCAAAATTGAAAACCATAACATCAAAAATCCAGGGGATAGTCGGGAATACAATTTGACAGATAAGTAAACCGTATCTCAAGAAAGGCATTGAATCAAAGATTTCCAATGCAACTGATAAAGGTAAAAATAACACCTAACACAGATAAGGATCTTAAATCAAGGGAGTTCAAACAAGACCCATGAGGCATGAGATATCGAACAAGCTTCCAATCGATCTAAAAGAATACAAGACTCGTAAGGAAAGACAACTCAATCAATAATAAATTTTTGAGAAAGAACCTTTGACTAAACAAAGACAAATAAGAAGATAAACGGTGCACTAGATTGAGACAAATTTCAGGATGATTCAGACGAGTATGAGATTCACAAAAAAAGAAAAACTAAAATTAATAATGATGTTCATAACAGTAAAAGAATAATTTCAAAAACAAAATCAATTATATCATTTAAAGAAGTAAAAAGCTTAAAAAAGGAATTGGTTTGTTCCTAAATGGAAGGGTATGAGCCCAATACTTTTAAAAGAACAATAATTGCATAGACAATGTGTCATACTAACCAAATTCAAATTAAAAATAAATTAAGTGAAGTTTGTCAAATGAAAATTAACTGAAATAAAAGCAAAAGTCTTGTTTCAGGAAGTTTGAAGAATACGCAAGTACATAGTTAAGTAAATATATATATGCGTACAAATTTCAATTGAAAATGGACCAAATTATGTTTAAATGAGTAAATCTAAGGTAAAGTATTCTTGGAAAGATAAATAAAGACTAAGTAGTACTTGTAGCTATATAAAGAAATTATTCTTTTTTTTTTTTTTTTTGTAGGGGAGTATTTATAAAATCAAAGGTTGTCATATTCAGAATTCAAATAATGGTTACAATCAGAATCAAACAGAAAAAGAACTAAAATAAAACTATTTTCAAAAGAGATTCTAAGATAAGAGTTGTAGAAGAAAACTACTAGAATTGATACATTTTATCAAAACAAGGTCGGTTTTTATCATCTTTTTATGAAGAAACACAAAACCAAAGATTGTAATCCGAGTAGGACACACAATAGTTGCAAAACACGAAACAGAAGAACTAAATCGTATAATTAGTTTACTACGAATTGCGACTCTTAAGATTTCAAATGACTTAGGAATCAAGGATTATGCATTGCACCAAAACTAATTCAAGATCAAACCAATAAATACTAAATTTACGAGCAGTGTCAGTTGAATGTTCTTTAAAGACTCAAGCAACAATTAGGAACATAATCAAGCAAAGATATATCTGAATGACAAGATATGGTAGAAAATATCTAAAATACATTTCAAGAAAGAAATTAAGAACTAGAGATTCCAATACAATTGATAAAGAAAGAGGTGACGTCAAGCACGAATAAGGATTATACGTCGAAACGGAAATAATATCTAGAACTTAGTTTCTAGCGTTCCCAAAACTCGCGACTCGCGTTATCTATGACACGCATATCGTCTATAATAACCCATTAGTGCTTACATATACATAATTCACTAGTGTTAAGCCGGCCAAACTTAATACCAGGAATTATGCAATGCAAGACTAATGGCATTAATCAATAGACCGTCATGTGCATAAAGTTCTAATTCTCGTTATTCAAACAAGACCTACTACATGACAGACTCTCAGAGTATGCAATTGAAGCATAATCGATCAATTCCTCAGGCTCTACAGGAAAGACCGCTCTGATACCATAATGTAACACCCTCACTATCAGAAATCACGCTTCCGGCTGCGCTACTCTGATAGCAAGGAGTATTACGACTACTTTACATACTAAATACTAAAATAGGAGCCTGTGACTCGACACTGTATCGCTGATTTCCTTAAAAACCGGAAATAAATACTTTATCTTAATAAAAATACAAACAGGCATAGATTCATATACAAGACTCCTTACATAATATCTCATAATATAATATACATATAGAACATACAATTCCTATCCCTCTTACAAATTTGTAATAACAAAGACGAGGGAATAAAATAATCTAATTAATACAACAACATATCAACCAAACGCAGTATAACTCTTCTCAACGCTTCTTCATCCTGTTCCTGAAAAAGTAAAGCTGTAGGGGGGTGAGAACCTAACCACACGGTCTCACCACAGAGTTTCAAAGTTGTCATAAGAAGATATTCAATAAGAAAACTGTTTTCAGATTCTGTGATTATCATTGTCTTATAAATACTTACAGGATTTTAAATCTATAAATGAATATAATTCTGCAATGTTTCGAATCACCTCACGAATGAAATTATGTGGGGAAAAGATAACTGATAATGATATGTTGGAGAAAACTTTCTCAACCTTCCATGCCTCGAATGTGCTCCTGCAGCAGCAGTATCGAGAAAAAGGATTTAAAAAATATTCTGAGCTAATTTTTTGCCTTCTTGTTGCTAAACGTAACAATGAGTTGCTCTTAAAGAATCACGAAGCGCGCCCAGCTGGTGCCGCCCCATTTCCTGAAGTAAATGCGGCAAATCATTACTCCAGAAGAGGTAAATGGCAAGGTTTTAATAACAAGAAAAATTATGGAAGGAAAAGGAATTATGTTCAAAAGAAAGGATCTCACCAAAAGTGGGATAAAGAAAGAAATATTGAAAAAATAAATCAACAGAGGATAAGTGTTTCTGTTGTGGTGGAAAGGGTCATTGGTCGCGTACCTGCCGTACCCCAAGGTACATAGTTGATCTTTACCAGACATCTTTGAAAAAGGATGACAAAGGAAAGGAAACAAATTTTGTTTCAAATGATGCTGAAAATTCCACCACTCATTATGATGTATCTGATTTCTTTGAGGATCCTGAAGGAAATATTGGTCATTTGATCAATGATGGAATAGTTTAATATGAGGGATTGTTAAGTATTCATGTAAATAAATAATATAAGAAACTTATTGTTAAGTTTTATTTTGTATGTATTTAAGTTTCAAATATGATGTATATAAATAATGAAATATTAATGTTCATGATTTTTGAAATCATTAAATGTGCCAAGTTTTTAAAATAAAATTTTAGTATATGATATTATTTTTATGTACAGTATTTTTTAGAAAAATAATTCCGATCAAATATTCAATTTAACTGTGCATACTACTCATTTTATTATTATTATTATTTGTCTTTGAAGAAAATGACAAGGATATATAATGAAGATATATGCCTTGCGGATAGTGCAAGTTCGCACACCATTCTCAAAAGTGATATTATTTACCCATCTTGTGCCAAAAGAAGAATATGCTAATACCATTATTGGCTCAGAAAATATGATAGAAGGCTCTGGAAGAGCTATAATTTTGTTTCCTGGAGGAACAAAATTCATAATAAATAATGCACTATTGTCTACTAAGTCTTTGAGAAACTTATTGAGTTTCAAAGATATTCGCCGAAATGGATATCATATTGAGACTATGAATGAGGGAAGTCATGAGTACTTATGTATCAACTCATGATTCAAATAAAAAGGTTATATTAGAAAAGTTGTCCTCACTTTCATTTGGGTTATATTATACCAAGATTAGTGCAATTGAATCACATGACACTGTAAACCAGAAGTTTACTAGCCCAAATGAATTCATAACTTGGCACGAGCGATTGAGTCATCCGGAAACAACCATGATGCGGAGAATTATTGAAAACTCCCATGGACATTCACTAAAGAACCAGAAGATTCTTAAATCTAGTGAATTTTGTTGTGCTGCATGTTCTCAAGGGAAGTTAAATTTAAGGCCATCACCAGTAAAGATTGGATTTGAGTCCCCTAAATTTCTAGAAAGGATTCAAGGCGATATATGTGGACCTATCCATCCACCATGTGGATCTTTTAGATATTTTATGGTCCTAATAGACGCATCTTGAGATAGTCACATGTGTGCTTATTGTCTTCTCGCAACCTGGCGTTTGCGAGATTGCTGCCTCAAATTATTCTATTAAAAGCACAATTTCCAGAAAATCCAATCAAAGCAATTCGTCTTGATAATGCTGGTGAATTTACTTCCCAAGATTTTGATGCTTATTGTATGGCTAATAGAATAAGTGTTGAACATCTAGTAGCTTATGTTCACACACAAAATGGGTTAGCAGAATCACTTATTAAACGCCTCCAATTAATTGCTAGACCCTTACTTATGAGAACAAATCTCCCAACCTCGGTTTGGGGCATGCTATTTTACATGCCGCAGCACTTATTCATTTAAGGCCAATGAGTTACCATCAGTTCTCTCCTATGCAATTAGCTTTTGGCCAACAGCCAAATATTTCCCATTTAAGAATATTTGGGTGTGTGACATATGTTTTTATTGCACCACCTAATCGCACCAAAATGGGACCCCAAAGAAAATTGGGAATATATGTTGGATATGATTCTCCCTCTATAGTGAGGTATCTTGAGATACAAAATGGAGATGTATTTAAATCTCGGTTTACGGATTGTCATTTTGATGAATCAAAATTTCCAACATTATTAGGGGGAGAGAATAAGTTTCCTGAAAAGAAAATTAATTGAAATGCATCATCATTGATGCATTTAGATCCTCGATCAGGGCAATGTGAACTAGAAGTTCAAAAGATTATACATTTGCAAAGAATAGCAAATGAATTGCCTGATACATTTTTCGATGCAAAGAGGATAACCAAGTCGTATATACCGACGAAAAATGCCCCAATTCGAATTGATGTCCCAGTTGGACAAATTGCCACAGAGGCAAATACACGCCAGAAGCGTGGCAAGCCTGTAGGTTCCAAAGACAAAAATCCTCGAAAAAGAAAAGAGGTAAATACTATTCCTGTTGGAAAAGACATAGTAGAGACATCTGCAGTTGTCCAAAATTCTGATATAGTGTTAACGCCAGAAGACGTTTAGATACCTGAAAATTGTGAAAATGACAAGATCTCGATAAATTATGTCTTTACAAGAGAGAAATGGGACCGAAATAAGATAATTGTCAATGAAATATTTGCATATAATGTGGCGTTAAATATCATGCATGAATATAAGGATCTTGAGCCAAGATCAGTCAAAGAATGTCGACAAAGGAATGATTGGCCAAAATAGAAAGAAGCCATGAAGGCTGAGTTAGACTCACTTGCAAAACGTGAAGTCTTTGGACCTGTAATCCGTACACCAGAAGATGTAAAACCTGTTGGATACCGATGGGTATTTGTGAGAAAACAAAATGAGAAAAATGAAGTTGTGCGCTATAAAGCCCGACTTGTGGCACAAGGTTTTTCACAAAGGTCTGGTATAGATTATGAAGAAACGTATTCCCCTGTAGAGGATGCGATAACATTGTGTTATTTGGTCAGTTTATCTGCATATCATAAACTACATATGCATTTAATGGATGCGGTAACAACCTATTTATACGGCTCATTAGATCGGAATATCTATATGAAAGTCCCTGAAGGACTAAAGATGTCTAAACCATCCAATGAATATTCATAGGGGTTATACTCAGTCAAATTATAAAGATCTTTATATGGTCTAAAGCAATCTGGACGAATGTGGTATAATCGTCTTATTGAGTATCTGGCCAAAAACGAATTCAAGAATGATGATATCTGCCCCTGTGTTTTCATAAAGAAAACTACATTTGGATTCATTATAATTGCTGTGTACGTTGATGATTTAAATATCATTGGAACTCTTGAAGAGATTCCAAAAATTAAAAAACTCTAAAAGAAGAGTTTGAGATGAAAGATCTTGGAAAGACTAAATTTTGTCTCGGCCTGCAGATCAAGCATACAAAAAAATGGGATCTTTATTCATCAAGCGACATACACAGAAAAGATCTTGAAAAGATTTTATATGGATAAGTCACATCCCTTGAGTACTCCAATGATCGTAAGATCTTTGGATGTGGAGAAGGATCAATTCCGTCCTAAAGAAGAGAATGAAGATATCCTTGGTCCTGAAGTACCATATCTTAGTGCCATTGGAGCGTTAATGTATCTTGCTAATAATACACGACCCGATATATCATTTGCTGTGAATTTACTAGCAAGGTATAGTTCCTCTCCAACCAGAAGACATTGGAGTGGAATCAAGCAAATCTTTCAATATCTTCATGGAACGGTTGATATGGGATTGTTTTATCCTTATGGATCCAAGTCACGACTAGTTGGCTATGCAGATGCTGACTACTTGTCTGATCCACATAAAGGGAGATCTCAAACAGGATACCTATTTACATATGGTGGAACAGTTATATCATGGAGGTCCACGAAACAAATGATTGCTGCAACATCCTCTAATCATGCCGAAATACTAGCGATTCATGAAGCAAGTCGCGAGTGTTTTTGGCTCAGGAGTTTGATCCAATATATTCTGTCATCATGTGGACTGATTGATCATAAGATAGCTCCAACTGTCCTGTTTGAAGATAATACAGCATGCATTGTTCAACTTAAAGGTGGATACATCAAAGGTGATAGAACAAAGCATATTTCTCCCAAATTCTTCTTCACTCATGATCTTCAAAATCTATGGACAATTGATGTCTAACAGATCCGCTCAAGTGACAATCTGGCAGATTTATTCACAAAGTCACTCTCAAAATTTTCCTTTGAAAGATTGGTACATGAGATTGGGATGCGCCGATTTCGAGACATTAAATGATGTCGACAAGAGGGGGAGACTGTATTCTTTTTTCCTTGGTCAAGTTTTTTCCCATTGGGTTTTTCTTGACAAGGTTTTTAATGAGGCAGTCCCCATCACAAAGGATATTGTACTCTTTTTCCTTCACTAAAGTTTTTTCTCATTGGGTTTTTCTTTAGTAAGGTTTTAACGAGGCATATTCCTAAATGGACATCCAAGGGGGAGTGTTGTGATAAGAATGGGACGTGGATCCCATTTCCTATGTGGAGCTCACATTCTCAAAAAAGAATGAACTTAAATGAACGTTGAAAATAAACCCCCATACATGTATAAATAGGGGCATATACATGAGCCATAATACACACACAAGCAATAAAATCTTCTCTATCTCTTTATATTACTAATACAAGTCTCTCTTTTACTTTATTTTACAAGTATTTTTGAATATTTTTCTCTCTCACTCTTTATATATAATATTAGTAAATATATTAATCATCTTTATTATATTGAGATAGTAATTGTGGTATTAGAGTCTTCTACTTATACTTTTTATTTTATATTTATTTTACAACAATCATGTTTTTGTGTGTTTTGTTTTTGGTTTTAGTTTGCACTAAGCATTAATAATTATGTTATTGGGTTTTGTTTATCTTGCTTAAAAAAAAAAACAATATTGTATTATGCATTTTCTTTTTTTACAATATTATTACCTATTTTAGTTATAAAATAACAACTAAATGCAATTAATATAACACAATGTAACAGGGTAATCGGATCAAATTTAGGATAAAATGAATCTAAAATGAATTTTTTTTTGTCTCTATTCAGATTGTGTAGGATTAATTTCTTTTTTCTCCGTTGCAGTATGTTTGGTTTAATTTGTATATTTGGGTAACAAGTTATATTTATTTTATATTTAAAAAAAGTAAAGTTAAAAAATACAAAAGAAAATTAAAAATAATAATAATAAATGAATAAATATTATTTTTATCCAATTGTTGGGGCTTTAAGTGTTCTAGGCAAATATATAGTTAACTAAGGAGTAATTGTATTCAGTCCAATGATGAAGAAAATTTAGGATAAAATTATTTAACATATAATTAATTGAGTGACTAAAATCTATTATGTATTATTAATTTGATAAATCAAAATGTATCATGAAATATTCTTTCATTATAATTAAAGAATAAATCTCTATATCCAAACAAAATACTTAACCAAATAAACTAAATTGTTATAACCGCTTTTTAAATCACGCGCCTTCTTCTT
>NC_029786.2:94507795-94510965 GCF_000816755.2 Arachis ipaensis
TTTTCTTCTTTCAAATTCGCGCACGTAAGGTTCTTCTCTTTTGTTATCATCATCACCAACAACACTAACATTTTGCTAACATCTTTATTGATTTTGATTTTCTCTGGTGCCATCATTAAATAATTTTGGTTTATTTTTTAGTTTATTTCGGTTCATTTGTGTGTTAATTGAGGTTCACTTGATGCTACTGATAAATATTGACCAAATTTTTTATTCCTTAAGTAATTTCGGTTCATTTCTTAGTTTAATTGAGGTTCATTTAGATCCAAAAATGAATTCAATATATTTTTGTTGATGATTAAGTCTTTTTGACTACTTGTTCAAAACTGAACTAATTTCGGTTTATTTGTGTATTAATTGAAGTCTACTTGATATTGTTGATAAGTATTGACCAAATTTTTTAACAAAGAAGAATGAAATTATTCATTATCACTTTATTCAATTGCATTAGATTCCACTCCATCCATTTAATTAGTTCAGTTTTGAACATGCAGTCAAAAAGACTCAATCATCAATAAAAACACATCGAATTCATTTATGGATCCAAGTGAACCTCAAATAACCTAAGAAATGAACCGAAATTATTCAAAGAATAAAAAACTTGGTCAATACTTAACAGCAGCATCAAGTGAACCTCAATTAACACACAAATAAACTAAAATTAGTTTAGTTTTGAACAGGTAGTCAAAAAGACTCAATCATCAACAAAAACACATCCAATCAATTTTTGGATCCAAATGAACCTCAATTAAACTAAGAAATAAACCGAAATTATTTAAGGAATGAAAATTTTGGTCAATACTTAACAGTAGCATCAAGTGAATCTCAATTAACACACAAATGAACCGAAATTAGTTCAGTTTTGAACAAGTAGTCAAAAAACTCAATCATCAACAAAAACACATCGAATCTATTTTTGGATCCAAATGAACCTCAAATAAACTAAGAAACGAACCGAAATTACTTAAGAAATAAAAAATTTAGTCAATACTTATCAGCAGTACAGGTGAATCTCAATTAATACACAAATGAACCGAAATTAGTTCAGTTTTAAATCAGCAATAAAAAAGACTCAATTATCAACAAAAACTCATCGAATTCATTTCTGAATCCATATGAACCTCAATTAAATTAAGGAGGAAAAGAAAAAATGCAGCAATAACAGTAGCAATAAAAGAATGACGATTGAGAGAAAACATGCGAAGAAGGAGGAATGCGAAGACGAAGAAGGAGGAATGCGAAGATGAAGAAGGAATAACGCGAAGAAGAAGAAGGAATATGAAGACGAAGAATGATATGTTTGCGTTAGTGAAGCGCGTGTGTACACGTTGGTGTAATGAAAGTAGTTTTTGTTTATTTTGCGCCAACTTGGTTGGACTTGGTTGCCAAAAGACTTGGATGTATAGCTCGATTGATAATTAAAATAAAAATTTTTCTATCAAAATTAACAAACTCTCTCCTTCTTCTTCTCCTTCTTCTTTATTTTTCTCTCTCTTTTCTTTTTCATTCTCTTCCTTTTTATTCTATAAAAAATAAAATTAATAAAATAATATAATTCAACTAAATTTATAAAATTAAAAAATACATTAAATTTATAATTAAATATAATTAAAAAATAATCTTATAATATTATTCACATAAAAATTATGTTATTATTATATACATATTTTTTTAGTTTTTTTATTTAGATTCAAAATTTTACTAATTATTTTTTAATTTATATTTTTATTTTCTTTAAATTTTTATTACCTATAATTTGAAAAAAATATTAATATTGTAATTAATGATACATGATTTTTACAATCTCGCATAACTACCGACAAGTGTATTGGGTCGTACCAAGTAATAAACTCACGGCGAATGAATGTTAATCCCACGAAGATTAAGGAATTAAACAAGCAATGGTTGATTAAGTATTTTAGCAAGACAATTCATAGTTTGATTAGGAATAATTGATAGTAGAAACATGAAATGTAAATGACTTAAGCAATAAGTAAATAGAAACAATAAATGACTTGAAAAAAAGAGTATAAATGTGAAGGATTACTACGTGTTCATAACACACGCAGCGGAAGAAAATAAAGTAATTCTTAAAGATCTATTTTGTGCTTAAACTTTATTCCAATAATAAATATATAGTAGATCAGATCTAAATACCTGAGTACGCTCGTAAAAATCTTTTTCTCCTTCGATAGTACGAAGACGCTATGCGTATCCACACCGAGACCAATCTTTGCTGTCAACTCCTTGACCAATGGACATTTGATCTAAATTGAGAAATCTCTTGCAACTCTTTGCACGCCATAAAATTCTTCTCCAAGAATTAGGCTCACATACATTTATGTGTGTAGAGGCAAAGGAATAAAACCCTTGTGTTTTATTCTCATCTCTTTCACATTCCTCTACTCTTGGCATACATATATATAGTATGAGATTTGTTACTGATTTTAAATTTGATTCTCAATTCAAATTTAAATCATATCTAGTGTGTGACCCCATAGGTTCAATACCAAGCGGGTAGTAAATTAGTCATACTAAATTTACTAATCAAGGTTGGCGTCTAGCAACACTCCTCAACGACCCGATAGTATGAAGTAACATATTTTTACTAAGAATCTTAGAAGAACAAAGTATAATTCCTTCCATCTTTCCAGCTCTTGGTTAACCTTTAGAGTATGGTTTAATTGTCAAACTCTAACTTGTTACCATTATTATAATGAATTGTGAATGACCTAAGAAACTCATTTCTTCATTCATTCAATCCCCTTGGCCAAGGTTTTATTCATCTCAGTCATTATAATCAGAGCTCAAACTCTTTACCGAGAGTTGACGGATTCCTTATTGACTAATCATTAATTCTACAAGTATTTAAATCATACCCAATATCCATTCAACTAGCACCCTAGGATATTAGATGTCCGGAATCAAAGTATAATAAATACATTGTTAATTACTATGATAGTCGCAGGTCAAAGGAAACTCTATTACTATGTTCATCTTGAGAATATCCTATTGACAAATATACGGTAATTATAACCATTAAGAATTCTCAAAGTGAGTCAGTTCAATGGTCATATCTCTATATGCACCATATATATATATATAATTTAATAAATGAGATCTATTAATCTTCATCCAATGAAGACCATTATATATATATATTGATCTTT
>NC_029786.2:94511333-94513883 GCF_000816755.2 Arachis ipaensis
CATCTATATATATAATTTAATAAATGAGATCTATTAATCTTCATCCAATGAAGACCATTATATATATATTGATCTTTCCGGATTAGTAATGTCCTTTTTAATAATCCTATGACCAAGAACAATTTAGATTAAATTATAAAAGATTTATCTCTCAATATTATGATCACTATCACAATGATAAATCTCTAAATTTAATCAAGGACCTTATTATATTAATATTTTAATATAATAATAATAATAACAAATTATTTGACACGTGATTGATTGGATTGTGGTCATACTACTTATTCCCAACAATCTCCCACTTGCACGAGAGCCAATCATGATGGATTGGATCTTGGGCACACTATTATCTCAATAATCTCCCACTTGCACTAGAGCCAATCAATCATGTGTGTAATTGTTCAATGCACATTTGTGTTTATCAAAACTCTTTTGACCTTAAACACGTTTGCTCTTGAGCACATGTGCTTGACCTTTTGCAAAATACGCTTAGTGCATAATAAATATCACATTTTCTCAAAACATGAAATATCCCACTACAATAGTGCATAATTTTATTTTAAGGACAATCCTTATTGAAAAAAAATTTAAGTAACCATTAGATCTATCTTTATAGAATTGTATCATTTATATAATAGGCTACTTTTTCAAAAAGTTAGTTTGACGATCAAACCTTTTATCCTTTCAGGAGAAAGTATATCTTCTATTGAGTTCTAATAAAAGTAATTGTACTCCCACTCTTTCTTTATGATGGAATCCCTTTTCTAAAAAAGAGTTTAACTTCTTATCACAAACACTTTGTCATAAGAAGAGTGATAAAAATAATCTCATTATTTCTTTAGGATAACCAATAAATCTCATTTATCGGACCTAATATCAATTCTATTATTGTGCAATCTCTTAACACATATAAGACATCTCCAAACTCTAATGTTCTTGAGTTTCAGCTTATGCCTTTTTCATATCTCATATGGGTAAAAAAATTGATTTGGTAACAAATTTGTTAATTTAGCAATATTTCTAAAACGTAGTCTAAATATTTAACAAATAGTGATATTCAACTAAATCAAATTTCATGTTTCTTAAACATAATGGAGTACATAGAGTACTAGTATTTATGCATGAAGAGAATCTCATTCTCTATTCAATAGAATATCAATTAGATATTAGAGATTTTACTTTAAACTCTTATAATAAAAATACTCAATATTTTTATTATTGGTCAAACCAACCCTTAAGAACAATTTTGATTCGCATCCTCAATACTCATGTTGAATTTTTCTAAAAAGATCACAAACCTTAATCATATTAAGGAAAATTTTGTTTGTAACAAAATAAATATCCAAAAATGCTTGCAAGAACAATTCTCGCTAAAGCCATTTGCCTAATAGCATTCCAACTTCTAAAGTATTTAATTCAAAATATATTTTTCAATACTCCCACTAGTTTAAATAAAATCTTTGATAGTCATACTATCTTACTTTGAGCACCATACATTTTCTCAAGATGTTCAGTAATAAATAGTGAGTATATGCTTTTAAAATTAGAATTCATGGTTGTCAAAACAACCCATATTATAGTAAAATAATATTTTAGATACTTCACAAGTACTGACTATTCCATCACTAATTTTATTGGACAATATTATTTCAATAGAATTATCATGTCCATGATAACTCTTTCATACATAAGAACAATTCTCAATGTATAGCCAATTTATTACTTTCAAGTATGCCATACGAAAGATGGACATATTTAAAAATTTAAAATATGAAAGTAAATAAGAAATCTATATTTCTAATAAAATTATTTAGAATCGTGAATGAGTACCTTGGTTGTCAAGTTGTTACTTATACCTATTCCAAATAAATATGATTAAATTGTATCACATACAATTATAATCCTAAATAATTATCTGGTTGTCAGACAATTATTTAACTGAATTATATTTTATACCCCTAGGTTGTCTAGGTTCAAGTATAAAATTAATTCTCCTTATACATCATTATATGCATAAATAAATTCTATCTTTGAGTACAAGTCTCCTGGTTGTCAGGTTGTTCCTTGTAAACAAGAGATAAATTTATTTTTTTGGCAAACTCCTAACTTTTAGGATTTATTTCAATTGTTAGAGAATTTCTACCAGTATTCATGGATTAAATTTTATACTCCTAGGTTGTCTAGGTAAATATAAAATTAAATCCCTAATACATCAAATGTATATACTGATTAGTATCTTGAAAATAAAACTCCTGGTTGTCAGGCCGCTCTTTATAATCAAGAATATTAGAAAAACTAATTTCTAAAATTATAGTGTTCAAAACACATAATCAAATCAAAATTTGATTTTTCATGTACTAACGTTTAGCATTAAAAAATTATCAAATCAAATTTGACCTTTATATATACACTTATATATATAAGAAACAAATAAAAGATATTTTGCATCTTATTCCTTTTATTGTAATCAAAATCACAATAAAATTTAATATATAAATAAAATCAAACAAAATATTTGATTATAAATATAACTTTTATATTAAAAAA
>NC_029786.2:94513964-94516986 GCF_000816755.2 Arachis ipaensis
ATACATAAGAACAATTCTCAATGTATAGTCAATTTATTACTTTCAAAGTATGTCATACGAAAGATGGACATATTTAAAAATTTTAAAATATGAAAGTAAATAAGAAATCTGTATTTCTGACAAAATGATTTAGAATCGTGAATGAGTACCTTGGTTGTCAAGTTGTTACTCATACCTATTCCAAATAAATATGATTAAATTATATCACATACAATTATAATCCTAAATAATTATCTGGTTGTCAGACAATTATTTAACTGAATTATATTTTATATCCCTAGGTTGTCTAGGTTCAAGTATAAAATTAATTCTCCTTATACATCATCATATGCATAAATAAATTCTATCTTTGAGTACAAGTCTCCTGGTTGTCAGGTTGTTCCTTGTAAACAAGAGATAAATTTATTTTTTTGGCAAACTCCTAACTTTTAGGATTTATCTCAATTGTTAGATAATTTATACCAGTATTCGTGGATTAAATTTTATACTCCTAGGTTGTCTAGGTAAATATAAAATTAAATCCTTAATACATCAAATATTTATACTGATTAGTATCTTGAAAATAAAACTCCTGGTTGTCAGGCCGCTCTTTATAATCAAGAATATTAGAAAAACTAATTTCTAAAATTATAGTGTTCAAAACACATAATCAAATCAAAATTTGATTTTTCATGTACTAACGTTTAGCCTTAAAAAATTATCAAATCAAATTTGACCTTTATATATACACTTATATATATAAGAAACAAATAAAAGATATTTTGCATCTTATTCCTTTTATTGTAATCAAAATCACAATAAAATTTAATAAATAAAATCAAACAAAATATTTGATTATAAATATAACTTTTATATTAAAAAATGATAATTTAATCACAATTAAATAATTAACATTGAAATAAATTAACTATTAATTTATTAGAAAACCATCTCAATAGAAATAACTGCATCGCATGCTTAAAAAAATTTGAATTAATCCTATTAATTCACAAATTTAAGAAAATAGGAATAAAATTTAAACACAAAAAGTCAAAGCTCTGATACCACTGAAGGATTACTATGTGTTCATAACACACGCAGCGGAAGAAAATAAAGTAATCCTTAAAGATCTATTTTGTGCTTAAACTTTATTCCAATAATAAATATATAGTAGATCAGATCTAAATACCTGAGTACGCTCGTAAAAAATCTTTTTCTCCTTCGATAGTACGAAGGCGCTATGCGTATCCACACCGAGACCAATCTTTGCTGTCAACTCCTTGACCAATGGACATCTGATATAAATTGAGAAACCTCTTGCAACTCTTTGCACGCCATAAAATTCTTCTCCAAGAATTAGGCTCACATACATTTATGTGTGTAGAGGTAAAGGAATAAAACCCTTGTGTTTTATTCTCTCTGTCTTTCTCATCTGTTTTTCCTAATGGATTGGATCTTGGACACACTATTATCTCAATAAAATGTAAATTGTTCGGAATTTAAATTGCTATAATGTAAATACTGGGAAGGTAAAGTGCAATAAAAGTAAATTGCAAGAATATAAAGAAAGCAATGTAAATAAGCATTAATTGAAAGTAATTAACAAAAAAAGGAAATACAAGAATAAAGAAAGATCATTGGGGTACAGAGATATTGAATTCTTTGGATCAAATAGCTTTTTATTTTCACTTCAATCATGTAATCATTGATCTCTTGGAAAATCATAAGTTATTAAATTCCAATGTCTTGGTAATTCAATCTCTCTTAACTTGATCAATTGTCAATGTCTTGATCTAATTGCTCATGAGAAGAGATGAATATTGGTCTCTGATTTAAAGTCACACAATTTTATGAATCAAGTTATGGATTGATTACATGTCACATATCAATCCCAAACCCAAATTCAGAAGAATTGGGAGAAAGCTCTTCAAACTCAATTCCATGATCCCTCTTTCAAGTTTTTATAGAGTTCAAGTGAGATTCAAATTATCTCTCAGTAGATTTGAATCCTTGGAATGAAGAACGAAAATTATTTCTAAAGAAGCAAATGAAAGATGAATTGAAAATAAAGAGTAAATCATAATTGATCCATTAAATTCAATAGAGCTCTTTTCCCCGATGAAGAAGGAAATTAGCCACTCATGGCTGACAAAATGTGAAAGGTAAGAATAGGAGAAGAGTGGAGGAAGAAATTCGAGAGTTAGATTCCCCAAAGTAGTGTGCCCTTCATCCTCTATTTACAACCTATCTAAATTACAAATTCAAATGAAATTCAAATTATATTAAATTGAAGATTAAATTGAATTTGGGCTTGATATAGGAGAGTGGAGTAATGAATGAGGAAAATTGAAGTTGAGGTTCAATGACATTTGCTTCTCAAAGACTACCCAATTCTGTTTACTTGCCGTGGCATGCCAAGTAATGGCCGTGGGATGCCTGCAACATTGCTCCAATTTTATGGCCCAAATGATGCTTCTGTTTTGCTTAAGCGTAGGACGTCATCAAAACTAGCATGGGACGTGAAACGGGGGTCATGCGTATGCATGGGACATGCGTACATGATATTGTTGAAATCACTACTTGTGCATATGCATGGGGCATGCCGCATGCCTACGCATGTTTTCACCTATTTGAACAATTGTGCGTACGCATGAGGTATAGTATACGTACGCACGAATGCCGTGGGACGCCAACTCCTCCACGTTGGACGATAAAGCTTTCAGGCCTAAATGTTGATATTGAAAAAGTGTATCTTAAGTCTTTAAAAGTGTGTCCTTCCTTCTAAAGCGTGTCCTTAGCTTGCTCCTTTATTTTTTTGATTCTTATTTCATTTTCTACACTTATTAAAGTACAAAACAACTCCAAAGAGCATTGATCAAGGCACCAAAAGTCTCAATTAAAGCAAGGAAAGTCTATATCTTGAATTTAAGAAAAGAAATGCTAAGAACATAGATTAAAAACATGAAATTTCTAATAAAAATACTAAATCACTACCACTATTTAAAGAAATAATAACTAGAAACTACTAAAAATGCGCATGCAT
>NC_029786.2:94517028-94538613 GCF_000816755.2 Arachis ipaensis
CTTAAAGCATAGCCGGTCTTATAGCGGTGCGATAGAATTTACCTTTAAGTTTTAAAGGTACTTTTTTGTCGCATATAAAACCAGATGCACTCCACCATTTTAAATAAAATTAGACTTTTTCATATAAAAATAATAACTAAAAGTCTTATTATTTGATTTTTTATCTACAGATATCTTGGTCTTCTTAGTTAGAGACTTTTGCCAACCTACAAATCTTTTGGTAAAAATAATTTGATTTTATAAATATTTTATGTCATAATCTATAATATTAAAACAAAGTCAACGTAGTTTTATATTACGAGTAAAAATATTAGTTGTTATTAAAAGTTTAAATAAAACCTTAATTAAATGGCAGTTTGATCACTTCTAAAGAAGCATAATAGAGTTAAATGAAGTCACCAAAAAAAATAAGAGTTAAATGAAATCATTTTGAGTGCCACTCCTTTTCCCTCGTCTACAAATGAATCCAAATCAATTTGATCAAATTCAGTTCCACCCAAAGTTCTTGATTATGAGAAAAATAAGCTTTAGACGTGATGACATATATGATAAACACACAGAAAAACGAGGTGGAGTTCTCCAAGTCCAACCACATTGATTAGTGTCACAAGCCGGAATAACCGGAATCATCAAAATATTGATTGATGAACGTGTCAAATACTTCAGATCTCTTTTTATTGGTTTCCATCAAAGTGCTTTAACGAATTCACAGTTTCACACTGTAAAAGATACACCTTATAAAGAGAGACGCACAAGTCATCACTAAATGGAAAAGTGATGTTAAGGTAAAGTTTGGAAGACTATTTTGGCGCCAAAGTTTCTAAGAAGTTGTATTGCAGTTTCACTATAAATAGTATCATGATTCACGTTGGTTTTCCACTACCAAACACCAAAACACTCCCTCAAAGCATTTCATAGATTGCACTACTTACTCTTCTCATAATCATAGCTAGTGATCACAGATTCATAGTGATCAATAGAGTCACTGTCTGCAATGAAGCTGGTTCAAGCAGTCATGTTGTTTTTGGTGATATCAATCATCCATTATTGCACGTGTCTCAATCTCTGTCTCGATGATCAGAGGTCCTTGTTGCAGCAATTCAAGAACAATCTCACCTTCGACCATCAACATTCCATCAAGGTGAAGATATGGAATGAGAGTATTGCATGCTGTGATTGGAGTGGCGTAACTTGTGATCATGACGCTCATGTTATTGCTCTTGATTTGAGTGACGAAGGCATCCAAGGTGCATTGGGCAATTGAAGCAGCCTTTTCAGTCTCCAACATCTTCAGTTCTTGAATTTGGCTTTGAATGGCTTCAATTCTCCCATTCCATCCACATTCAACAAATTGAAGAACCTAACTTATTTGAACTTGGCATGTGCTGGCTTTGTGGGACAAGTTCCAATCGAGATTTCTCAACTTACAAGGTTGGTTACTCTGGATCTTTCAAGTATTTATAAAATTTCGAAACTTGAGATTCCATATTATTCTAGAATGTCGTTTACTCTTAGTTTCTCAAGATTTTTGGGTAAGAAGTCGAAACTTGAGAGTCCAAATTTTGAAAAGCTTGGTCAAAACCTCACAAGTATTAGGCAACTGTACTTGGATGGGGTATCAAGTGAGCATGACAAAGTGTGGGTTAATGGGAACATTTCCTCAAGAGATCTTCCAGGTTACAACTTTGTCATCTATTGACATCTCATATAATCAAGACCTCCATGGTTCCTTTCTGGATTTTCCACTCAATTGATCTCTCCATACCATAATATAGTAAGTCACACAAAATTTTCTGGAAGACTTCCTCTTTCTATTGGGAACATGGTGCAATTATCAACATTAGATCTTTCTAGTTCCAACTTCAGTGGACCACTTCCCAGCTCATTTTCAAAAATCACAGAGCTTAAGGAAATGGATTTATCGGATAACAACTTCATTGGTCCAATTCCATCACTAGGCAAAGCCAAAAAGCTTGCCTACATAGACCTTTCATATAATGGTCTAAGTGGTTCACTTTCATCAGCTCAACTTGAAGGACTGCAAAGTCTTTCCGTAATTGGCTTGAGTTACAATTCCATCAGTGGTACCATCCCTTGGTATCTTTTCATGCTCCCATCATTCGAGGTGGTTGACCTTTCTCATAATCAATTTGATAAATGGGAAGGGTTCAGAGATGTGTTTTCCTCTAAGCTAGTTCACTTTGGAGGTCTGAATCAAAGTTCCATAATTGACTTGAGTTACAATTCCATTAGTGGCAGCATCCCTTCATCTCTTTTTGTGCTCCCATCGTTGTGGAAGCTTTACCTTTCCAACAATCAATTTAGTAAATTAGAAGAGTTCACAAATGTGTCTTCTTCTATGCTGGGCACCCTTGATTTGAGTTGCAATAATCTATCAGGGTTATACCAACATCTATCATTCAACTTAGTGGACTTACTGAACTTTATCTTTCCGGAAACAGTTCAAGGGGCCAATGCTGCTAGATGCACTAATGAAACTTAACAGTTTATTGGTTCTAGACCTTTCATTCAATGACATAGATGATGTTAGTGTTACCCATGTTGAACTTTCCTCTTCTTCAAAAATAACCAATCTAAAGCTAGCATTCTGCAAGTTGAAAACTTTCCCAGGTTTTTTGAGCTACCAATCTACACTAATTTATCTGAACCTCTCAAATAACCAGATTCAAGGATCAATACCCAACTGGATTTGGAGTTTACATACTCTTTACACTCTTGATGTCTCTTACAATTTTCTAACTAATTTGGGAGGGCCATTGCAGAACCATTCTTCTTATGTGGCCCACATTTACCTCCAATTGCAAGGCCCAATCCCAGGTTTTCTTCATTATATTACTATTGTGGATTACTCAAACAATAATTTTAGCTCTGTTATTCCAACAGACATCGGTTATTACATGTCTAGGACATATTATTTTTCTCTAGCAAACAATAATATTGATGGCAGCATCCCTCATTCTTTGTGCAATGCTCTAATGCTTGAAGTTCTTGATCTTTCTCATAACAAAATATCTGGTGAAGTTCCCCAATGTTTGATGAAACTAGGTAAGACTCTTGGGGTATTGAATCTGGGGAGTAACAAGCTGACAGGCCATATTCCCAATACATTTCCAAGTTTTTGTGCTCTACATTTCTCACTCATTGCACTGCCTTAGAGGTATTAGATGTTGGTAGAAATAAACTTGCTGGTGCCTTTCCTTGCTTTCTAAGTTACATATCCACACTTCGTGTCCTGATTTTGCAGAACAATAAGTTTCATGGTCGAATGGTATGTCCAAAAGACAGTTGTGTTTGGAACACCTCACAGATTGTTGATGTGGCTTTTAACCTCTTTAGTGGTGAACTACCTGTCAAATGGTTCATAGGCTGGAAGAAGATGATATCTAATGATGCTGGAGAAAACTCAAAGCTAAGCCATATCCAATTTGGTGGTGATAACAACCATGCAGTATATTATCAGGATTCAATAACATTCACAAGCAGAGGTAAACAAATGGAGTTGGTTAAAATTAATTGAATAATCATGTGTGTGCTTGTTTTTGGTTTCGGTCTGTACTAAGCATTAATAATTATGTTTTTGTGCTTTGTTTCTTTTTCTAAAATAATATCACAACACATAATCTTGTTTAGACTTCAGAGGCTGAAGTTTCCCAGCTAACATAAAGTGCTCCATTGCAAGGGATTTTATATACATTGAATTGGGATTTTCTTTTGAGATTGAAACTATATTTTTGCCAATTTAGTGGAGGGAAAAACACAGAAATGTAAGATGCATGAATCACTAGTTATTGCATTAAGTTATATGTTTTTGAATACCTTTAAATAGTTCACAATTTTATATTGCACTAAGTAAGATGATGCATATCTTAAGATGTGGTAGTGTATATTGTTATATACACTGCAATTGGCTCTGATTTTTCACAAACGGCAAAGGCATGATATGTTTGTCCAAATTAGAGTATGTATTCTTTCTCATTCTTGGCCTAATTCCACATTTCAGGCAATAAAGATGTAAGATTCTGAGCAATAACAGTAACAAAATTTATAAACTTTTTTTTATACCATTGTATTCTATTTCTTATGGTATTAGTGTCTATTACTAGTTAATGTACAACAATGGAGTTCCATTAGCAAAGTTTTATAAACAATTAAATCAAATTGATATATATACACTGCCAAGTATTTTACTGGTCAATTTGATTTCTTCTCCTCCTTTTTTTGCCTCCTCATCCTCTTTCATTATCATCGTCGTCGTCGTCTTCATCTTCTTCTCTTATATATGTTTAAAATAAATAAAATATCTTTTAAAAAAATTGACTAGTACTAACCGAAAAAAATCATTTCCTTAGCATTACTCTATTTTTGATATGATTGTGTTGATCTTCATCTATAGAATTTCCCTTTTGGCAGTTTCTCTTGAATTGTTGGACAACTTTTTCCTAATATTTTACCCTGAAGAATTGCATTTGTTTTTTCAACTTTGAAGAGAAAGAAACGGTATACCAAAAATAAAAAATAAAAACAAAGTAACAAGAAGCTTTCCCAAATACAATTATCAGTTAGCACAGGGTTTGTCTTACATTGACTCACTAATCAAACAAATAACCAGTAAGACGGTGAACAAATATGAAGCAGTCTATTTTAATATCCAGAGCTATGTAAGAAAATATCTTTAACATTTTCACTTCAAAGTATTAACGAGTTGAAGTGTCAATTATATGAACCAGTACATAGTTGACTCTGCAGTCCACTCATCATGAAAGAGTTACATTTCCACAAAAACTACGCGAGTTTTCAACACTTGGCTTCAGAAGAAAACACCATTTACATTCTCTTTTTATAGCTTAAAACTTTTACTTGGAAGTGCATGCGTTATTACTCAGTTGATATCTGCAATGAAAATCCAAGAATTCTTATCTTTTTTGGTGATATCAATCTGTGTGGTTACTGACCTTTGTGTTGAAGATGATGAGCAATCATTGCTGTTGCAATTGAAGAACAGCCTTACTTTCAACAGTGAAAGTTCAAGCAAACTGAAGGTGTGGAATCAAAGTGTTGCTTGCTGCAATTGGAGTGGTGTTACTTGTAATGATGAGGGACATGTTATTGGTCTTGATCTCAGTGGAGAATCAATCACTGGAGGATTCAACAATTTGAGCAGCCTATTCGATCTTCAACATCTCCAGAGCTTACATTTGGAAAATAATAATTTCGGTTCTATGATTCCTTCAACATTCAACAAATTGAAGAATTTAAATTACCTGAATTTGTCATATGCTGGCTTTGTGGGGCAGATTCCAATAGAGATTTCTCAGCTGACAAGATTGGTGACTCTTGATATCTCAAGTCGTGCCGATTTGACAGGTGAAGAAGAGCTGAAACTTGAGAAGCCAAATCTAGGAATGCTTGTCCGCAATCTCAGCAGGATTAGAAAATTGTATCTGGATGGTGTAACTATGACATCTCAGGGAGAGGAATGGTGCAATTCTTTGCTGTTTCTGCCCAACCTGCAAGAATTGAGCATGTCAAGTTGCAATCTCTCAGGACCCATTGATGCTTCCCTGGCAAGTCTTGAGAATCTCTCGGTCATTCGTCTTGATCACAACTATTTATCATCTACAGTGCCAGAAACCTTTGCCAATTTGAAGAATTTGACCACCCTTAGCCTTTCTTCATGTGGGTTAATTGGAACGTTTCCACAAAAGATCTTCCAGGTTAGAACACTGTCATCCATTGACATATCATACAATTCTAACCTTCAAGGTGTCTTTCCATCCTTCCAACTGAGTGGAGCTCTTCATACTTTAATAGTAAGTGAAACGAGCTTCTCTGGAACACTTCCTAGTTCACTATCAAACCTCAAAGGCCTCAGTTACTTGGATTTGTCACTTAACAACTTCACTGGTCCAATCCCATCTTTTGGAATGGCGAGAAAGCTTTCCTACATAGATCTTTCTCGTAATAATTTTAGTGGGTCAATTCCATCATCTGCTCACTTTGAAAGACTACAAAATCTCATCAGCATCAAACTGGGTTACAATTCCATCAGTGGAAGAATTCCTTCATCTCTTTTTAGACTCCCATTACTGCAGAAGATTCAACTTTCCAACAACCAATTTGGTCAATTGGATGAACTCAAGAATGTTTCTTCCTCTAAATTAAATATTCTTGATTTAAGTAGCAACAACATATCAGGTCCAATACCAGCATCCCTCTTCCAGCTCACAGGACTCTCTATCCTCCGACTTCCTTCAAACAAGTTCAATGGTTTGATGCAGCTAAATAAGTTTTTGGAGCTCAGAAATTTGACCACACTGGACCTTTCGTACAATAACTTGTCGGTCAATGTGAATATCAACCTGTCTTCCATTCCAAGCATCAGCACTCTAAAATTGGCATCCTGCAGTTTGAAAGTTATCCCTGGTTTCTTGAGGTACCAGTCTAAATTAACCACTCTAGATCTCTCAAGCAACCAAATTCAAGGAGCAGTGCCCAACTGGATCTGGAAACTGGATAGTCTTGAAAGCCTTAATATGTCTCGCAATTATCTGACTAGTTTGGAAGGGCCTTTACAGAATCTTAGTTCCAATTTAATATTCCTTGACCTTCATAGCAATCAACTACTGGGGCCAGCTCCTGTTTTTCCCAAATCTGCTGCCTATGTTGATTACTCAAACAATAATTTTAGCTCCCTTATCGCACTTGAAACTGGTTACCTGTCTGGCACAATTTATCTCTCTCTTGCAAACAATAGATTCCGTGGCAGCATCCCTTATTCCATCTGCAATGCCTCTAGTCTTCAAGTTCTTGATTTTTCCCATAACAACATTTCAGGCACAATTCCCTATTGTTTAATAAGATTAAGTCAGATGCTTGGGGTGCTGAATCTGCGCCAGAACAATCTCTCAGGCCTTATCCCGGATAAGTTTCCAGCATCTTGTGCTCTGAGGACTCTTGATCTCCATGGAAATAAATTAGAAGGGCATATTCCAAAATCTGTTGGTAATTGCACAACACTAGAGGTGTTGGACCTTGGGAACAATCAAATTACCGATGGATTTCCATGTTCATTGAAGAACATATCCACTCTTCGTGTGCTCGTATTGCGAAAAAACAACTTCTATGGCAACATTGGATGTCCAAAAGACAATGACACATGGCAAATGCTTCAAATTGTTGATTTGGCCTTTAACAGTTTCAATGGTATGCTACCTGCAAAATGCTTCAGAACATGGGAGGTTATGATGCATGATGAAGACAAGGCTGATTCTGGGGTAAATCATCTCCAATTTGAGGTACTTAAATTTCGACAGATATATTATCAGGATTCGGTAACAGTTGCAAGCAAAGGTCTAACGATGGAGTTAGTTAAGATTCTAACTGTCTTCACTTCGATCGACTTTTCATCCAACCATTTCCAAGGAGAAATACCGAAAGAACTGTTTGACTTCAAAGCACTCTATGTGCTTAACTTATCGAACAATGCTCTTTCTGGCCAGATTCCATCTTCTATAGGGAATTTGAAACAGCTTGAGTCACTAGACCTGTCAAAGAACTCATTACAAGGAGAAATTTCCACTGAGCTTGCAAGTTTGAATTTCCTTTCAGTCCTGAATCTCTCCTTCAATCAGCTGCAAGGAAAAATCCCCACAGGTACCCAAATCCAATCATTTCTCAACACTTCCTTCGTTGGTAATAAAGGATTATGTGGACCCCCTTTGACTGCAAACTGCAGTGCTACTCATGACACATTCAGTTCAGTTGGGAAGCAAGATTCTGCAATTGATTGGAATTTTATTAGTGTGGAAGTTGGTTTCATTTTTGGCCTTGCTGTTGTCATTGGTCCCATCTTGTTTTGTAAGAAATGGAAGCTCAAGTATTGGCAATTTCTGGACAGAGTTCTTTGTTGGATCTTTCCTCATCTGAGTTTGGAGTATGAAAGGCATGGAGGCCAAAGTTACAAAGTTCTGGTATGGAGGAGGTACTAGTCATATTATTTAGTATCTATAATTGTTGATGATGCTATTGATGCATGAGCAGCAAAAATAATTGTGGGATATGTTATATTTTACTTGTTTTCACTTTTAGCTTTATTTCATGTATGTACTATACTATTAAAAAATCATGTGTCCTTGTTGTACTTCAGTTACCCATGCTAATGCAAATAGTTCCATTGATAAACTCAGTGAATTTTTATGAGATTGGAACCATGATTTTGTCTCTTGCTCTCTGTAAGCCATGGAGAATGTCCTGCTAGATAAGATGCTTTATTGTATGAATAATGCACTGGAGGGGAAGACATAAAACTCTGAGATGGATGCATTATAAGTTACTGTAGAAAGTTATGTTTAGTTTTAATGATTATGTTTGAACTTGTCGGGTATTTGGATAGAGAAATTCTTTTTTATAATTTTAGCCATTATTTGGTCATCAACTCATCATAAATACTAAATGATCGTTTATCTATTTATCTATTTATCTATCTATTTATTTATCTATTCTTAATATATAAAAGTAGATACATAAGCATGCACCACATTACTTTTGAGACATTTCTTTCCTCCTACTAATGCCATGTCAACAATATTACTTACTTGGCACAACTTTAGAATCAACCACTCTATTCTTGCCAAATCAACTACTATTTCCAAATCAGCAAAAAAAATAAAATATACAAATAAAAAACTAAAAAATAGAATCCAATAAATTTGTAACCTCCAAATACATTGAATTCATATTCCTATATTTATTATATCTTACCGTTATAAACAACACAATAAATTTATAACCGCAACAATTAATTTATAAATTAAAAGTTTAAAAAATGAAAATTATATTTTATTATTATAATTATGTTTATTATAATCATTTTAATTTTTGCCAATGAGTTATACCTCAAATAGCATAGTCTCCCATATTGGTCGCGAGTTCGAGTCTCTGTATCTTTGGTAAAAAAAAATCATTTTAATTTTTAGAAGTAACACTAAGTACAAATAACTATTATTGTAGTTTTTACTTATTATTAAAAATAAATTCTATTTTATTTTACCAATATAAATTTTGAAAAGAATATTTGAAAACTAAAAAAAAAACAAATTTATTAAAAGAGTATCAAAACGAAACCAAAAAATATATGATATTAGACATACATTTTCATATTAGATACATTTGTAGTATATAAGATGCATCATGCATGCATGTTTACCTCAAAACACTAATTAACTATTTTCTTTTTTTACTAAAAATGTTTAACTTTTAGCTTTTGTCGCGTATATTTGTACATATAAGATGCATCATGCATGGATACAAATCTAATTATATAATTATTACAATAATTATGTTGACCGCAACTCTATAAGTTTAGGCCATTGACTACGTTAATTGCATTGCCAACTTTAGAATAATTATTATTTGGCACAACTTTAGAATCAACCACTCAATTCTTGCCAAATCAACTATTATTTTTAAATCAGCAAAAAAACAAAATATACAAATAAAAAACTAAAAAATAGAATCCAATAAATTTGTAACTTCCAAATACATTGAATTCATATTCCTATATTTATTATATCTTACCGTTATAAACAATACAATAAATTTATAACCATAACAATTAATTTATTAATTTTTATAAATAACTCACCAAAGGTAATAAACATCCATATTACAAATGTCATAATAATATTATTAATCATAATAAATTTTACATTATAAGTATTTAAATTCTATACCATTTAAACTACATATATAAGTCTCTTATCACTATTCCTTCACATAACATCAAATTTAGCACAAAAAATTTATTTTCGAACTGCATATCTCAAACTTACTCAATAGAGTATCATTCTTTCAGAGCAAAACGATTAGATCTAATGGCCATGCAATGAGAATCTGATGATCAGGTATGACAAAAAAAAAAAATCACAACATGCATCATACATTCATACTTCCTCAAATATCATATATCCAATGATAACATAAATTGAATATTGGAATAGGAAAAGATCTTCACAATTTTAACAACTATAAACGAAATTGATGACAAATTAGGATGGAACTGTGTTAAATGTAAAAAGTGTCCGAAGAAAGCATATATAAAAAAAGAAACAACTACATTTGTGGCACATATAATCAAACACCATAATATCCAACAATAAGATAACTCTATATACTTTTCATAATCTCATCTATCAAATTATTAGTTGTTAGCCCAATACTTATTTTAGGTTTAGAATTCAATTAAAGGTTTTAGATCAAAGTGTTACAACAACTTTTGTACTATTTGATGGCGACGGAAAAAACTTATTGGGCACAACTGCTTTAAATCTAATGACATTTCAGAAAAATAATGACATTGAAGCACCACCCCATCAAGAGATTAAGGAGAAAGAAAACCATACAAATTCAAGACACATCTTCGGAAGAAGAACATACATACAAAGATGGAACCAAATAACACAATAAAAAGTGCATCAAATTCAACAATTCATAAAGAACATATCTTCACAAGAACCTACGACAAAAAGAAGAAAGCACAAACTCTAACAACCAACAAAAAAAGGAGGACGAGCGCCATATAAGATGACTAAGTCCATCAACTAAAACAAATGCAAAAATTAAACCACCAAATAAAAATGTTTAAAAATGTTTACAACTCCCATTCAAATCTTTTGTATTACAAATTATTTAAAATAAAATACCTTTTAATTTAACTTCAATTTACACATATTTAATTTATTTCTCAAAACATAACAATTTTTAATATTTATTATATACTATCATTAATTTACCGTCCCGCGCATCGCGTGGGTCTCATTCTAGTAATATATAAAAGTTGATACCAACTCTCTCCACAATGAATTTAAGCCATCTTTTCTTTGCTAATGATGCCACATCAGCAATTTTAATGACTTGGCAAAAGATGAAAATCAACCAATCACTATTTAGTAAAATGTTTTAAAAAAATTAAAACAAAAAACTCTTATATATTATTATCTAATTGAAACATCAAGTACTAATTAAATACAATAAATATCCTTAATCTCTCATATTAATTGTAAAACCCGGTCAAACCGTAATTAATTAAATAATAAATTAAATAGAAGCGAATATGGTTAGAAAATTTAGCAATCGAAATTTGATAATTTAAATATGATATTTGGACTCAGTGAATTTTTTTGAGTCGGAAAACATAGTTTTCGGAATAAAAATGCGCACTGAAAATTTGACCGGCAGTACCGGCTGCGATCTGTCCGGTACTGTGGCTGAGAAAATTAATTAGAAGTGAATAATTTTAAGAAATAAGAATTTATAATTTGGGAAGATAGGAATATTTAAAATGCGATTTAAAACTCTAATATTAAAGGTTTTGGCCCAAAATTAGACCAACGGACAAAAATAAGTGAACCGGACCTAAGTGAGTCCAATATCCAACATATATAAATATTAATTATGAGTATTTCAGCTCATTTACCCTAAAAAAAGGGGTTTGGGGCGCTGAAATGGGAAAAAGAGAAAGAAGAGAGAAAATCCTATTTCCATCAAATTTCAAATCACCATAACTTTTGATCCGAAACTCCGATTGACGAGCCGTTTGCGGCTACGCATCGCTCTTCTCATCCTCTACAATTTTATCTAAGTTTTGTAGTGAGTATTCTATTCATCTCTGCTCAGTTTTCGAAATTCCCTACTGTTATGCGTTCTTAGGTAGTTAGTGTTAAAATCTTATGATTTTGGTTGTTTAGGGATACTCTAATACGGATTCTAAGTGGGTTCTATCTCTATTTCATATGGACTGAGGTAAGAAGTACTCAAACCGCTGTGATTTATCAATTTCATGAACCCTAGGTTGATTATAAGTGTGAAAATTGATTATGTTAGAGTATTGGGTAATTTTTGTGCACAATTGGAAGATTGATATTGCTTGAGGAGCTTTGGTGAGGCTTGAAGTTAAGGATTGGTGGAGACTCAAGAAAAAATTTAATTATTTTGGCTACAAGAGGTATGGTTTAAGTTTTATTTAAGTACCATGTGGTGTGATGAGAATTCCTAGGCTAGATGTCCCTAGGATTAAGTTTGGATTGTGTGAATAGTTGGCATTAATATGCATAGTTGATATGTAATGTAAATTAATGATTGAGTTGAGAATCGTGTGAATTTGTATGTTTGGCGTGTTGAGGATTTAATGAATTGGATAATGAATATTGGTTTGGGGAATATACATTTGAGTTGTGAATTTGGGCCGGAGACCGTGAATATTGGGCCGGAGGCCGGAAAAAGGTAAGAAAGGTAAGTTGATGTATGTATTGTATAATGATATAAGGGATTGGATAGATCTTTGACATTGAATGTGTGAATAATTGGTTTGATTATTGAATAATAAAGTTTGAGGAATTGAGGTGTGGAATTTGATAGTTTTGGGTAAAATTGTGTAGATGAGGTAGGTTTGGTTTTAATTGAGTGTAATTATGTGAATATGGTTGGGTTGTGGTCATTTGGATGAGTAGAAATGAAGTTGCCTTGTGAACATTGGAAAAATTGGTGATTTCTAGTTTTGGGTAAAAACTGATTTTTGACCAACTTTGGCGGTCCGTAACTCGGTCCTCGGAGTTTGAAATTCTTCAAAATTGGATTTTTATGGAAGTTTATTCAACGATCTTTCCAACGGTTCAGAAATGATTGAAAAATAAATTTTGTAAAAGAAGTTATGTGTGTTGGAAGTTTGGGGTTTGAAAATGTAATTCTGCAGCTTTTAACTTAGTAAAAATTTTGGAAAATTGTGCTTCCACGCACACACGTGGCCGACGCGCATGCGTCAGTCTCAAAATTTACTCACCCACGCGTGCGCCTAACCGACGCTTACGCGTCGCTACACGGATGCGTATGCCTCGTAGAAAATCCAGAGAGTTGTGCGGGTATTATGCTGGTTTTGTGCGAGACACACAAAACGCACCCACGCGTACGCGTGGCTGATGCGCACGCGTCACTCTGCTTTTCTGACTTCCACGCGTGCGCATGGGCGACACTCACGCGTCACTCTACTTTTCAGCCTTCTACGCATGAGCGTGGGCAACGCGCACATGTGACCTTGTTTTCGGCAGAAATCGATTTTTGAGTTTTAAAGCCGAATTCCAGACTTCTAAACCTTCATTTTCATCTTTTAAGCCCTAAATTTTTATAGTATGCCTAATAATGAAAAGAAGTTAGGACATGTGATAACTTGTGGATGAAGTAAAGTGAGAACCAATGATGAATGATGAGTAATGATAATTGTATGAGTTGCTAAGGATGGAGGTGAAAGTACTGTGTACAGTATGAGTCAGATGACTGTGATAAGAATTGAATTATGGATGAGTATGTATATGTATATAATTAATGACTAAATGTGGTAAGGGAATAATTATGGAACATGTTGAATGTGATGTGTGACCCCGGGTAGTAGGCAGTGGCGTTGTCCACTTGCTTCGGGTATGAGATGGGAAGAAGGATTATGATAAATGAGTTTAATTATAGAGTTTTGAATGAATGTATGTTTGAGATGCCTGGGTAGTAGCAAGGGTTGTGGTTCCTCCCACTTGCTCCAGGTCAGAGATTGTGATGCCTGGGTAGTAACAAGGGTTGTGGTTCGTCCCACTTGCTCCAAGTCAGAGATTGTGATGCTTGGGTAATAGCAAGGGTTGTGGTTAGTCCCACTTGCTCCAGGTCAGAGATTGTGATGCCTGGGTAGTAGCGGCAGTAGTGGTGATTCCACTCGCTCCAGGTTGAACTTTTAAACACTTGCCTGGGTAGATATAGTGGAGTGATTCCACTTGCTCTGGGATGTGGTGAGATACACCTGCCTGGGTAGATGCAGTGGAGTAATTCCACTTACTCTGGGATGTGGTGAGATATACCTGCCTGGGTAGATGCAGTGGCGTTGATTCCACTTGTTCCGGGTTTGATTTGCAACTCTTGGGGTAGATGCAGTGGTTAGCCCCCACTTGCTTCCAGTCGAGGTTGATTTGAGATTTGTGAAACTATCTGAGTTTCGGATTTTCTTGGGTAGATGCAGTGGGTCGACTCCACTTGCTTCAGGTTGAGATCCGAGATTCTACTGACCCTATGTCGTAAGTGTGGCCGGACACTGTGAAAGTTCCGGATGAGCTCGCCCCCGTGGATAAACACCACTGTGGGTGTTGTGTGATTATGATTATGATTGTGAATAACTGGAGTTGGGGATGCACGACAGAGGGACCGTCCAATGGTTAGCTAGCAGGACTTGTCGGGTTGGCTTTATATCTGACAGATGAGACTCATCAGCCATAGGGCAAGCATACATCATTTGCATATGTTTGAATTGTTTGGGTTTGCCTATTTATTTTGGATTGCTATATCATATATGTTATGTTACCTGATTATGTGCTACTTGTTCTACTTGTACCTTATTGTGTATTACTTGCTTGTATTGCTTGTGTTTGTACAATTGAGAGGTCCCTCATGCTGGTGTCGGTTGACGCTGGGGGCTGTTCTTGATGAGATGAGTTGATGACGTAATTGAATAATGATGATGATTATTGAATGAGATAATTTGAGCTCCCTGGGTAGACGCAGTGAAGTGATTTCACTTGCTCCAGGTAGAGAATGAGATAATTTGCGCTCCCTGGGTAGACGAAGTGAAGTGATTTCACTTGCTCCAGGTGAGGATATGAGGTAACGATATAGAATTGCTGAGACAGAATGGCTGGGGATAGTTTCGTTTATAATTCTGATTGTGAATCGTCGGAGAGTTAGAAAGTTGGGAAGCATGAGGAATATGAATCAGATTTAGCATTTCTTTATGACAGTTTCCTATTTATGGATTAGCGAGAACATAGGATGAGTGTTTGGTGAAAGGAAGTTTAGGATGCTTAGTGAGTTTTTATTACAATGCATTGTATTTATTTTTCACTTTTACCGTACTGGGAACCCATGGGTCGGGGGTTCTCATTCCGTATATATCTCTTGTTTTTCAGATACAGGTCCAGGTGCTCAGAGGTGAGCTGTGTTCATCTGAGAGATGACGAAGATCTTTATATTCTCTACTTTATATTTTACTTAGAATATCTCCACCTTTATTTTGAAAAGCTTGTATTAAGTATTGAATTCTTTTGAACTTGCCTGTAAAGGCTCTTATGTTTATTTTGGGAGAGATTAGGAGATAATGTTGTCACTACTTTTATACTGTACCCTAACCGGCCTAAACTTCGCGGGTCGCGACTAGTGGCTATTTACTTATGTTATATATCTATATATTGTCCTTCTCTTATTCTTTTTTATGACTTTATCCTTATAACGCTTTCGACTTCACGCTTTATCTTTTAGTTGTCGATGCGTGAGTGATACGACTTCGCGATTTTATTTTTACTCTTTTCAGGCTTCTCAATAAATACTCTTTTCAATTTTACTTATAATTATGTATTAAAAATCTACCTGAGAGTCGTACCACCGTAATATCATTGACTTATGACTCGAGCATAAGGATTTGAATATTAGGGTGTTACATTATGGTATCAGAGCAGTTCGTCCTCGTGAGCCTGAGGGATAGAACTGCTTATGCTTCAATGGATACTCTGATTCTGTGCCTGTGCTAGTTAGGGTATCTAACCGATACATCTAGCATGAAGTTCATGAGTGTACCTTTGGTAATTTGAAGACTTAACTTGAGATATTGAGTCTGATCACCTCGATATCGCTTGTCTAGTGTGGACAAGATCCGAATGGTGTCTCATAGACATGAATGAAGCAATCAGAAAGTGGAATTCCCAAGAACGTACCGGTGAGGGGACGACGTGATAGGAATCTTGGTAGTGGTATATATGAGAATGGTGTGTTGATTTTGGATTGATGAGTGGAACACTTGGAGGTGGATAGTTGCTTGAACAATTTGTTTAATTAGGTTTGAGTTGATTGGAGTCTGATGATTTAGGGCAGAAGGGGCTTGTAATTGATATTGAAATAGTTGGATTTAAATGGGAATAAAAGTTTGTGAAAATCAAACACTTGTGTAGAAATTAGAGGATGATAAATGGTTAGGCAGCAGATATTATGGGTTTTAAATGATTAGGTAATGTGAGTATAGAGATCAAGGATTTCTAAGAGGATGCGATTAAGTCTCACGATGAGCGTAAGCATTATTTCTGTCAGGTTGAGAAAGTTTAGAAGTGGGCCTAGGTTTTGTGATTCAATAGGGGAATATGACATGGATTCATGATTGGATTCTTGGTGGTTAATAATCAGAGTGACACAGCCGAAGCTTGCTGGAGCATTAACATGGTATAGTAATAATAAAGAAATGATCGTTGATGCGTAATTGGGTTTAAATGATGAGTGAGTGCAAGTCGTCATGTTTGAGAGATGAGTACTATGATATTTGGCCATGGTGATCTTGGATTTAGATTGAGATTTATAATGATTGGTTTTGAAAGACGAATTTGAAAACTATTAAATTGAAATGCTGATGTTGTACTGAGATTGGTTTGAGGGAACCCGTGACGGGTGGTAAACTCCAATTTTTAGGGGAGGTGCTGTCGAAATTTCCTAAGAATTTGAAAGAGTGTTGGTTATGATTTTGAAAATGATTTTTGATTTGAGTAACTTTAACAAAAGAAATGTGTTTCGAATGCTTTTATAAATTATTAAAGAAGATGGGATTCTTATAATTTTGTTAACTTGTTATTTCAAACTCATTTGATTTCTAAAAACGAAGAGATTTGTGATTAATTAGTCAAAGACTTTAAAACAGCAATTTATATATGAATTCGAGGGTTTGGGAATAAGAAAGTAAGTCTAGAGGTTACGCTTGGAGTTGAGCTGTAATTAGTGGTAATTAGCTTGACAGAGAGAGAGAGGATAAGGATGGAGTGTGATTAAGGTATGGTGCTGATTTTTGGTTGATTATAGTGATGTGGGATGATGACTATGATTAATGATGACGGTGATATTATTGATGACATAATTTGAGATTTGATAAGATGTGAGTTAATGAGATGATGAAAGTAATGCACGAGGCTGTTGGTCAGCGTTGGGCGAATGATCGAGATCCTCGGAGATAGAGGAATCAGAGCGCGACAACGGAAGCGCGCAGAGTAAAAAGACCTTAGGACTACTATGCGTTGGATATAAAGGCAGACTACGCTCACGTACTTATGGTGGCGGATGGAATTTTCGAGGACGAAAATTTCTGTTAGGGGAGTAGAATGTAAAATCCAGTCAAACCGTAATTAATTAAATAATAAATTAAATAGGAGCGAATATGGTTAGAAAATTTAGCAATCGGAATTTGATAATTTAAATATAATATTTGGACTCAGTGAATTTTTCTGAGTCGGAAAACATAGCTTTCGGAATAAAAATGCGCACTGAAAATTTGATCAGCAGTACCGGTTGTGATCTATCCAGTACTGTGGCTGAGAAAATTAATTAGAAGTGAATAATTTTAATAAATAAGAATTTATAATTTGGGAAGATAGAAATATTTAAAATACGATTTAAAACTCTAATATTAAAGGTTTTGGCCCAAAATTGGGCTAACGGACAAAAATAAGTGAACTGGGCCCAAGTGAGCCTAAGACCCAACATATATAAATATTAGTTATGAGTATTTCAGCTCATTTACCCTAAAGAAATGGGGAAGAGAGGAAGAAGAGAGAAAATCATATCTTCATCAAATTTCAAATCACCATAACTTTTTATCCGGAACTCCGATTGACGAGCCGTTTGCAGCCACGCATCGCTCTTCTCATTCTCTACAATTTTATCTAAGTTTTGTGGTGAGTATTCTATTCATCTCTGCCCAATTTTTGAAATTTCTACTGTTACGCATTTTTGGGTAGTTAGTATTAAAATCTTGTGATTTTGGTTGTTTAGGGATACTCTAACATGGATTCTAAGTGGGTTCTATCCCTATTTCATATGATATGAGGTAAGAAGTACTCAAATCCTTGTGATTTATCAATTTCATGAACCCTAGGTTGATTATAAGTGTGAAAATTGATTATGTTAAAATATTGGGTGATTTTGGTGCACAATTGGAAGATTGATATTGCTTGAGGAGCTTTGGTGAGGCTTGGAGTTAAGGATTGGTGGAGACTCTCAAGAAGAAATTCAATTATTTTGGCTACAAGAGGTACAGTTTAAGTTTCATTTAAGTACCATGTGGTGTGATGAGAAGTCCTAGGCTAGATGCCCCTAGGATTAAGTTTGGATTGTGTGAATGGTTGGTACTAATATGCATAGTTGATATGTAATGTAAATTAATTATTGAGTTGAAAATTGTATGAATTTGTATGTTTGGTGTGTTGAGGATTTGATGAATTGGATAATGAATATTGGTTTGTGGAATATGCATTTAAATTGTGAATTTGGGCTGGAGGCCATGAATCTTGGGCCGGAGGCCGGAAAGAGGTAAGGAAGGTAAGTGATGTGTGTATTGTGTGATGTCATATGAGATTGAATGGATATTGAATATTGAGTGTGTGAATAAATGAGAGAAATGTGGAATAATAAGAAATTAGGAATTTAGGAGTGAGAGGTGACGAAATTGAATTGAATTGTGTAGATGAGGTAGGTTTGGTTTTGGTCGAGTGTAATTATGTGAATATGGTTGGGTTGTGGTCATTTGAATGAGTGAAAATGAATTTGGCTTGTGAACATGTGGTAACTTGTGGATGAAGTAAAGTGAGAACCAATGATGAATGATGAGTAATGATAATTGTATGAGTTACTAAGGATGAAGGTGAAAGTACTGTGTACAGTATGAGCCGGATGACTGTGATAAGAATTGAATTATGGATGAGTATGTATATGTATATGATTAATGACTAAATGTGGTAAGGGAATAATGATGGAACATGTTGAATGTGATGTGTGACCCCGGGTAGTAGGCAGTGGCGTTGTCCACTTGCTCTGGGTATGAGATGGGAAGAAGGATTATGATAAATGAGTTTAATTATGGAGTTTTGAATGAATGTATGATTGAGATGCCTGGGTAGTAGCAAGGGTTGTGGTTCGTCCCACTTGCTCCAGGTCAGAGATTGTGATGCCTGGGTAGTAACAAGGTTTGTGGTTCATCCCACTTGCTCCAGGTCAGAGATTGTGACGCCTGGGTAGTAGCGGCAGTAGTGGTGATTCCACTCACTCCAGGTTGAACTTTTAAACACCTGCCTGGGTAGATGTAGTGGAGTGATTCCACTTGCTCCGGGATGTGGTGAGATATACCTGCCTGGGTAGATGCAGTGGCGTTGATTCCACTTGCTCCGGGTTTGGTTTGCAAATCCTGGGGTAGATGCAGTGGTTAGCTCCCACTTGCTCCCAGTCGAGGTTGATTTGAGATTTGTGAAACTATCTGAGTTTCGGATTTCCTTGAGTAGATGCAGTGGGTCGGCTCCACTTGTTCCAGGTTGAGATCCGAGATTCTGCTGACCCTATGTCGAAGGTGTGGCCGGACACTGTGAAAGTTCCGGATGAGCTCGCTCCCATGGATAAACACCACTGTGGGTGTTGTGTGATTATGATTATGATTGTGAATAACTCAAGTTGGGGATGCACGACAGAGGGACCGTCCAATAGTTAGCTAGCAGGACTTGTCTGGTTGGCTTTATAATCGACAGATGAGACTCATCAGCCATAGGACAGGCATACATCATTTGCATATGTTTGAATTGTTTGGGTTTGCCTATTTATTTTGGATTGCTATATCATATATGCTATGTTACTTGATTATGTGCTACTTGTTCTACTTGTACCTTATTGTGTATTACTTGCTTGTATTGCTTGTGTTTGTACAATTGAGAGGTCCCTCATGCTGGTGTCGGTTGACGCTGAGGGCTGTTCTTGATGAGATGAGTTAATGATGTAATTGAATAATGATGATGATTATTGAATGAGATAATTTGAGCTCCATGGGTAGACGCAATGAAGTGATTTCACTTGCTCCAGGTAGAGAATGAGATAATTTGAGCTTCCTGGATAGACGAAGTGAAGTGATTTCACTTGCTCCAGGTGAGGATATAAGGTAACGATATAGAATTGCTGAGACAGAATGGCTGGGGATGGTTTCGTTTATAATTCTGATTGTGGATCGTCGGAGAGTTAGAAAGTTGGGAGGCATGAGGAATATGAATAAGATTTAGCATTCCCTTATGACAGTTGCCTGTTTATGGATTAGCGAGAACATAGGATGAATGTTTGGTGAAAGGAAGTTTAGGATGCTTAGTGAGTTTTTATTACAATGCATTGTATTTATTTGGCACTTTTACCGTACTGGGAACCCATGGGTCGGGGGTTCTCATTCCGTATATATCTCTTGTTTTTCAGATACAGGTCCAGGTGCTCAGAGGTGAGCTATGTTCATCTGAGAGATGGCGAATATCTTTATATTCTCTACTTTATATTTTGCTTAGAATCTCTCCACATTTATTTTGAAAAGCTTGTATTATGTATTGAATTCTTTTGAACTTGCCTATAGATGCTCTTATGTTTATTTTGGGAGAGATTAGGAGATACTGTTGTCCACTACTTTCATACTGTACCCTAACCAGCCTAAACTTCGCGGGTCGCGACTAGTGGCTATTTACTTATATTATATATCTATATACTGTCCTTCTCTTATTCTCCTTTATGACTTTATCCTTATAACGCTTTCGACTTCACGCTTTATCTTTTAGTTGTCGATGCGTGAGTGATACGACTGCGCAATTTATTTTTACTCTTTTCAGACTTCTTGATAAATACACCTTTCAATTTTACTTATAATTATGTATTAAAAATCCACCTGAGAGTCGTACCACCGTAATATCATTGACTTATGACTCGAGCATAAGGATTTGAATATTAGGGTGTTACATTAATTGTCAAAAATTCCTTAAATTTAATATAACATTTTTATATGTTTTTCATTCCCATTCATTTATTTTTTTAATTATTTCCAAACAAAAAAAAAAAAACTACAAGAAAAGACAAAGTGTAGCCATTAATGCAAATCGAAAAATGAAAAAAAAAAATAAAAATGCAGTTTTGTATAACTCTAATATAAATAACCTATGTCTTTTTGAAAAATAAATAAATTCAAAATCTATTTATAATATGTTCTCTAAAATATTTTTAATATAACATTTATTAAAATATACTATATAGTATAAATAATCTACCTCTCCGCGTATTGCGCCGGCCTCACTCTAGTGTGTACAAATTTTGAAAAATGTAGTTGCAAATTATATTGATTTATGTGTGCAAACTCTAGTAAATAGGTGTGGAAATATATTTTTTTTGTGTGCAAATATTTGTAAATTATTGCTGTCAAGTGCTTGCCCAAAATTATATGTGTAAATTTGGTAAAATATATGTACAAATTGTATTAGTTTATGTGTGTAAATTCTGATAAATATGAGTGCAATTTGTATTGATTCTTGTGTGCAAATACCTGCAAATGCAAATATGAATGTAAATTATTGGTGACTAAATGATGGCTAAAAATAATAAATTTTGATAGTCTTCTAATATTTTTCATCAAATTAAAAATAATAAAATAAATATTTTTTCAATTGTTAG